>NC_043012.1:23913836-23976336 GCF_006345805.1 Octopus sinensis
GTTTGCTTGTTTAGGGGAGGAGGGAGGTGTCGTTGTTAATATTTTGTGTATTGATTTTAGTTGGTGGACAGTGGCCAAACTGGAGCATCAAAAAAAAACAATAAACTTGATGGGGTTTAGATGATAATATCAATCTTTGCATAAATTCAGTTTGAGACTGATTTTGTTGATCTTTCTTTGTAGAACTGCAAAGTAAAGAGATATGGCATAAACGTCGCATGTTTTCAGACTGGAACAAACATTAGCACCTATACAGGCACACAAATTTTATCATTCTATAATACACACATGCAACATATACATACAGACACACGTACATACATACATACATACATTCATACATACAGCCACACATTCATACATACATTCACACACACACACAAACATACATACATACACACACACTCATAAGTTCAGACATAACTAGGAGGTTAAAAAACTCGCATTGCTGTCATATGATTTCCGGTTCAGGCTTACTGCATGCCACCTTAAGTAATTGTGTCTTCCACTATAGCCCAAGGCCCTCCAAGGCCTTGCGAGTGGATTTGGTAGATGGATACCATGTGTGTGAGTGTGTCTATGTTTGTGTGTGTGTATACCCATGTCAAAGCAAACATCACATGATGGTTGTAAATGAGCATCACCGTTATACAAGCAAGATTGTTTTCAAGTCCAGTTTTTTTTGTGAAAAGAGGTTTATGTATGGAAGTTATTACCCTGATTGGAAACTTAGTGCAGGTTGGTGACAGGGAAGGCATCAGGCCAAAGAAAATATGCCTCAACAAATTCCATATTGTCTGTACAAGGATGAAAAAGTGGACGTTAAATGATGATGATGAAATCTTGGGTTGATCTAAGGTAAGGCATTGGTAAAAGAGACTTGCCCAAGGTGACATGCAGCGAGACTGAACACAAAACCACATGATTACTCATGTCAGCATGGCAAAGTGGTTATCAAAAATGATGACAATGATATACCTATGGTGTGGAAATATCTAAACCCCCATAGAGTAAAATAAGGGAGTTACTTTGGAGTCAAAAACAGACAATGGAGAGTCGAGAGAGTGGTGTGTTTAATTGCAGACCAACCTGACCCAAAAGACTCCTGTTAAAATGCTCAACTTAGAAATTTAAATCTTTGCTTAAAATCCCATCAGTACATGAAAGATAACAGGTAAACACCTGTCATTATTTATATTGAAATTTAGATATTTTTCCAAAACCAAATTCTTAATTCATTCAAAAAATTCAAGCGCAAAGACTCTTGTTAGAAATATGGTCAGAGTAGCAGAGTCGAGCATTTGGAATGAGTTAAAGATGGTGGAAATAATGCATACAGGTAACTAACGATTAAAAAAATATCAGTAACATTGTGAGACTAATTAAAGAAGTTTTAGAAAGACTGGAAAGGCAATAATTCTTGATCAAGTTGATTAAAAGTAGAATTTTTATAAGTATTTTTCATGTTTTACTTGTTTCAGTCATTGGAATGCAGCCATGATGGGGCACCCACTAGCTTGAGGTTTTATTTAAAGAAAGTGAAGCTAGTATTTGTTTATTTATTTATCCTGTAAAATCTGACAATTATTTTACCAGTTTCTTTTTGCTGGACTGCTAAGTAGCAGGAACATAAAACAAAACTGGTTGTTTAATACGTGTCGGGGAACAAATACAGTCACACATATACATGTTTTGTATATATGTGTTGTTTCAGTGTGTGCGTGTGTATATATATATACACACATACATACAACATCATTACCATTTAATGTCCATTGTCCATGCCGGCATGCATTGGACAGTCTGACCAAGGCTGCCAAGTTAGAGGTGTTTAAAGCCTCTACTGGACAGATATATCCAAAGGCACTTCTGGTAATTAGCTTGGTGGGTATATTCCTTGGTAAAAGGCATATGGCAGCAGGTAACCGTAGTTTAATTATATAGGCGAGAAAAAAATGGAGGACAGTTCGTTATTTGTCCTTCATTTTCTTCTCACCTATATATATCATCATCATCGTTTAGTGTCCGCTTTCCATGCTGGCATGGGTTGGATGGTGCAACTGGGATCTAGGAAGCCAGAAGGCTGCACCAGGCCCAATCTGATCTGGCAATGTTTCTACGGCTGGATGCCCTCCCTAACGCCAACCACTCCATGAGTGTAGTGGGTGCTTTTTATGTGCCAGATGATGCTAACAAATGGCCACAATCAGATGGTGCTTTTTACGTGCCACCAGCGCGGAAACCAGTCGGGGCTGCGCTGGCAACGGCCACGTTCGGATGGTTCTCTTATGTGCCACCGATATACATATATGCATACATATTTAGATATGAAGAAAAACCAAATTTTGTATGATAAATATCATTGACTACTTAATGTACCCAAAACATATCCATTAAGTATATGCGGTTAATAATATATATGTATTTATACACACAGGTGATGAACTACAACACAGTGTCCATCTACAAAATCTACTTAAAGGACATTGGTCAGCCTAAGGCTTTCCAAGGTGCCATGTAGTGGGACTGAACCCGAAACCATGTGTTTACAAAACAAGCTTCTTAACCACACAGCCATGCCTGCACCTATTTTTAAATAGTTTTGTATTTTGTTTAGATTAAATATTAAAACTGCTTTGACTAAGTTTTTCAGATGCTTTCTTCAACAGGTTTTTATTCTTTGATTCCATTCTGGTGGCTATTGATCTACCATGATCATTTCAAAATCCTTCCAGTTACATCCACACAACGACTAAAAACTAGAATTTATTTTCAAATAGTCTTTGACTTTTTTTCGCTTGGATCAAAAGGTAAAACTGCTTTGAGTTAGTGTTTCTGGAGGTTTGGTTTCATTGTTCTTTCCTCTTTTGCTTTCAATTTTGGTTGTGATCAACAGTGATTACTCCTTTTTAGCACCAACTTTGGTTATCTTCAGTACATCAATAAAATATTGCTTTGTAGCTAAAGTGATTCTGTTACAAATATTTAGCAACTGGTAGCCACTTTTTTTTTTTGTTTTTACTAGTGCAAAAATTGTGTATTATATTTCACCGAAGTCTGGCAAACCATTTGTTCAATTAGACACACCATTCCTTTTTTTATTAATCTTCTTTTACAGAAAGATTCAATGATGTAAAATGGTGCATATTTTGTTCATGACTGTACTACACAATGCTTGAATGCTTTATAAATAAAATCACAGATTGTAGAGTGAATCCTAACAAGATTTTCTTGAGACTCAGCATAGTCAAGAGGTGTGAAGTGGACCTACACACCCTTCAATGCACATCAGTTTCTATAATTTGGTCAAAAAACTTGTATCAATACATGAACACCATTTGATGAATTCTTGAAGGATTGGTGTGTTTTGAGGGATTATTTGTGTAGCGTAGCATATAAAGAGACCCTTCAATGGGAGGAGGGAGACTGCTGTGGATCAATACAAATCCCTTCACAGAATTTAGAGGGACTGGTGTGAAGGCATGCAGCAGAGTGGTTAGCACTGTATGAATGTATACCAATCTCTCTTCACACCATCAAATGGCCTACATCAACACACCTATCTTTCTAAACAGTCAATATCTTCGGGTCTTTACGAACACACACTAATCCCTTTTCAGCCTGTCATGATCCCTAGCTGGAACATAATCTAGTTCCCATGACATAGAAGAGATTGAGATTATAAGACATCCCCTGGATGGAACACCAGTCTGTTACAGGGTTAACTTCCCAGCTATTGAGTGGACTGGGGCAATGTGAAATTGAGTTCTTTGCTCAACAACACAATGCACTACTCAGCCAGGGAATTGAAACCACAATCTTACAATCAGGAATGCAATACCCTAACGAGTAGGTCATACACATTCACACCAATTCTTCTAATTTGTGTTGAATGGTTAGTACTTAGGCACACCAATTCTTCTATACCATCGAATGGTCTTAATAGACACACAGCAATCTTTCAACCCACCAGCAGTTGACCCTTCAAAACCACACCAAATCCTTTAACAGTCCATCGAATGGTCAGTCACCTCAACAGTTAGCTTCCAACCCTCAGTCATTTATTGATACTCAACAAATGTACCTTTATTATTATTATTATTATTTGCAGCACAAAAAACTCACTAATTTCCTCAGGTTTTGGTTTTTAGAAAGAGTGCATAGTCTAATTAGTTCACATGGTGAAGGAACTGCCCAGCTGTTCTAATTTACTAAACTATGTGCTTAACAGGTGTTCTTCTTTGCTTTATTTCTTGAACAAAACCATTGATGTCTCCAGACAGATTCTTTCTCAATTCCCCAGACATCTAAAAGGATATTTGGGAGATTTAAAAGTATTAGTGAGGTTACACAGTGCAGAGTGGTATGTTATTATTATATCTTAGGTTTATTATATCTTAGAATATTTGTCTGGTTCGTTATACAAAGAGACCCAAACACTTCAATTGTTTAACTCCTTTGCTCTTTGTTTTACTATACGGATGCTGGAGCGGAATATTCACATCCGTGCAATTACATCTGCAGCAGTGAATAAGTGGGGATTTGTTGAGGCCCGAGTCAGCCATGATTGTGCAGATCCATGATTAAAGGTATTCTAACCCAGACAATCTCAACACCTTTTTTTTATGCTACATTTTCCACTATACAAGTAGTATGATTCAGACCAAAATTTCCAGTCCCCAAACAGGTAGGTCATCTTAAATGCCAAGACAACTTCAGAGGATCTAAAATTCCTTGTGAAAAGCAGCAAGATTTGGAAAGACAGTGGAAGATGCTTGGATGTTTACACTACATGTATACACTATATACATCAATTTTATGCTACCCTATACTTAATACCTTTAATACCAACCCACCTGAGTCCATTTCTGTTTACAAATATCCTTTTTATTGAGTTCATATTTCAATTTAAACTTTCCATCAAAATTTTGTGAAAGAACCTTTTTGTTAAATTACTTTCCAGACAACAGTTTAGCAATGACAAAGTTAATTTATAAAATCCCTCGAAATTCTTGGTTATTTTGAAAATTAAATTAAATAAATAGACATTAAATTTCATTGGGAATATGGTGTTGAAATGGTTAAAATAACACAATGTAATAAGAGGGAGACTTTCTACCTAATTCTTCTCTGTCAAATTAATTGATCAAGTGTGTAAAGTCTTCTTCATTGGCTGGTATGGCAATTTGATGAGTTACAGATCAAATTCCAATGATTGCTCTTTTTGATGTGAGTATGATACAGGAGAAAGTATTATTCATCTCTGAAATACTCCGGTATTTGACTTGTACAGACTTTAATCAATCTTGAGTTGATTAAAAGAGCACTTACTTCAAATAACGCCATTCTTTGAAACAATCTGCCTTAGGGAATTCTCTTCCTTCTTGCTTCCCAAATAAATAAGATTGTCATCAACATTATCATTTCATGTCCATTTTCCCATGCTTGCAAAGGGTCAGAGGGAATTTGCTGAAGCAGATTTTCTAAAGAAGGCAAAAATTCCACTCCCAACCAAACATGATTTTCATGGAAAACTAGAAAAGAACCACGCTTCTACAACAGTGACCCTCATTTACATCCCAGAGAAGTAAGGTCCTAATTCTTTTAAATCTCACACTGATTGTCTTATGATTATTAAGACAGGTTCTCATTACACATTTTTATTCTTTAACTTTTTGATGGGAGAAAGAATTCTTTCCCTTTCTTTTCTAACTACTAATATGCTAAGCAGTTTTTTTGGTATCTTGCTGCCTTGTTGGGAGGGATTGGCAAAGAAAAAATATTTTTTGAAAGTATAAAAGGAGAATACATTTTGTTTGATGCTCTACCGATTCTTATAATCCATCTGCCAAATAATGATCAGCTCTGGTTGTCACTCACAACAGAGCACCAGCATGCTTCATGCTTAGTGCAAATGCTGTTTCAGAACCCCAGCACACAGACATTGCTTGTAAACCTTCCCCACTTCCCTTGAACCAGGGGAACAATCAGGATGTGACAAAAGAAAGGAGCTGGGGAAAGAGAGGATGGGTGGGCACCAAAACATGACTGATACTTCAGTTATCAACCCTCAACACATACCTGAACATTTGTTATCTTTTACTTGTTTCAATCATTAGACTGTGGCCATGCTGGAGCACTGCCTTGCAGAATTTTAGTCAACAAATAAACCTCAGTACTTATTATTCTTTAAAGCCTGCTACTTATTCTGTCAGTTTCTTTTGTCAAACCACTAAATTATGGAGACGTAAAGAAACCAACACTGGTTGTCAAGTAGTGGGGGAGGGAACAAACAAACACACATCTATAATTGGACTACTTTTAGATTTGATCAACCAAATCCAATCCGAAGGCTTTGGCAAGCTCATAGATATAGCAGAGGACTCTCATCAAAGGTGTCATGCAGTGAGACCGAACACACAGCCATTCCTGCTCCTGTAATAATATATAAGTATACAAATATGTGCACATTAGCCACAGAGATATGCATTCATAGGCAATCACACAGATGCACACAGTTATACACAAGAGTACAACTGTGTTGTTAAGAAGATTGCTTTGCAACCATGTGATTCCAGGTTCAATCCACAGTATGGGACTTTGGCCAAGGGTCTTCTACTACAGCCCCAGACTGACCAATCCAAGTAGATGGAAACTGCAAGAAGCCCATCGTATACATACATATACTTACGGGTTGTTCAGGTTAAATTTGACAATTTCTTTACATGTCTCTTTTTTTCAGGTACTGTTTGATATATTGGTGAATGGTCAACAGCGTTGGAGAGCATAAATATTAATGTTGTAGTTGAGAAAAAGTTAGCTGACATGAAGGACTGGAAGCCATCTGAATATTGGAGAGGAGTTTACTCGTATCATGATGATTCGCACCGGGTTTCAGAATGCCGACATCATGACTGCTTCACTATCTCAATGCTTTGTGAACACTGTAAAGGCCGCAAGACATGACATGGACAGCTGCAATGGAGAATGTGGAGCTGTGGCCAGCAGGAAGGGACACAGCAGGCATTCTGATTGCATCTACATGCCAGAAGTCTTCCCCACATTTTTGAACAGGGCCTTAAACTCAATTCAAACAGTTATGTGAGAATGCTGAAGAGTGTGATCAATCCATGGCAGGAGAAGGTTCTGGCTGGAAGGCCATATGTGTGTGGGGCAGCAGGATTCAGCTCCTTGCCATATCCCCAGAAAGACTTACAAGTGGTTCTTGGAAGATTTCTCTAACTTGACCAATCCCCAATTTCTGGCCTCTTAATTCAATCAATTGTAATCTCATGGTTGAGTTGTTGGCCAAGATCAATGGGGTGCTTGAAAATCTTCCCAGTGACATAGTGAGGAATTCCTGCACCAGGTTTTGGAGCCAATCTGAGGCTGTAATGGAAGCCGAGGGTGGCTACTTCAAGGAAACTTATCTCTCAGCCGTAATCTAGTTTTGATATTTTTTGAGTTTTTAAAAAAAATACTTTTATTTTGGGATGGGATATTGTTTCTTTTCCTTTTATGCAAACTGTCAAATTTAACATCTGTCTAACGTCTGTTTTCCATGCTGGCATGGGTTGGACACTTTGACTGAGGTCTGGAGAGCCAGCAGCTGCACCAGGCTCCAATCTGATCTGGCAATGTTTCTTATTTCTTTACTGCCCACACGGAACTACGCTCAGAGGGGGCAAACAAGGACAGACAAATGGATTAAGTCGATTATATCAACTCCAGTGCGTAACTGGTACTTAATTAATCGACCCTGAGAGGAGGAAAGGCAAAGTCAACCTCAGCGGAATTTGAACTCAGAACGTAGCGGCAGACGAAATACCTCTAAACATTTCGCCCGGCTTGCTAACGTTTCTCCCAGCTCACTGCTGTTTCTACAGTTGGATGCCCATCCTAACACTAACCACTCCAAGAATGCAGTGGGTACTTTTTATGTGGCACTGGCACAGGAGCCAGTCAGGCGGGCCTGGCATCAATCACGTTCGGATAGTGCTTTTCACATGGCACTGGCACAAGAGCCAGTCAGAGGATACTGGCATTGGCCAAGTTCGGATGGTGCTTTTTACAAGCCACCAGCATGAGAGCCAGTCAGGGAGTCCTGGCATTGATCACAATTGGATAGTGCTTTTTATGTGCCACTGGCACAGGAACCAGTCAGGCAAACCTGGCATCAACCACATTCAGATGGTGTTTTTTACGTTCCACCAACACAGGAGCCAGTAAGGGGGCACTGGCCAAAATTGCGATTTTGGTTTTACTTAACTCAGCAGGTCTTCTCAAGTATGTCATATTATATCACCCGATGCATCAAGGGTACTCTTAAATGGGCCAGGCATGCAATACTGGCATTGGCCATGGCTACAATCTCACTTTAGTTAATCACAGCATATCTCTAAAGGTCCCGGTCTCCTGTCATTGCCTCTGTGAGGCCCAATATTTGAAGGTCATGCTTCCCCGCCTCATCCCATGTCTTCCTGGGTCTACCTCTTCCACAGGTTCCTTCCACAGTTAGAGAGTGGCACTTTCTCATCAGCAAAGAGAAGCTTCCAGGGGCAGCCTGTCTTGAATTCCTCTGTTATTGCCCGGAGGACTATTATGAATAAGAGGGGGATGACTACTGATCCTTGAAGAATGCCTACTTCTACCTGGAATTCTTCACTATACTTGTTGCCAACCCTCACTTTACTGACAGCATCCAATGCTATATATATATATATATATATCCATGTGTATACCTTTGTCTACCTACCAGCTACTGCTTGGTTTGTTTACATCCCTTTAACTTAGCAGTTTGGCAAAACAATAGAAAAAAAGTACCACATTTAAAGTTAAGTCCTGAGGTTGATTTGTTCATCTAAACCCTTGAAGGTAGTGCCCAAGCATGGCCAGAGTCCAATGACTGAAACAAGCAAAAGAACATAAAAGCACAGGTACGCATTCACATGAAAGTACAGATTTGCATTTCTCTTTTTGTAAACAGGTGTGTGTGTGTGTGTGGAGAGAAGAATGTGTACACACACACACACACACATCATGTGACAGAGATTTGTCAGAATTTTTACATATAAAATATGTCAAAATCCTGTTTCCTTCATTGGTCTTTTTCCCTCTTACTCTCATACAGACGCATACATGCAATGAAACACACACACACACGCTCCATATATCCCTCCATCCGTGAAGACACAGGTACACAAGTCTTCATGTTCCTCAGGTATAACATATATATATAACATACCTGAACAAGACACACACACATACACACACACACTGGTGCACAGACCAGAGTAACCAGCTTTGCACATATTACTAAACCAACCTATCAATGACTCACCACCAGCATTAACACCTGTCACAAGTCTGTGAGTCACAAACAGAACCTAACTTCACTTCCTTCCTTCCTCTCCTCTCCTCCTCTTCTTCTTCTTCTTCCATTGCTTTCCAAACCATTCACTCGCCTCCCTCCCACCCTCCCTCGCTCCTCCTTCCTTCTCACCTCACTTTTTCAGTCACTGACCATTGTTATTAAGTAGTTTTACTCTGCTGTTGTTGTTGTTGTTGTTGTTCTTAATGATGGCCACAATACATTACTAACTTGATGATGATGATGATGATGAAAATGATAGGGCTGCTGTTGCTGCTGCTGTTGTCAATGATGACCACAATATGCTATTAACACTGGCCATGGTGATGATGATGATGATTATGATGATGGTGGTGATGATGATAGTGTTGTTGTTGTTGTAAATGATGACTGCATTAAATTCCTGGCAATGATGATGATGCTGATGCTGCTGCTGCTGATGATGATGATGCTGATGATGATGATAACAACGAAAGTGATGGTATTGCTGCAACTGTGCTTCTTAATGACCATAATGCATCGCTAATGATGATGATAATGATGATGATGATGATGATGGTGAGGAGGAGGAGGAGAGAAAGAGGAGGTTAGTGGCATCAACGATGTTGCTGCTGCTGCTGTTGTTGTTGTTGTTAATGATGATGACTACCACATGCTATTGCTAGAGAAGGTAATGATGATGATGACGATGACGATGATGATGATGATGATGAAGTGGAGGAGAAAGCAGAAGAGGAAGCGGCAGTTAAAAATGTTGCTGTTGTCAATGTTGTCCACAAACAACAATGACAATGCAGATGATGATGATGATGATGACGATGATGATGATGTCAGTGATATGGTTATTTTTTTAGTGCTGGGTGATTTCAGCTATGATTAAAGGCATTCCAGTCATGACCATCCTGTCTATATTTGGGCTAAGGTATACAAAACTATGTCAGTCACTGTATCCATTCTATTTCCTTTCTTTAAAACGAAAAATGGTCCACATGGTTCGAGGAGGGAGATTTGCCTGCTTTTTCTAGAAGGTCAACATTTAGCTGCTATAAACTGTTGATTGAAATTTGGTTGCCATTTCTAGTAGACCAAGGAGAGAATGATTCAAAGAGGGGGGATTTGGCTACTACTTTTAGGAGTTAAATTTGGTTAGGTTGATGTTGCTACTATTGATGACGATGATGGTGATGATGATGGTGGTGTGAATGATGAGGATGATGATGACGATGGTGAGGATGATGATAATGATGGCAATGATAACCACAGGTGATAATGGAGACAATGACGGAGGTGATTGTGAAGCCCACAAAACAACAGCAATGATGATGATGATGAATGATGATGACAATGATGATGATGACGATGATGATGATGGTGACTATGATGATGATGATGACTATGATGATGATGATGATGATGACGATGATGATGACGATGATGACTATGATGATGACGATGATGACTATGATGATGACGATGATGACTATGATGATGATGATGACGGTGATGATGACTATGATGATGATGATGATGATGACGATGATGATGACGATGATGACTATGATGATGACGATGATGACTATGATGATGATGACGATGATGATGATGATGATGATGACTATGATGATGATGATGACTATGATGATGATGATGATGATGACGATGATGATGACGATGATGACGATGATGACGATGATGATGACTATGATGATGACGATGATGACTATGATGATGATGATGACGGTGATGATGACTATGATGATGATGATGATGATGACTATGATGATGATGATGACTGATGATGATGATGATGATGACTATGATGATGATGACTATGATGATGATGATGACTATGATGATGATGACTATGATGATGATGATGACTATGATGATGATGATGACGGTGATGATGATGATGATGATGACTATGATGATGATGATGATGATGACTATGATGATGATGACGGTGATGATGATGATGATGACTATGATGATGATGACGATGACGGTGATGATGATGATGATGATGTTGCATTGATTCTTGTAACTTTGTCTTTGGTTTCATTTATGTGGCTGCAACAGATTTCTTTTATTTTTTTTTGTTATTGTTATTTCCAATTACTGCCAGTGAGCCATTGAGGTGGTTGACGCTAGTGATGAAGACATATACATACATAACAATATGCACACACACGAACACATATACGAATGTGTGTGTGTGTGTGTAAACTCTCTCTCTGTTAAGGAAATACATGTGGCCTCCGTGTGACTTCTCTGGCCGACACCAATTACCCAATTATAATCAGTCTACAATCACTTCACACAACAGTGGATTAATTTGGTGTTGTTGCAAACTGATATATGCAAACATGCTCACACACACACACACACACATGCGTGAACACATTTGAGCATATATAGATGCAGGCATGGTTGTGAGGTTAAGCAGTTTGCATACGAACCACATGGTTTTAGGTTCAGTCCCTGGGTAAGTGTGTTCTGTTGAAACCCTGGGTCAACCAATGCTTTGTGAATAAATCTGATACACAGAAACTGTATAAAGGCCATTGTACATGTGTGAGTGAATTTATGTGTGTATGTGTGTGTGTGTGTGTGTGTGTGTGTGTGTGTGAAGGTTTGTGGCCTGGTGGTTAGGGTGTTGCACACACAACCACCAGATAGTGGGTTCAATTACTGAACTTGACAGTGCATTGGGTTCTTGAGCAAAACACATCATTTCATGTTATTCTGCAGGAGAGAGAGTAGCAGAGTCACAGAGATGCATTACCTTCTTTATCTTCTGGTGTTCTACATTCTGAGTTCAAATCCCACCCAACTGCAGAAGTCAAGCTAACAACAGAACTCAAAGGAATTCAGCGTCACTATATAAAAAGGATCGCTACAGTCCAGCAGATGAACTACAGGGAATGACCGAAAGCACTAAGTCTCTACTCCCTCGAGCGCAGGCAGGAGAGTTTTGGAGTGGCACTTCTTAACACAGCTCTCCTTATCCATCCATAGTACATGACCATACCAGCGTAAATTTCTTTCTTGCACACCACATCCGATGCTTCTTATGTCCAACATTTCTCTCAGGGCGCTTACACTCTGTCGTGTTTGCACACTGACATTACACATCCAGCGGATCATGCTAGCTTCATTTCTTTCGAGCCTACGCATGTCCTCCGTAGTCATGGCCCGTGTTTCATTGCCGTGAAGCATGGCAGTTCACACACATACATCATACAATCTACCTCTCACTTCGAGCGAGAGGCCCTTTGTCACCAGTAGGGGTAGAAGCTTTCTGAACTTTGCCCAAGCTATTCTTATTCTAGTGGTAACACTCTCTGAGCACCCTCCCCGCTACTAACTTGGTCACCTAGGTAACGAAAGCTATCAACTACTTCTAGTTTCTCCCCCTGGCATGTGATAGAATCTGTTTTCTGAGCATCTGTGGTGTTTATTGCCCCTGTGCATCTGCTGCACACGAAAGCTATCTTCCTGGTTAATCTTCCTTTCATGTTGCTGCACTGCTTATGTGTCCATAGCTTACACAGGATACATCTTATGGAGTTTCTACCTACACCGTTTCTACAGATCAAGCAGGGCCACCTACCTGAGAGGGTGGGTGATGTGTTCGCCTTCCTACTTACTAGAGCTTTGGTCTTTGCTACATTGACTCTAAGGTCTTTTGATTCTAAACGTTGCTTTCACACCCGAAATTTCTTCTCTAGTTCTGGTAGTGATTCTGCTGTGAGGGCAAGGTCATCAGCATAGAGGAGCTCCCAGGGGCAACCCGTCTTGAATTCCTCTGTTATTGCCTAGAATACTATGATGAATAAAAGGGGACTGAGGGCTGAACCTTGGTGGACCCCTACTTCTACCCGGAATTCTTCACTATACTCATTGCTAATTCTAACCTTACTAAACACCTATTAAATTCCAGTCATCAGCAATCCAATGGCTGGTGATTCCACAATAAATTTCATTACCTAAGGATGTTCAAAAATCAGATGGTAGCAGAACTGTCTTTGAATTTTTCACTGCTTCTAAAACACTTTCGCTTTCACTGTTATAAATATCAGCCAACATTTTATCAATAGTGCACTGGCAAGGTAGTCTATGTTCGGTATTTTGAAGTGCTGTACGCAATACTTGCCGAAGACCATCATCTTCTACTATCGATATTGGTCAACCACTATTAGCTGTCCAGACTGTAAGTGATATTTTAATGTCACGTTGTATGGTAGCACCCACTGGATGATCAAACCAATAATAAAACTGACTCGAAGTAGTCTTCTTGAAGGTAAATAACACCGCCGCTGTAGACTGGCTAAATGAAGCTGATATTGTGAGCTGAGGTTTCAAATACTGCAGTGAGTGTTTGTTTTGAAAGTGGTAAGTAAGCGATGTGTTAGATCCATGATATGCAAACGATTTGTCACAATGGATGCAATAAATATTATCAGCAGTTTTGATATTTCCATCAACCAACAATTTAAATCCAAAATGTTCATGCAATCGACCCGATTTACGTTTATATTTCATAACTCGATTCTTCTCTACTGCCATTTCACTATTGTTACTATCACTTCCTTACTTCTGGCACATTTATTAATGATGGGTAGAAAATTAAATTTGAAACTGATTAATAATAATTTAATCGTTAAAACAAAAGTTTAATCATTAAAATAAATTAACGATTAAACAATTAATCTTTGAATTCTGCAGCCCTTTATATATATATTCTTTTATTTCTTTCAGACATTTGGTTGCAGCCATGCTGAAGAACTGCCTTTAGTTGTAGAAATTGACCTCAGGACTTATTCTTTGTAAGCCTGGTGCTTATTGTATTAGTCTATTTTGCTGAACTGCTAAGTTATGGGGACGTAAACACACCAGCATCGGTTGTCAAGTGATGGTGGGTGGGGACAAACACAGACATACAAGTATACACACACACACACACACATATATATATATATGAGTTGCCTAATAGTGGTTTTGTCTCTAATTTAATATAATATATATATATAGGTAAACAGTAAAAATAATTACAGACATGGACAAGAACATGAAACACCACAGAGACGACACAAGAACCACAGGACGGGACATTCGAAGCCCTCAGTCATCAGTCAAGAACCAGATCATCTTAGCAATTTCGGCTGATTAATCTTGAGATTGCTCCGATATGGGCAGCCCGCCATGGGAAATCTAAGCCAAGCGCATTAGATCCCATGGAAGAAAGCTTCGAATGTATACAACACGAGGAGGGAAAACGAACGAAGTACACGAACAAAAATACAGAATACGTGACACCAATAAGAATACAAAAACGTAAAAACAATAACGGTAAAAATAAAAAACAGAACAAAACCAGGACGTAGGACAAGGGTCTTTCGACAGGACGAGTTGAGTTTGGGGCTGGCTTATGAAGTTGTGCCTAATGGCCGCAGGGAGACGAACAAATACGTGTTGCTTCGGCGACTGCTGGAACGAAAAGAGCGCTCAACAGTGGCTAGCGGTCACGTGAGAACAAAAGACAGGAGAAAGGGACACATGAAAAGAGAGAGAAGGTGGACGAGGGAGGAGAAGAAAGAGACAGATCGAGGGGGCTGGAGGTGGAGAGAGATAGAGAAACGTAGAAGGGGGGGGGAAACGGATGGAGAGGGAAAGAAAGGAAGGGGAATAAGGAGGAGAGAGAGAAAGAGACAGATTAAGAGTCGTATCAATGCTAGAAAAAAAAATATACTTATCGTATAAGGACAATTGTGGATACGTAGCCGCCGATTATATAGGTAAACAGTAAAAATAATTACAGACATGGACAAGAACATGAAACACCACAGAGAACGACACAGAAACACAGGACGGGACATTCGAAGCCCTCAGTCATCAGTCAAGAACCAGATCATCTTAGCAATTTCGGCTGATTAATCTTGAGATTGCTCCGATATGGGCAGCCCGCGATGGGAAATCTAAGCCAAGCGCATTAGATCCCATGGAAGAAAGCTTCGAATGTATAGAACACGAGGACGGAAAACGAACGAAGTACACGAACAAAAATACAGAATACGTGATATGTATATATATGATAGGCTTCTTTCAGTTTCTGTCTACCAAATGGCCTGAGGCTATAGAAGAAGACACTTGCCCAAGGTGCCACACAGTGGGACTGAACCAAGAACCATGTGGTTGGTGAGCAAGCTACTTACCACACAGCCACTCCTGTACCCCCACACACACACACATGTATTTTTATACATATATATATATATCATCATCATCATCATCATTTAGCATCCGTTTTCCATGCTAGCATGGGTTGGACGGTTCAACTGGGGTCTGGGGAGCCCGAAGGCTGCACCAGGCCAGTCAGATCTGGCAGTGTTTCTACAGCTGGATGCCCTTCCTAACGCCAACCACTTCGAGAGTGTAGTGGGTTGATTTTATGTGCCACCGACACAGGTGCCAGACGAGGCTGGAGAACGGCCACGCTCGGATGGATGGTGTTTTTATTATGTGCCACCGACACAGGTGCCAGACGAGGCTGGCAGACGGCCACGCTCAGATGGTGTTTTTATGTACCACCGACACAGGTGCCAGATGAGGCTGGCGGACGGCCACGATCGGATGGTGTTTGTTACGTCCCCAAAGCACGGAGGCCAGTCTATGCGGTACTGGCTACGGCCACGTTCGGATGATTTTCTTGTGTGCCACCGGCACTGGTGCCACAAAGATACAAATTCCATTGATGTTCATCTATTTTGATTTGTTTTGATTTGACTTTTGATTTGATTTTCACTTGCCTCAACAGGTCTTCACAAGTGTCACAAGAAGGAAGGTATGCACAGGTGGACTGACTACGTCCCAGGTAGGGCCCACGGGTTATGGCCTGACTAGTCTTGCCGGGTCTTCGGATGGTGTTTTTATGTGCCACCGACACAGGTGCCAGATGAGGCTGGCGAACGGCCACGATCGGATGGTGTTTGTTACTTGCCCACAGCACGGAGGCCAGTCGATGTGGTACTGGCTACGGCCACGTTCGGATGGTTTTCTTGTGTGCCACCGGCACTGGTACCACAAAGATACAAATTCCATTGATGTTCATCTATTTTGATTTGATTTGATTTTCACTTGCCTCAACAAGTCTTCACAGGTCTTCACAAGTGTCACAAGAAGGAAGGAAGGTATGCACAGGTGGACTGACTACGTCCCAAGTAGGGGCCACGGGTTATGGCCTGACTAGTCTGCCGGGTCTTCGGTTGGTGTTTTTATGTGCCACCGACACAGGTGCCAGATGAGGCTGGCGAACGGCCACGATCGGATGGTGTTTGTTATGTGCCCACATCACAGAGGCCAGTCGATGCGGTACTGGCTACGGCCACGTTCGGATGGTTTTCTTGTGTGCCACCGGTACTGGTACCACAAAGATACAGATTCCATTGATGTTCATCTATTTTGATTGGGTTGATTTGATTTGATTTGATTTGATTTTCACTTGCCTCAACAGGTCTACACAAGTGTCACACACTTGCCTCAACAGGTCTTCACAAGTGTCATAAGTAGGAAGGTATGCACAGGTGGACTCACTACGTCGCCGGGTCTTCAGATGGTGTTTTTATGTGCCACCGACACAGGTGCCAGATGAGGCTGGCGAACGGCCACGATCAGATGGTGTTTGTTGTGCCCACAGCACGGAGGCCAGTCGAGTGCGGTACTGGCTACGGCCACGTTCGGATGGTTTTCTTGTGTGCCACCGGTACTGGAACCACAAAGATACAATTCCATTGATGCATCTATTTTGATTTGGTTGATTTTCACTTGCCTCAACAGGTCTTCACAAGTGTCACACATTTGCCTCAACAGGTCTCCACAAGTGTCACACACTTGCCTCTGCCTCAACAGGTCTTCACAAAGTGTTCACACACTTGCCTCTGCCTCAACAGGTCTTCACAAGTGTCACACACTTGCCTCAACAGGTCTTCACAAGTGTCACACACTTGCCTCAACAGGTCTTCACAAGTGTCATAAGAGGGAAGGTATGCACAGGTGGACTGACTACGTCGCCGGTTTTCGGATGGTGTCTTTATGTGCCACCGACACAGGTGCCAGATGAGGCTGGCGAACGGCCACGATCGGATGGTGTTTGTTGTGCCCACAGCACGAAGGCCAGTCGATGCGGTACTGGCTACGGCCACGTTCGGATGGTTTTCTTGTGTGCCACTGGTACTGGAACCACAAAGATACAAATTCCATTGATGTTCATCTATTTTGATTTGGTTTGATTTACACTTGCCTCAACAGGTCTTCACAAGTGTCTCACACTTGCCTCAACAGGTCTCCACAAGTGTCACACACTTGCCTCTGCCTCAACAGGTCTTCACAAGTGTCACACCACTTGCCTCAACAGGTCTTCACAAGTGACATAAGAGGGAAGGTATGCACAGGTGGAGTGACTACGTCGCCGGTTTTCGGACGGTGTCTTTATGTGCCACCGACACAGGTGCCAGATGAGGCTGGCGAACGTCCACGATCGGATGGTGTTTGTTGTGCCCACAGCACGGAGGCCAGTCGATGCGGGTACTGCTACGGCCACGTTTGGGTGTTTCTTCTTGTGTGCCACCGGCACTGGTACCACAAAGAATACAATTCCACTGATGTTCATCTATTTTGATTTGTTTTGATTTTGATTTTCACTTGCCTCAACAGGTCTTCATAAGTGTCACAAGAAGGAAGGTATGCACAGAGGACTGACTACGTCCCAGGTAGGGGCCACGGGTTATGGCCTGACTAGTCTTGCCGGGTCTTCTCACGCACAGCATACTTCCATAGGTCTCGGTCTCTAGACATTTCCTTAGTGAGACCTAAAGTTCGAAGGTCGTGCTTCACCACCTCGTCCCAGGTTTTCCTGGGTCTACTCTTCCACAGGTTCCCTCAACTGCTAGGGTGTAGCACTTTTGCACACAACTATCTTCAGCCTTTCTCGTCACATGACCATACCAGCGCAGCCGTCTCTCTTGCACACCACAACTGACGCTTCTTAGGTTCAACTTTTCTCTCAAGGAACTTACACTCTGACGATTATGAACACTGACATTACACATCCATCGGAGCATACTGGCTTCATTTCTTGCGAGCTTACGCATATCCTCAGCAGTCACGGCCCATGTTTCACTACCATGTAGCATGGCTGTACGTACACATGCATCATACAGTCTGCCTTTTACTCTGAGCGAGAGGCCTTTTGTCACCAGCAGGGGTAAGAGCTCTCTAAACTTTGCCCAGGCTATTCTTACTCTAGCAGTTACACTTTCAGCACACCCACCCCCGCTACTGACTTGGTCTCCTAGGTAGCGGAAGCTATCAACTACTTCTAGTTTGTCTCCCTGGAACGTGGCAGAAGTTGGTCTCTGCACATTTCCAGTGTTTATTGCTCCTGAGCATTTGCCACAGACAAAAACTATTTTCCTAGTTAGCCTTCCTTTGACATTGCTGCACCTCTTATGTGTCCATAGCTTACACTTGGTGCATCTTATAGAGTTTCTACCTACACCTTTTTTACAGATCGAGCAGGGCCATCTACCTGAAGGCGTTTGTGATTGTCTACCTTCCTACTTATTAGGACTTTGGTTTTGGCTAGGTTGATTCTAAGGCCCTTCGATTCTAATCCTTGTTTCCACACCTGAAACTTCTCCTCCAGTTCTGATAGTGACTCAGCAATTAGAGCAAGGTCATCAGCATAGAGGAGCTCCCAGGGGCAACCTGTCTTGAATTCCTCCGTTATTGCCTGGAGGACTATGATAAATAGGAGGGGACTGAGGACTGAACCTTGGTGGACCCCAACCTCTACCCGGAATTCTTCACTGTACTCGTTGCCAACCCTCACCTTACTAGCAGCGTCTCTGTACATGGCTTGCACAGCTCTCACCAACCATTCTTCTATCCCTAGTTTCCTCATTGACCACCAGATAAGGGATCGGGGGACCCTGTCAAAGGCTTTCTCCAAGTCAACAAAAGCCAGGTACAAGGGCTTATCTTTGGCTAGGTATTTTCCTGCAGCTGTCTTACCAGGAATATAGCATCAGTAGTACTTTTCCCTGGCACGAACCCAAACTGCATATCATCTAAGCTAACTCTCTCTCTAATTAGTTGGGCTATAACCCTCTCCGTAACCTTCATTACCTGATCCAGCAGCTTGATGCCCCTGTAGTTATTTGTCTCTAGGGCGTCGCCTTTACCTTTGTAGCAGTTGACTATTATGCTGCTACACCAGTCATTGGGTATGACCCCCTCGTGTATCACCTGGTTAACTATACGGGTGACTAAGCTATAGCCGACACCACCAGATATTTTGAGCATCTCTGCAGTAATTCCTGATGGGCCTGGGGCTTTCCCTGTTTTTGCTTGCTTCTAATTGCCTTATCTACTAAGGAACTGTTAACTCGGATTGCTGGTCCCTCTGTTGGGTCGACATTCGGCAGACTCTCTTTATCCCATTCATTTTCTTCATTCAGCAACCTATCATAGTGGCGTCTCCAGCCTCTCTCTTTGCATCTTCATTAAGCGCAAGTGAACGTCATCCTTGCGAACACATTTCTCTCCTACCACGTCACGATTCTCTCTCACACACTGTCTTGCAACACAAAATACCTCAAGTCTTTCATCTCATGACGCAGGACATTGGCAAATTGTTCCTTATCTGCCTCCCCTCTGGCTAGATAGACCTGTCTCCTGGCTTCCCTTCTGGCAGACTGATACACTTCCCTGCTACCACCGTTCTTTCCAGGCCTTCCAAGCCTGTTTCTTTTGTCTAATAGCCCTGTCAACAATATTGTTCCACCACCACGTTATTTTGGGTCTTAAGGGGACTTTGCACCAGCCACAGATCTGGTCAGCGGCTTTCAGCAGGTTGTCCCTCAGAAGCGTCCAGTTGTCTTCTACCCCATGCTAGCTATACTCTTTCCATTTCGTCTAAGGCTTCAAATAACATATCTCTAAATCTCTGTCCATTCGCAGGGTCTTTAAGCTTCCAGACCCTTCTTCTCCATGTTGGTCGTCTTCTAGTCGCCCTCTTAGTCCTGATCCTAAAGACACTAACTACCAGTCTATGTTGTGGGGTGCATTCTTCACCTGGGAAGGTTTTGGCATTTATAAGCAGCCATCTTTCCCTTTTTCTGGCAAGGATGTAGTCGATTTGGCTAGTATGCCGGCCCAATCGGTAGGTGACCAGGTGACTTGTCGGTTTCCACAAGATTTAAATATGAACTGATATTTGTTTCCTCCTGAGACAGGAGATAATACAATAATCAAATGGATTTGAATAGCTTACTTTTAATCTTGTGTTTATTAAATCACACACACACATATACGCCCACACAAAAGAAATTTGAATAAAACATATTCATGAAAAGTTATGTGTAAGATGTTAAATTGTGATCGGTTGTGATAAGACAGATTCCTACAAGAATAGCCCCAGGAGAAAATTCTTCAACTACACAAATGACATAGGAGTGGCTGTGTGGTAAGTAGATTGCTCACCAACCACATGGTTCCAGGTTAAGTCCCACAGTGTGGCACCTTGGGCAAATGTCTTCTACTATAGCCTCAGGCTGACCAAGGCCTTGTAAGTGGATTTAGTAGATGCAAACTGGAAGAAGCCTGTCATATATGTATGTGTATATATATATATATATGTGTGTGTGTGTGTGTGTGCACATGTGTGTATGTGTGTATATATGTTTGTGTCTGTGTTTGTCCCTCCCCCCATCAACATCACTTAACAACTGATGCTACTGTGTTTACATCCCCATAACTTAGCAGTTAGGCAAAAGAAACTGATATAATTAGTACTAGGTTTACACAGAATAAGTCCTGGGGGTCAATATGTTCGACTAAAGGCGGTGCTCCAGCATGGCCACAGCCAAATGACTGAAAAACTAGAAGAATACACTTGTGTAAAAATACATTTTGTTTTAGATTGTGAGTGACATCATCAGCTCATAGGGTGCATGTATTTCTGCATTGTTCTGCTTCATCAGTTTGCTGTCAGACTGCACAATCACAGTGTGTACCGATGCAGTGCTTTCATCTCTAACTCTATCAACTCCAGTATGTCCCAGTATCTCCCAGTCTCTGTCTAATCTTTACCAGTAACTCAAGTCAAACAATACCGATTCCTATGCGCATAGCCTTTTATCCTTCTCAAATGTAATGCTTATTTATTGTTTTGAAACAATCATAACCTTGAGGTTTTCATGTGATGGCTGATTTTTAGAATGACATTGTAGGGTAGGTGTGATAAGCAGGATTTGACCAGTTTGGAAATAAGACAGGTAGAAAATTTGGCCAGGATATGGCTATGCTAAATGCTTAATATTTTCCAATCATGCACAATGAGCTTGTATACCTAAACACCATTTACCAAATGCACAATGATTTTATGAAGAAATACATTAAATATATCCTTCACTGGAGATATGCTGACCTTGATTCTTAACAACCAAAAGTTATAAACACTATTCATATCAACAAAAAAAAAAGAGAGAGAGAGAGACAAATCCTTGCAAAGCATTTCCTTTAATCAAATCCAGCAGCATGCAACTTGAGCTTTTACAATTGTTTCAAAAGGTGGGCCTCACTATAAGCAAACCCCTCTCCTGGGAGTGAGGCCTTGCATTTAACATGGTTAGAACCTCAACCCAACGAGTGATGCTTCTCTATGGGGATAGAAGCTACTTCACCAACCCTCCCCCCAACCCCATCCCACTCCACCAAGAATTACTGATACAGTATAAAAGCTCAGGTGTGGCCCCTTTGTTGGACCACCCTGTGGACCACTCAACTGGGATAGAACTGCTGCTGTACATAATACTAAAATCCTGGAGTAGTTCCCAAACTTTTTGCTTTGCACACCAGACCAGTTTCATGCAAGACAATTTTTTCATGGACCAATGGATCAAGCACAGACTAAAACACAATGAAGTGCATTATATATAATTTAATTATCACATATATAATAAATATGTGGAGGCGCAATGGCCTAGTGGTTAGGGCAGCGGACTCGCGGTCGTAGGATCGCGGTTTCGATTCTCAGACCGGGTGTTGTGAGTGTTTATTGAGCGAAAACACTTAAAGCTCCACGAGGCTCCGGCAGGGGGGGGGGACGATCCCTGCTGTACTCTTTCGCCACAACTTTCTCTCACTCTTTCTTCTGTTGGCCTGCTCGCTTAGCCAGCGGGGTGGTGTCATTTGAAGGCTAAAACAATGTGAAGTGCATTGTGCCCAGCGATGTGTAACAACATCTGATGGCCTGGTCGGTCACAGTGATCACGGTGATAATAAATATATAATGCAATGACACCCCACTGACAGCAAAAGTCAATAAAATAGAAACAAGATTTCCAGGCATATTGTCTCTTCTCTCTGCCTTTCATATCATAAACTATAATGGCTTCAGTTCCTCAGAGCAGGTTGCACTTCTGTTACCTCTATCCAGACGTCCCCAATCAACTCATCTCTCCTCCTCTTGTCATCACCTATTTAGTTTACCCGACCCCCACAACCTGTGAGGCCCTACACTGATCCCCATGCTCAAGATCTTCTCTCTCCAGTATACTCTGGAATTCCCTTTATGTTCATATTTTTCCTGCAGGCATTGATTTATAGAGGTTCAAGAGGAACACTAAAGGCATCAATAACACAGGTCGAGGGGGGCCAGAAAAAGGGGATGAATATCAAACCAGAAAAAGAGGGCCAAGAAAAGGGGATGGATACCAAACCAGAAAAAGAGGGCCAAGAAAAGGGGATGGATACCAAACCAGAAGAAGAGGGCCAGAAAAAAGAGGATGGATGCCAAACAAGAAAAAGAGCGCTACAAAAAGGGGATGGATGTCAAACCAGAAAAAGAGGGACAGGACAAGGGGATGGATGCCAAACCAGAAAACGAGGGCCACAAAAAGGGGATGGATGCCAAACCAGAAAAAGTGGGACAGGACAAGGGGATGGATGCCAAACCAGAAAAACAGAACCAGGAAAAGGAAATGGATGCCAAACCCAGCGACTAAAAAATAAAAGTATTGCAGTGACACATGCACCCACTCTCCTTCTCTCTCTCTCTCTATATATATATATGTATATATATATACGCGCAAGCGTGCACATCTATTTTTATACACACAGAAATTCATGCATATATACATACACACACACATATATATCTATATCTCTATTTATGGTAGACAAACAGATATTTTCACATGTTTTCTTTTTATACACACACATATAAATGTGTGTGTGTGTGTGTGTGTGGAGAGAGAGTAAGAGAGAGAAAAAGAGAGACAGACAAATAGATACCCACATATGAGTATGAGAGAGAAAGAGAGAGGGAGAAAGAGTGTGTGTGTGTGTGTGTGTGTGAAGGAGAGAGAGAAAGAGACTGAGACAGAGAATGCAGAGGTATAAACAGAGAAAGCAGTAATTGATTTGTAGCGCCATGCAATTAAGGAACATGGAAATGTCTTTACAATTTGACCTACCCACATAGGTGTGTCTGCTACAACAGAAACAACAGCTACACCACCACCACTACCACCACCACCACCATCAACAGTAGTACTAACATCATCATTATTATTAGCAGCATCCCATTCATCACCAATGCATTCAACAGTCCATAAAGCACTGCAACCCTTACCACAAACACCGTCAGCATCATCATCACCATCACTACAGCTATATCCCTATCATCATCATCATCATCATCATCACTAATATTTCTACCTGTACCACAGCCATTTACTATCACTGATACCACCATCACCAGTGACACCATCACCATCATCATCATCATCATCATCACTAATATTTCTACCTGTACCACAGCCATTTACTATCACTGATACCACCATCACCAGTGACACCATCACCATCATCATCATCATCATCATCACTAATATTTCTACCTGTACCACAGCCATTTACTATCACTGATACCACCATCACCAGTGACACCATCACCATCATCATCATCATCATCATCACTAATATTTCTACCTGTACCACAGCCATTTACTATCACTGATACCACCATCACCAGCAACACCACTACCATCATCATCATCATCACTAATATTTCTACCTGTACCACAGCCATTTACTATCACTGATACCACCATCACCAGCAACACCACCATCATCATCACCACTAATATTTCTACCTGTACCACAGTCATTTACTATCACTGATACCACCATCACCAGCAACACCACTACCATCATCATCATCATCACTAATATTTCTACCTGTACCACAGCCATTTACTATCACTGATACCACCATCACCAGCAACACCACTACCATCATCATCATCATCACTAATATTTCTACCTGTACCACAGCCATTTACTATCACTGATACCACCATCACCAGCAACACCACCATCATCATCACCACTAATATTTCTACCTGTACCACAGCCATTTACTATCACTGATACCACCATCACCAGCAACACCACCACTACCATCATCATCATCATCACTATATTTCTACCTGTACCACAGCCATTTACTATCACTGATACCACCATCACCAGTGACACCATCACCATCATCATCATCATCACTAATATTTCTACCTGTACCACAGCCATTTACTATCACTGATACCACCATCACCAGCACACCACTACATCATCATCATCATCATCCATCATCATCATCATCATCATCATCACCATATTTCAAACCAATTAACAAGATTGCTGGCCCTAATTCGAAAATGCAACTAGATCCCATTCCATTCACACTGATCCATCTTACAAAACAAAAAAAAAAAAGAGAGAGAGAGTGAGCTACACATTGCATAATGTCTTCCTTGTGGCTGGAAAAACTTGCATCATCACAGCTGGAATGGCTTTGATTATAGACCTGCCCAATCAGAGCTGACCTGCAGCTAAATAGCAACAACAACAACAACAGCAACTATACCACATACACATAGACTACAGGCACATGAAATGGAGAAAAGTATCTCGATAACCATTAATTAAACCTAGTAGAAGCCTTATCCTCCTTTTCTCTCACGCTCTTCCTCTCTTGGAATCTCCATAACTGTCAGAAATTCTAAAGAGAAGGAGTAGGCTTCATCTGTTTCCTGGTTCAGTCATATTCTACTCCACCTGATCCCCTGCAAACTCACTTCTAAAATGCGAGTTGTTATGCAGTTCCTCAACAGCAAGAGACCTGTTCTGCTCTGGTCCCTTCTCTCAAACTCTCACGCATCCTTTACTTGTCACATCCTACCACAAAGTTTCCCAACCCCTGCTCTTGGGTCCCTAGTACTGCAAACTGCATGATGGTCACACTAGAATTAGTGACATGACAAAAGCGCTCAGTACATGCTTTCAGGTGGTTGGCATTAGGAAGAGAATCCAGCCCTGGAAACCATGCCTAAGCAAAGACTTAAGCATGGTGCAGTCTTATTGGATTTTGTCAAAACCAACAAATTTTGGGAAAATTGAGAAATACCAGGACCTAGTCAGAGAAATGAAGACATTGCGAGAGGCTAAGATGACAATTGTTGCAATGATAATAGGTGCATCCCACCCAAATTGCTCAGAGGCTGAAGGATCTTGGAATTGAAACTCATATTGTGAAGCTGCAGAAAAGTTGTAATGCAGTTCCTCAACAGCAAAGGACCTGTTATGCTCTGGTCCCTTCTCTCAAACTCTCACCCATCCTTTGCTTGTCACATCCTACCACAAAGTTGCCCACCCCCTGCTCTTGGGTCCCTAGTGTTGCAAACTGCATGATGCTCTCACTAGAATTAGTGACATGACAAAAGCGCTCAGTACATGTTGTCAGGTGGTTGGCATTAGGAAGAGAATCCAGTCATGAAAACTATGCCTAAGCAAAGACTGAAGTCTGGTGCAGTCTTATTGGATTTTGTCAAAACCAACAAAGTTTGGGAAATATCATGACCTAGTCAGAGAAATGGAGACATTGTGGAAGGCTAAGATGACAATTGTTGCAATGATAATTGGTGCATCCCACCCAAATTGCTAAGAGGTTGAAGGATCTTGGAATTGAAACTCATATTGTGAAGCTGCAGAAAAGAGCAATTCTGTATTCTGCAAGAATCCTCAGAAAGGTGTTTGAGATTTGAGAAGACTTGGTGCCACCAAAACCTCATGACAACAGTACAATGAACTAAAATGGTATACAACAGTCATTCAGTATGAGTTTGGCAATGATTGCGTTCATAGATTGGAAGTTTATAAATTAATAGGAATTATTGTGTTACCTCTCTTTAATTATGAGTTGAAGTGGGAATTACGGTTATGGTTTTGGGGGACAAACACACACACACACACAAGATGGGCTTCTTTCAGTTTCTGTCTACTAAATCCACTCAGAAGGCTGTGGTTGACCCAAGGCTATAGTAGAAGACACTTGCCCAAGCCACACCTGCATCTATATATATATATGTATATATATATATATGGCCTGGGCCAATAATGGCCGAAACCTATCAAAGTATCAAAGTATATATATGTGTGTGTATATATATATGTGTGTGTGTATGTATGTGTATATATATAAATGTGTATATATATATATATATGTGTGTGTGTGTATATATGTATATATATGTGTGTATATATATGAATATATATATGTATGTATGTATATGTATGTATGTATATATATATATATGTGTGTGTGTGTGTGCGTATATATATATATGTATGTATGTATGCATGTATATATATATATATATATAGTGATAGAGTATGATAAGAATTAGGTCGGCAACTACCTTCAAGAAATCTGTATTCATCCACCTCATTCAACAAACAAAAACTTCATTACAGACAATACCTCTTAAAAGAAAATCTAATAATATTGTTTGACCTTTGGAATGATGCCAAAAACATTCCATTTGCAGAATCTTCAAAAGTTCTTGTGTGACACAGAAACACACATACATAAGCGTATGTAAATGAATACACACACACACACACACATATATATATATATATATATATATATACACAAACATGGATACATATACAAACATGGATACATCTACATACACATAGACATATTCAGGCACAGGAGTGTGATTAAGAAGTTTGTTTTGAAACCAGATGCTTTCTAGTTCTGTGCACTGCTGCACAGCAACATGGACAGGAAATCTGTCTTCTACCTTTGCCTGTGATTGACAAATGTCTTCTGAGAGTATTTGGTAGACGAAAACTGTACAAAGCCCTTGTGTGTGAGAATGTTTAGAATCTGGGATTACAAGAGCCATAGTGGAAGATCTTCACTGTCATTTCCCTCTCAACATATCATGCCGTGGTTCTGCATGGTATGAAAAACTTGCATGGAAAATCACACAAAGGTTAGCTGCGGGAAAGGCATCCAGCTCTAAAACAATGTTTCCACAATATGTTTTTATCTAACCCATGTTGGTGACGTAAAATTGATTTTAAAATAAACAACAAATAGGCATAGGAGTGGCTGTGTGGTAAGTAGCTTGTTTACCAGCCACATGGTTCCGGGTTCAGTCCCACTGCGTGGCACCTTGGGCAAGTGTCTTCTACTATAGTCTCGGGCCGACCAAAGCCTTGTGAGTGGATTTGGTAGACGGAAACTGAAAGAAGCCCGTCGTATATATGTATATATATATATATGCGTGTGTGTGTTTGTGTGTCTGTGTTTGTCGCCCTAGCATTGCTTGACAACCGATACTGGTGTGTTTATGTCCCCGTTACTTAGCAGTTCGGCAAAAGACACCGATAGAATAAGTACTGGGCTTACAAAAGAATAAAAGGGTCGAGTTGCTCGATTAAAGGCAGTGCTCCAGCATGGCCGCAGTCAAATGACTGAAACAAGTAAAAGAGTAAATATGTGTATATATATATATATAAATATATTAAATCATTATTTACTATCCATTTCCCATGCTTGCACCAGTCAGATGGTATGAGAAGATCTGGTGAGAAGCACTGCAATAAGCTCCAAAGTCTGTTGTAACACTGTTTCTATGATTGGATGCCCTTCCTAATGCCAACCCCTTTACAGAATTGCACTGGGTGCCTTTCTTGTGCCACCGGCTGACAGCAGCACAAGTGAGGTTACCAATTGATTCATAAAACAAAACTCTCTTGAACAGACTAATGGTGGTGGGGGGAGGGGGTAGAGTATTTAGGGTGGTGGTGGTTTGGGGTCAAGTGTTGAAAGGTTAACGTATGATAAGGAGACATAAACAAGAGTCTTGCTATAGGAAGAAAAACATGGGTACCTCGGCAGGAATGGGAGTAGAGATGGAGGTGAGGCATCAGTGTACACCATCAAGGTACCTGAAGAGGAAGAAGAGGTGAAAAGGGACAGGGAATCAAAGATTTGTAAGAGTGTCAAAAGAGCGATTGACAGAAAAGATGAGGGTAGATATATGAATGCAGTAAACGGTGAATACAAGTGAAAATAGCAAAAAAAAAAAAAAAATTTCCTTCTTTTTAATAGGAAAAACTTTCAAAGAATCAGAGAAAATCTCAAGGTTGCTATAATGAAGAAGAGCATTCAAAGCTGGTGACTTGACATGGTTGCAGTGAGACAACTGAAATAAGAATATATGCTCTTCTAGCATATCCACTGCATGCCGTAGCAATCAATTATGAGTTAATTAAAATGCAGTTGGAATAGTCTAGACAGTTGCCTGCAGGACTGGAAACAATATTCAGTTAATATAAAGTTGAAACTGAATACACACTCACACATAGAGAGAGAGCAAAAATAATCTGAAGAATTGTAAATGAATCTATCTTCTGTCTTTATGATAAGCCAAGTTACCTTGCTTGGGAAAAGGTAAATTTTGGTGACAGTTAGTGCATGCAACCGCAGAAACTCTGATTCAATGAATTTCATCTGAGCCATCCATGCAAGCCAGGAAAGATGGACATGAAACCAATGCTGCTGCTGCTGCTGATGATGATGATATAAACAATAGCTTCAGATTATGGCACAAGGCCAGTAATTTGATGGGAGTTAGGGTTAGGGTAAGTTGGTTACATGGACCCCAGTGCTCAACTGGTACTTATTTTTATTGACCCCCAAAAGAATGAAAGGCAAAGTCAAGCTTGATGGAATTTGAACTCGGAAAGTAAACCCAGACAAAATACCACCGAGCACTTTGTCTGATTTGCTAATGACTCTACCAACTTGCTGCCTTAATAATAATAATAATAATAATAATAATATACTAATGATGATGATGTAACACAACAAGGGAAGAATTAACGGCGAGAATGAAGGTATAGCCAATTATGGTGAAGGTTTACGTCTGGCATGTCTGAAACTGCCTGCATCAGGGGCAGTGATCCGGCCTTGGATGGTCATTATGTCACAACAGATCACATACATGGTGTGCACAAAAACAGACATAAGTGGACAAAGGAAGAATACGATACACTAATTGAATGTCATGAAAGAGCAAAGCTGGAAGGAAGTTGTGGAGTAGGCCGACGTACCTTGAAATTTAGGATGGAAAAGAACATGTGTGCCATGTCAGAGAATAAATTAATGAACCAAGTGAGAGTGATTGGGAAGAAGGGTTACTTAACTGGAGTAGAAATATCTCGGATTAGTGAGAGTCTGAGAGACCCTGTGGATGGGTTACAAAGGATGGTTGGAGTTGAAAGCAGAGAGGTAGGAGTTGAAAGCAGGGAGAAGAGCAGACTGGAGGAACAGGGGAATGTTGATGTGGCTGTTAAGGATGAGGAACATTATACAGTGAAGCCTGATACCGTGGTGGGTGGACATGCAGGGGAAATGAACCAACTAGATAATGAATTGTTTGAAATTTATTAGACGACTCACCAATTTGGTGAATGCTCCAGAAGAAAAATTCCCCATGAATATGGGAAGGGTAGATAGGGGTAGGATAAATAAAGTAACACAAAAGATAAACACTGTCATACCATACATCCAGACAGAGGACATAACACAAACAAGGAATCTTCTCTGAGCTATTGCGCTACTTGTCGAAAAGAAAAAAGAAAAAAAAGGTGGTGGAACAAAGGAACCATGGTGGAAACAACGCATTGAAAAGGGACATAATGCGGGCAGGGCAAGATCTAGGAAAAATTGAGCAATGGTTAAGAGGAAACTGGAAAATGGGAAAAAGGACCGACCGAGAAAAATTAGAGAAGAAATGTAAAATACGGAAGAACAGGTTTGATGCAGTAATAGAGCAGTTAAAACAGAATCATGGCAAAAAGCCAGAGGATCAAAAGATTTATGAACAGAAATAAGCAGTTCAAGGAGTACAGATTGTTCAAAAATAACCCGAAGCAATTCTACCAAACTTTAGAAAGAGATAATGGGGAAAATGTTGCTCCTGATGCAAATCAAGCCAAGGAGTTCTGGAGCGGATTATGGGGAAACAATGTGGTGCATAAAAGGGATGCAATGTGGATAGGAACTATCAAGACAGAATTACAATGAGGAAAGAAACAAAGGAACATTGTCATAAGCACGGTTAACATGAAAGAACAAGTGGGTAATGTGCCTAACTGGAAAGCCCCTGGACCAGATGGGATTCATGGCTTCTGGCTGAAGTGATGCCATGGGGTGCATGAAAGACTAGCAACCTAATTGAGTGAGTGTGTCCAGAAAGGTACAGCCCCTGTGTGGTTTGTGACTGGGAGGACGACACTTGTAATGAAAGCTAGAAGAAAGGGGAATATTGTGGGGAAACATGCCTAAACATAATCTGGAAGACACTCACTGGAATATGTGCAGCAAAGACATATACTTTCCTGGCACAGGAAGAAATACTACCAAGGGAAGAAAAAGGATGTAGGAAGAATTTTCAGGGTACCAAAGATCACCTGCTCATCAATAAAACAGTTTTGAGGCATTGTAAAAACATCATACAAACATATCTATGGCTTGGATTGACTTTAAGAAAGCATATGATACGATAACTCATTCTTGGATCGTCGAATGTCTGCAGATGTTTGGTGTTGGGAAATGAAGGAAATGGAAAATGGAATTCCAGAGAATCAGTATTCATCACAACGACTCTTTTACTTGTTTCAGTCATTTGACTGCGGCCATGCTGGAGCACCGCTTTTAGTCGAGCAACTCGACCCCGGGACTTATTCTTTGTAAGCCCAGTACTTATTCTATCGGTTTCTTTAGCCGAACCGCTAAGTGACGGCGACGTAAACACACCAGCATCGGTTGTCAAGCGATGTTGGGTGGACAAACACAGACACACAAACATACACACACACACATATATATATACATATATACGACGGGCTTCTTTCAGTTTCCGTCTACCAAATCCACTCACAAGGCTTTGGTCGGCCCGAGGCTATAGTAGAAGACACTTGCCCAAGGTGCCACGCAGTGGGACTGAACCCGGAACCATGTGGTTGGTAAACAAGCTACTTACCACACAGCCACTCCTGCGCCTATTTCAATCCATCGACTGTTTCAATCCATCGAGCTTCTTTTAGTTTCCAGCAACCAAATCCATTTACACGGCTTTGGTTGCTCCAAGTAGAAGGCTACAGTAGAAGACACTATCCCAAGATGACATACAGTGTAGGACTGAACCCAGAACTATGTAGTTGGGAAGCAAACTCTTTACCACACAGCCATGGCTGTGTCGGTATTTATTCATTTTTTAGGAACTTTTTTGTAACTTCTTTTTATATTATTTCTTTGATGAATTTTATAGATCACTAGCAGTATCGCCCGCGTTGCTCAGTTTGTAAGGGAAATAACTATAAAGCATTTTTAGAGAGATTATAGCCAAAAAATAGCAAAGAATGGAAAAAATGCTGGTAAATTTTTTTTGAGAGTTAAAAAAGGTAGAGTTGCGTCCCCTAAACGGTCTGTGGTTTTGGTTTCTAATTCTCGACCCCATGTCGATTTATCGATTTTTTTCAGAACTGGGGAAACTTTTCAAAATTTCGCTGCGTTAGTTTTTGAATTATGACATTGGGCTATGTGTGTGTCAAGTTTCATCAGAATCGGTTGAAAGCCATGGTCAGAGTGAGGGTACGAGAAAACAGACACACAGAAAACGCACAGACAAACTGCCGTTTATATAGAGAGAGATGCTTGTTGATATTCTTTATAATCATCATCATCATCATCATAATCAGCACCAATTAAAAATAATTTATTTACTATTTCCTATTTCAGGGCTGCCTCTGAAATCTCTCTCTCTCTCTCACCACTCACTTCACTCACATCATTATTCAAAATTATGGGGCTACCATGTATTTCCTTTCTTACAGAAACAAACTGCAACACATTGTTTCCTTCCAAATTTTATAATTTAAAAATTTTTTTTAGTATTTCTATTTTTGACCCCTCCCCATCTCACTCTCTTTCTTTCCCTCTCTCTCTCTCTCTCTCTCTCTCCAAGTTTCTTCTGCGTAACAGCTGTTGTATTTAGTTCACCTGGAAATTACAAAACGCTTCAACTTTCATCTCATATATAAATACATAAATAGATATATATATAAGATATACCCAAACACACTCATATACATATGCATACACATACACTTATGCAAACACACACACACACACCACAGATGCAAATATATATAGAGAGAGACATGCACACACACCTACACACGTGCTTACAGATATATACACATACACCCACACAAATGTACAAGCACATATTCACATACACACATGCAAGCACATCTTGCCTACATATACATAATATATATATATAGACACACACACACACAGGTATATTCTGTACCTGTTCCATAAATGCTTAATACTAACTACCATTATCCATTACTAAACCAGTATTAACATATTAATATTAATATTTGAAAGTGACCAGCCAGACATTTCACAGTTACCAGAATCCCTTCCGACACAGGAATTCTTTTCCCACTTTCTGTTTAAATCAGAGCTATTTACTCAGAAATATATATATATATATATATATATATATAAAACAACAAAACAACTCTAATCAATAGAATTTGTGATTAATTATGAATTATTTCCATATTTGATCTTTAACATCTTTCAGACTTTTGGACTGCGGTCAAGCAGGGGCATTGTCTTGAAGGGTTTTTCTTGAACAAATTGATTCCAGTAATTATGTTTTTGTTTTTGTTTTCCTTACTTTTGGCAAATCTGTTTTTTTTTATTTTATTGGTCACTTTTGCAGAACTGCTAAATTTCGGGGACATTAACAAACCAACACCAGTTCTCAAGTGTTGATGGGAGACAAACGCAAACATAGACAGATGCACAAGAAGTTTGCTTCCTAAGCACATAATTCTGGGTTCAATCCCACAGTGTGGCATCTTGGGAAAGTGTCTTCTACTATAGCCCTAGGTCAACCAAAGCCTTGTCAGTGGATTTGGTAGATGGAAACTGAAAGAAGTCTGTCATATAAGTGTGTGTTTGCATTTGTCCCCACTACTGCTTGACAATCGGAGTTGGTTTGTTTATGTCCCTGTAATTTAGCACTTCAGCAATAAAAAAAAAAGTACAAACCTTAAAGAAAATAGTGCTGGGGTCAATTCTTTTAACTTAAACTCCCTTCAACGTGGTTTCAGGGCACAGTCCGAACCGAAAAACAAGTAAAATAATAATAAGAGATATAATATGAGTGAGTGGACAAACAAAAGACAGAGGCACTCAATACATTTAGTAGGGGTTATGGTATTATTCAAAAGGGTTTGATTTGGTCCCTGCAAGTTTTGTAGGATCATTACAGAAATGTCAAGTTGCATGGCACTGAATCAAATTGTTTTAAATCATAATAATCCTAACAACTACTATTATTCCCATTGTTCCATGCTAGATAGTTACTGATTTTTATGTGCTAAAGTTAATGGTTATCTCACCCATTTGGTGATTAGTAGCAAGCTAGATAAGGAAGGATTTGTGTGAAATTCCATTTCAGATAGGGAGAAGTATTTAGATATTTGGTGTGGAATATTTAAGTTCTGCTGCAAGGTCACAAGAGGTACCAATATTACTAATAAGGAAGAAAAACCAAAGACAAAACCAAATCTGGACAACCTCCCAAAACAATAAATGGCATGTGTAAAAAAATTCGAGCGAGGTCGTTGCCAGTACCGCCTGACTGGCCCCCGTGCAGAATTGTTAACACACCAGACAAAATGCTTAGTACCATTTTGTCTGTCTTTACATTCTGACTTCAAATTCCATTGAGATCCAACTTGGCCTTTCGTCTTTTCAGAGTTGATAAAATAAGTACCAGTTGAGCACTGGGGTCGATGTAATCAACAAGCCCCCCACCCGACCTCCCAAATTTCAGGTCTTACGTTTATTTTAGGAAGGTTTACCATTGGAGGGTTGGTTAACCCTGAAACCTTCCTACATTAAAACATTCCATCAAAATTTCATGTTAATTTGTCTTCCAAATCATTAGCCTAATAATGACAGGTATTTCATATTTGGTAGCTTAACTGTTTTCATGCCAGGTAATATTTACCTGGGGTCAAAAATGGTTCTGCAGAATAGCAGAAATGAATGACATCCATTTACAAGAATCCCAAAAGGTCAAGATAAGGTGACGCAAACATACATACCCACTCTCCCCACCCACAACATATGTTGGGCTTCTTTTAGTTCCTGTCTACCAGGTCCAGGTGCTTCCCCCAGTCCTGGGGTCAAGCTGACCAAGACTCTCCAGTTCCCTCTCTGTTGCACTTATGCATACAATTAGCTGGGTTCTTTTCTCTAGATCATTTCTTTATGGTGCCACTCCAAGATATACCATCATACAAGTCAAAATTTTCAGACCCAAATTTACAACCAAAACAGGTAGATCATCTTATACACAAAGATGAATCTGGAGACCAAATATTCCATGGGAAATTCTGTAGAATTTGGAAAGATCTGGACAACGTTTGAATGTTTGCATTATATAAATCTTCAACCTGTATGGCCGAAAATACAGTATTTCTTAATTTCCAACTTAAACACAGGGTCAGAAATTTTAAGGGTTTCGGAAAAGTGTGCTTGTCATATCAGCTTATTACTTGACTACTGCTTAGTCTATGAAGCCCTGGAGGAATGAAAAACAAAGTAAGTTTGACTGGTTTTGAACACAGGCCAAAGAGAATGCAGTAATGGGGAGTGGGGGGTCAATACAATACAATGAAATACTGCAAAGCATTTTGTCCACGGCGCTACCAAAGATACTACGATTTACGCCTTGATTAATTTAATGGCAAAAAAAAAAAAAAAAAAAAAAACAGAGACTTGTAATAAAATAACAGGGTGCCTTCTAATGGACACACATCTGCGCACGCACGCACACACACACACACACAAATAACACCCTACCTTTTTTTTGTTATTTATTACATTAATATTTGTCTCTATTATAATAACTGCGTGAGGAACTATACGAGTATAATTGCAAATGCGTTTATGTGCATTAAGAGTGTGCATGTGTTGTTGGTGTGTGTGTGTGTGTGTGTGTGTGTGTGTGAGGCTGCATGCAAATGAAAGGATGATGCGTGAGTCTATTCTGGTGTTGGTAGATAATATTTTTGCTAGTCTCTGTGTTTATATTCTTTGTGTTGCATGTTTTTTTTACTGTTGTTTTCCTTTATTCATTTCTTATTTTTCTTATTGTACTTTCCCCTCTTCCTTCTTCTTCTTCTTCTTCTTCTTCTTCTTCTCGGTCTTTTCAGTAACAGCTTGCTCTAAAAGGAGACAACAAAGAACGTGTCTCATATTATACTGAAGGTGTTCCTATCAAACGCGAACAAAAAGAAAAAAAAAAGTATGTGGTCCAGGACAGTGATCACAGCATGGTGGTGGTGATGGTGGCGATGGTGGTGATAACATGATGGTGGGGGTGGCAGCGGTGGTGATGTACTGTAGCATTACTAATAACACATTGTAACGGGATTACTAATAGTTTATCTTAAAAGACAGATACACATGCACAGATACACACACATTTGTAGATGTGTTCATGTATATGTGTGTGTGTATATATATACATACACACACACATGGATGCATATATATATATATATATATATATATATATTTACACACACACACACACACACACATACACACACCACACACACATACATACACACAATACTTATATATACCTATACATATATATACATATATATATATATATACATATATATATATATATATACATACACACACACACACAATACTTATATATACCTATACATACATATATATATATATATATATATATACACACACACATACGTTTATATACACATGTATATAAACTACTCAGGGAGAAGATGATAACAATAGGGTGTTGTAGAGGTGGCTGAAGAAATGAATTACAGGACAATGGTGACATCTTCATCATCATCATCATCATCATCATCAAGGTGAACAACAATAGGACTTTAGGAAGCAACAGTAACACTACCACCACCACCACCACCACCCCAAACTGATTCACAGTTTGGGTGTGGTCGGACGTTAGCCTGATTTCTGCAAAGGATAGTAAGAAAAGGATAGAAATTGAAATCATAATAAGTTGACTCTTTACTATTAATTTTTACTGTTTTTAGTCAGTTGTTAATTATTTATTTTTTACCTTTTTTTTTTCTCATATTGATAACAAAAAAAAAAGTAAAGACAACAGAAGAGGTGACAGTTATGGCTTCTCCAAAAGGAAATTCTTGCCATGTGTGTACCTGTTCTCATGGAGATTTCACACTGAGTTACTGCCCAGTAGAAAGAAAACTTACTGAAAGGGCCAATTCTGAAAATGGTTAATGAATTTACCTGGCTGGGAAGTACCATAAATTCAACAGAAAATGATGTCCAGCTAAGAACTGCAAAAGCATAGAATGCCCTATACAGGCTTGGAATCATATGGAAGTCCTCCCTTCTTGACAACATGAAGAGAAGTTTCTTCAAAGCAGTTGTTGAATCAGTCCTTCTTCTCTGTGGTCCTTCAGCCATGGACACTGAGTAAGAGAAGTCAAAAGAAGCCTCAGGGGTCATGCATGAGAATGCAGTTCTCAATCTCTCTTGGCAGCATCACCCAACAGACAAGCAGCTGTATGGCGATGTTACGACCATCACCCTACAAAGCAGTGGTTGTATGGCAATCTTACGACCATCACCAAGACCACAAGGTTGGAGAACAAGTTTCTTAATCACACACCTGTGTTTAAGTATAAACTTTTACCATTGGCTCATTTCAGCCATTGGGCTGTGGCACCAACTTGAAAGGTTTCAGTCAAACAAATTGGCCCAAAGACTTACTTTTCAAGTCAGGCACTTATTCTATTGGTCTCTTTTGCTCAACTGCTAAGTTGTAGGGATGTAAACAAACCAACAATACTTATCGAACAGTGGACAGGCAAACACACACACACACACACACATATATGGTGGGCTTGTTTCAGCTTCCATCAACTGAATCCACTCACAGGCCTTTGGTTGGCCTGGTGCTATAGGAGGAGACAATTGCCTAATGTGCCAGACAGTGGGACTGAACCTGAAACACAGAGGTTGGGACACAAATGTCTTATAACACAGCTATTATATTTTACTATTTTTTCATTCTCTTAAAAGAAATGTAACCAAGGCGCAGGAGTGGCTGTGTGGTAAGTAGCTTGCTTACCAACCACATGGTTCCGGGTTCAGTCCCACTGCGTGGCATCTTGGGCAAGTGTCTTCTGCTATAGCCCTGGGCCGACCAATGCCTTGTGAGTGGATTTGGTAGACGGAAACTGAAAGAAGCCTGTCGTATATATGTATATATATATATATGTGTGTCTGTGTTTGTCCCCCTAGCATTGCTTGACAACCGATGCTGGTGTGTTTATGTCCCCGACACTTAGCGGTTCGGCAAAAAGAGACCAATAGAATAAGTACTGGGCTTACAAAAGAATAAGTCCCGGGGTCGAGTTGCTCGATTGAAGGTGGTGCTCCAGCATGGCCACAGTCAAATGACTGAAACAAGTAAAAGAGTAAAGAGTAAAAGAGTAAGGCACATACAGAGTCACAGATTACACACACACACACACACACACATGCATACACATTCACACGTGCACATACGCACATACAATAAGGAAAAAAGGAATTACAACAGAACGAAACTCAAAGACATTGCTTCATAAAGAAAAAAATTGGGATACATTTATTACAGACACTCAAACGCATATACAATCAACCACACATGCATTCACACAAACACACACACATACACACGAGGATACACACACTTTCACTCAGAGACAAACACAGAGTCTTATACATGAATACACATATTCATCCCAACACATACACAAGCATTCACGCAAACACATAATCGTAGTTATGCAAACATGCATACACACTCTCTTTCTTACACACACACACACACTGTCTAACACAAACATTCATACACATGTTCACACACATTTTGTCTCACACATACACATGCTCATATGCACATTTATACACTCACACACATACACACACACACACTGTCTAACACAAATATTCATACACATGTTCACACACATTTTGTCTCACACATACACATGCTCATATGCACATTTATACACTCACACACATACACACACACACACACTGTCTAACACAAACATTCATACACATGTTCACACACATTTTGTCTCACACATACACATGCTCATATGCACATTTATACACTCACACATACACACACACTGTCTAACACAAACATTCATACACATGTTCACACACATTTTGTCTCACACATACACATGCTCATATGCACATTTATACACTCACACACATACACACACACACACACTGTCTAACACAAACATTCATACACATGTTCACACACATTTTGTCTCACACATACACATGCTCATATGCACATTTATACACTCACACACATACACACACACACACACACGCTGTCTAACACAAACATTCACACACATGTTCACACACATTTTGTCTCACACATACACACACTCATATGCACATTTATACACACAAACACACACACACACATTCAGATGCACTATCAGACACACATTCATATATACATTCACAAATACACACACACATGCTTAGATACATTCACATATGCATAAACACATATAGATACATTCACACACACATGCATTCACATGCACACACATTCACATACATATAAAAAAACACACACTCATATATATGCATCCACACACACATACACATTCATATAAGCATTCACCCGCATACGCACACACACACACATTCACTCTTTTACAAAATGGCAAGACTCGTTACAGAGCAATTACAGAGGTTTTTAGTTTCTGGATGGCACCAACCATATTTAGTTGCATTTATTTTTATATTCTATTTTTTCACCTCCAAATTGTGAAGAGATCCGTTCTGTATTGGGTACAGGAAGAAGAAGAAGGAGAGGAAGAAGATGAAGAAGAAAAAGAACTGAGCTTCTGGAAGGAGGGGGTGGCAGGAGCGTTGAGCTTCTTCAACGCTTAAGACCTAATTGACTTGGAAAACTGGAATAAATCATACTAGACTGGAATTAAATCTTGAAGTGGCACTATTTTATGAACTCCCACTGAAAAATTAACAGAGTATACAAGAATTTTAATAGGCACTTGCAATATAACCTTTTAACAAAAAATTAAAATCCTTCCACTGTAATTTTTATTTATTTATTTTTATTTCTTCGTTTTTACATATTTTTTTTTTGAAATTTAGATTTTTTTGTATAATTTTTTTTTTGTTTTTTTTCTAATGTTCCCTGTTTTGTGAGTTCGCAAAAAGATTTGGTATTTATTAATGTGTTTTGTTGCACTCTTATTTACTGTCACCACTGGGTTTGTTTTTTTTTTATTTCAGTTTTTTTTTTCTCGTTATTATTAAGTTTATTTATTTTTGTTTTGTTTTTTTCTCAGAGAAATATAAAAAAGAAAAACAACAACAAAAAAACTGACAATAATATTAATGGAAAAAGAATAGTAAAATAATGACAACCACCACCAACAATAACAACAATAATTCTGTCATGAACACAACACCTAATAATAATAATAATAATAATAACAATAATAACAATAATAATAATAATAATAATGATAATAATTATAATAATAATAATAATAATAATAACAAAAATAATAATAATAATGATAATAATTATAATAATAATAATAACCCTTTCTACTATAGGCACAAGAATAGAAATTTTTTTGGCAGGGTGGAGGTGAGTTAATTACATTGACCCAAGTATTCAGCTGGTACTTATTTTATTGTAACTCAGAACGTAAAGACAAACGAAATGCTGCCAAGCATTTCGTTTGGCATGCTAACAATTCTGCCAGCTCACTGCCTTAATAATAATAATAATAATAATAATAACAATAATAATGATGATGATAACATGCACAAAATGCAAATAAACAAATAAATATGGCAATTTACCATTAAATATTCTCATAAGAGTGGGTTTAGTTAGCAAGAATTTAAGTAAGGTTTGAATTTAAAAAAAAAAAAAAAATTTCATCATTTTAAATTTGATTCCCCAAAGAAAATGTAAAATGAAACTTTAAAAAAATTTTTTTTCCCACCTGAAAAAAAAAAAACAAATTGAACTGAACTACATACATAAGCTTTATAACAATTTTTCAGCAACATAAATTATATCTCTTTCCCTTCATCAATAACCAATTGACAATATTAAATTCTGATATTACTTCTGCCATGTGCATGCACGAAAAGAGTCATTATATACATACATGCACATCACTCATACATAAAGATACACATATACAAATATAAACACACACACTATATCATCATCATCATTTAACATCCTCTTTTCCATATTTGCTTCAGTCAGACGGAATTTACTGAGGCAGATTTTCTATGGCCAGATGCCATTCCTGTTATCAACCACCTTTTTCTACAGAAGACAGGGAAAACATCCTGACTTCCATCAAGGAAATGCTTGTTTACAACCATAAGGTGAGGTCAGGAAAAATGTCCACACACGCACATAGATACATACATATGTAATGGGCTTCGCTCAGTTTCCACTCATCAAACTGAATCACAATGTTTTGCTTTAGCCCAGGGCTACAGCAGAGGACAGTTGCCTAAGGTGCCATGTGACAGAAATGAACCAAAGATATCACATAGTTGTGAGTCTGTATGTAAGCAAGTCTCTCAGCTACACTGCTATGCATTCAACTCATAAACTTGGTCATAATAACAACAGTCATTGCCTCCATCTCATATATATATAAATATATATATACACATACATACACACACATATACATACATATACATGCACGGGCATGGCTGTGTAATTAGGAAGCTAGCTTTCCAGTCACATGGTTTCAGGTTCAGTCCCACTGTGTGGCACCTTGGGCAGGTGTCTTCTGCTATAGCCTCAGGTCGTCTGAATCCTTGTGATCGAATTTGGTAGGTGGAAGTTATTGTCATGTGTGTAAGTGTTTGTGCCTCCTAACAGAGGGAAAAATTTTCATACACACACACATATATATACATACATACACACACACATAATTTTAAATTTGTGTACACACCTGGTAGCATACCGTTTAAAGCTTGTTCCCTGTCTTCATCTACCTGATGTCATCAACAGACGAATAACGAAATGTATTATAATTGAAATAAGCAAAACTGGGATTAATGACTTTTGAAAAGTCACCTGATAAGACACATCTGCACGGAATGATGCATCACAACCAGTTGTACAGAGAATCCCATGCACAGTGATTAAGAAAGGACGTCATGAATCCCATACAGCTGGATGCCCTTCCTAATGCCAACCACTCCGAGAGTGTAGTGGGTGCTTTTATGTGACACCGGCACGAGGGCCAGTCAGGCGGTTCTGGCAATGACCATGCTTAAAAGGTGTTTTTTATGTGCTACCTGCACGGGAGCCAGTCCATGGCCCTGGCAATGATCATGCTCGGATGTGCTTTTAACGTCCCACTGGCACGAGTACCAATCAGGTGGTATTGTCATCGGCCACGTCAGCAATTTTGATTTTGATTCCACTTGCCTCAATAGGTCTTTGCAAGCCAAGTCTATTGTCCAATGAATAAGGTGCATTCATAAGTGGGCTGGTTACACCCAAAGATATAACACTCAAAAGTATAGAATACTAAACTGCACTTTTGCCAACATACAAAGAATTTACACCAACAAGTATGTAGCTCCCTTTTACTTTATAGTTTAGCTGTCTTGATATACAGGGAACTATTCAGCTGTATATATACATACATACATATATATAATATAATTAAGACAAGGTAGAAAATGCTAAAATAATTTTATCATGAAATACATTTTAGTACCGGTTTCCGCCTTTTTAGACTTTTTCAACTAAGAGTAAAATAAGAAAAATAATTAAATTAGAGAAAAAAAAATTAAGTGAAATGTTTTGTAAATATTTCCACAATCTTCAGATAGCCTTTGTGAGGAAGAGAAAGAGAGAAAGAGATGGTCTATCTGAAGACTATGGAAATATTTACAAAACATTTCACTTATTTTTTTTCTCCAATTTAATTGTTTTTCATATTCTGCTCTTAGTTGAAAAAGTCTAAAAAGACGGAAACCGGTACTAAAATGTACTTCATGATAAAATTATTTTAGCATTTTCTACCTTGTATTCTTGTTCTTTATACATATCAACTCGTGTTACCTTTCTACCTTCTACATGTATATTATATATATATATATATACACACACACATTAATATATTAAACAATAAATGCCAAGTGATTACCTTCATTGGCTTACAGCTGTTTCTTCTATGGAAGTAGTGTACTCAGAGGTAACTTCTTTTAAGTTATGTTGCGTTCTAACCACTCACTATTAATACTGCCAAAGTGAAATCATGAAATATATACTGTATAGTATATATTTCACAAGTAATTGTGTGCAAGTCATACACCAATTTAGAATGAAATCCTTTCATAGTTTTAGCATTGGTCTGCGTATAATGTGGATTCCAGTTTTGTCAGTTATAACCAACCATAGAATAAGGCGACTTATTCACGAGTAAATACAGTAAGTATTGTATATATATATATATTATATATATATATATATATATATGCTCAAGTAAATATGACAAATATAAATAAATAGATGAAACAGATTGAAAAGGAATGAGAAGACTCTCAATAGCAGCTAAACAAAGAATTAGATGGTAAATATATAAATATAATGTTGCTTTTAAATAAATAATTCTTCAAAAGATGCCTAAAAATATAATGAATAAATCCTCAGAACAAAATAATTTAAAATGAATTGATTGTTTACATTTTTTGTTTAAGACAAAAGACAGCAAGCTAAAATTAGAAAAATAACGAAGCAAACATTATGTAATAAACATTGTTGAAAGCAACTTCATGATAAGAAGGAATCTTCATCATCATCATCATCATCGTTCAACGTCCGTTCTCCATGCTAGCATGGGTTGGACGGTTCGACTGGGGATCTGGGAAGCCAGAAGGCTGCACCAGGCTCCAGTCTTATCTGGCAATGTTTCTACAGCTGGATGCCCTTCCTAACGCCAACCACTCCGTGAGTGTAGTGGGTGCTTTTTACGTGCCACATTCATAGTACAGAATAAATTTTGTTGACTTTAGTTTGAGGACTGACATACTTGTGCACTTGAGAAGTTCATTTCACTTCACAACTTTGTGGTTGTAGGTTCAAATTGACTGCATGGTACCTAGAGCAAAATATCTTCTACTAATGACCAAGATTGCAGAAAGTCTTCAAAAGGAAATTTACTGGGCAGTTAGCATGCAGGAAGTGGTCAAACAGACTGTCCTTGGTCATTGGTAATTGTTTCAATCCATTGCCTGCTTTAACACCTTGGGTACATTTATCAGGGTACTCTGAGGAAAACTGCAACAACAGCCAGCTACTCTGGTGTGATGCAGTTACCTGATCAGAATTAACCGAGACTATTTCTTGTGGTGAGACTCCAGTTTGGGAGTGTGGGAGTCATAGGGGAACATGGAGTTACCCCCTTAATCACCATAACTCCCAGAACCATTCTAACCCAGAATGGTTGTCGGAGTCCTATCCATGGATTAAATAAATTTTTGTAAGGGTAGATGAAGATCCTTAGTTGCAGTGAAAGCAATCAATCTAGGAGAGGGGAAGCTCCGTAATTAATACTCTCTTCCGACATGCCCTAAAGCAGCACAGAAAAGCTTTTGCTGACTGACTGGCACAAACGATTCGTTTATAGTAGTCAAATGTCCATGCCACACATTAGCTCACTCCCTTCATTAAATGGATGTCGTCTGAACAGGTACACTATATACCATGCTTCAAAGTGATCACAGAGCAATGTGAGGCAAGGTGTTTTGCAGAAGAACACAACACACCAGCTGGTCTAAGAAGATCATGAGAGCAACACCCTAATCACTAAGCCATGTGCCCTCATAATAATAATAATAATAATAATAAAAAATAAGCAGTACCAACAGTGGCTCTCATGGCTTCTCAACTGATTGGAAGTGTTATCATGTACATTGTTTTGTCTTGATATAAAATATGGGCTACAGCAAATATTCTGCTCAATACCACAGATCTGCCTGTGAATTGCTTCACCTTAACCAGTTGCGAGAATTTGGAGTATGAAAACTGTAAAGGTTATTCCTGTAATAATTGGTGCTTTAAGGACAGCAAGTAATAATATAGACAAAAGTTTGGAGGAGATTGGAACAGAATGCCCCGTGGAACTTCTACAGAAAGTCTGCCTCTTAGGAACAGGAAAGATCACAGAGGAGGGTTTTGAGCGCTTGAAAGATTATTGAAGGTTTGTGGATATCTAAAGTTACAGGTAGTAACCCGCTACTCACATGAATATAATCAACCCTAAGTCAACTTGAATAATAATAATAAAAAAAAAATAATAATAATAATCCTGATGCAATACCAGGCACTAGCTCTAATGGTTTTGATCTCAACTGATTGGAAGTGTTATCATGTACATTGTTTTGTCTTGATATAAAATATGGGCTACAGCAAATATTCTGCTCAATACCACAGATCTGCCTGTGAATTGCTTCACCTTAACCAGTTGCGAGAATTGGAGTATGAAAACTGTAAAGGTTATTCCTGTAATAATTGGTGCTTTAAGGACAGCAAGTAATAATATAGACAAAAGTTTGGAGGAGATTGGAACAGAATGCCCCGTGGAACTTCTACAGAAAGTCTGCCTCTTAGGAACAGGAAAGATCACAGAGGAGGGTTTTGAGCGCTTGAAAGATTATTGAAGGTTTGTGGATATCTAAAGTTACAGGTAGTAACCCGCTACTCACATGAATATAATCAACCCTAAGTCAACTTGAATAATAATAATAAAAAAAAAATAATAATAATAATCCTGATGCAATACCAGGCACTAGCTCTAATGGCTTTTGATCTTAACTGAATGGAAGTGTTATCATGTACATTGTTTTGTCTTGATATAAAAAGATGGGCTACAATAAATATTCTGCTCATACCACAGATTTGCTGGTCATTGTTTGACCTTAACTAGTTGAGCATGTCCCTTGGTGGCTGATGATATGAGCATCTCTGATTATGACCAGTAGTAGTTGGGGGGGGGCATCCTAGCCATGTGTTGAGAGGAATTCTTTGGGGCTTGAATAATTCCCCCTTGGACATACAGGTGTTTCATTCAACATCCTCAAACAACTCTTACTCAGGGATCTTTTGAGTGGGATAGGCTACTCAACTTAAATAAAATTCTAACGGAGCCCCACCTGCAAGGTAATGCAACTGTTTATCTTGATATGAGATCACTATGTGGCGAACACATGGTTATGTTGTATGTACCTGGTGTACCCTTATCAGACAGGTAGTCATGATGGGTACACTGGGTTTCGTATTTTTGTACCCCAGTGTCACTTTGATGGCAAGCATTGATCTCTCATTCAATAATAATAATATCGCTTTCTTTTTGAAGCAGATTTATACTCACAAAAAAATGGAAAACCTGTCTGAAAACTTATTGAAATATTTAATGAAAATATTCCAATAGTGAAGAAGGATTTCTGAGATGAGAGACAGTCAAGTATTCACTTACCTGTAAGAGAAAAAAAATATAGAAAACATTAGTAATTAGGCATATAATTCAATTTTATTTCATAATTAAATCTGAGAAAAAAAGAGAAAACCAAAGAAATATATTTTGGCATAAAGGAATATGACTTTACTTCAAAACAGGTTTCGAAAACTGATGCAAAAATATCATCTGTTGTAAATACTGAACATGTGATGTTGGTGTTGGTGCAACCATTCTGAATGACTTACTGTACTTTTCAATGTACTTAATATAATAATAAAAAAAAAATAATAATAATAATAATCCTGATGCAATACCAGGCACTAGCTCTAATGGCTTTGATCTAACTGAATGGAAGTGTTATCATGTACATTGTTTTGTCTTGATATAAAAAGATGGGCTACAATAAATATTCTGCTCAATACCACAGATTTGCTGGTCATTTGTTTGACCTTAACTAGTTGAGCATGTCCCTTGGTGGCTGATGATATGAGCATCTCTGATTATGACCAGTAGTAGTTGGGGGGGGGCATCCTAGCCATGTGTTGAGAGGAATTCTTTGGGGCTTGAATAATTCCCCCTTGGACATACAGGTGTTTCATTCAACATCCTCAAACAACTCTTACTCAGGGATCTTTTGAGTGGGATAGGCTACTCAACTTAAATAAAATTCTAACGGAGCCCCACCTGCAAGGTAATGCACTGTTTATCTTGATATGAGATCACTATGTGGCGAACACATGGTTATGTTGTATGTACCTGGTGTACCCTTATCAGACAGGTAGTCATGATGGGTACACTGGGTTTCGTATTTTTGTACCCCAGTGTCACTTTGATGGCAAGCATTGATCTCTCATTCAATAATAATAATATCGCTTTCTTTTTGAAGCAGATTTATACTCACAAAAAAATGGAAAACCTGTCTGAAAACTTATTGAAATATTTAATGAAAATATTCCAATAGTGAAGAAGGATTTCTGAGATGAGAGACAGTCAAGTATTCACTTACCTGTAAAGAGAAAAAAAATATAGAAAACATTAGTAATTAGGCATATAATTCAATTTTATTTCATAATTAAATCTGAGAAAAAAAGAGAAAACCAAAGAAATATATTTTGGCATAAAGGAATATGACTTTACTTCAAAACAGGTTTCGAAAACTGATGCAAAAATATCATCTGTTGTAAATACTGAACAATGTGATGTTGGTGTTGGTGCAACCATTCTGAATGACTTACTGTACTTTTCAATGTACTTAATATAATAATAATAAAAAAAGGAGTATTATTTGAAAGGCTCTGTGACTCTTCTCTTATTTTCTATGGAGATTCCCAAAATATAAACCTCGCACCATCTCTTTCATCCATAATATACAACTAAATACAAACTTGTTCTGAGTTCAAATATAGTTGAGAGATATCTGAACCTGTGAAAAAGGCTATTCACTGCAGTATGTCACGGAGAAGCATACAGTATGCTCAGATCAGAGTGCCTTTGAGTGGATTGGTGGAGGCATGCATTTCAAAGAAGTTATCTTCTCATCAGCACAAAATACTGAAGAGAGGCAACTCTGAACTGACTAAGAGACAAGGTTTTTCCTACACAGAACCAATGAAAACCATTTGACCAATAGCACCTTTTGGCTGGCAAACTGTAGTGGATTCCTGATTAGAAGTGCTGCAAGATATTTCAAACAGTACGAAGACTATTTGCTGTAGTTTATCACAGAGAATGATTTTTGCAGTATGTGTATGATCATCATCATCATCACCGCCACCATTAACACCCATGTTTTCATTCTGGCATAGGTTGGATGGTTTGACAAGAGCCACCAAGCAGGAGGGTTGTGCCAAGCTCCAATGTATCCTCTGATATGGTTTCTACAGTTGGAGGCTCTTCCTAATATCAACCACTTCACAGAATGTAGAGGGGGAGGGTTCACAAGGCACCAGCACTAGCGAAGTCACCAGGTATGCGCATGCAAGACAAGAACCAGTCAATTGAGAGTGGCTGTGGCAGTGAGGGAGGTGGTTTCATGGCAGATGATGAGAGCTTAAAGTATGATAGAAGAACAGAAACAGGTGTCCTGCAGTGGTGGAGATACACAGCTACCCCAGTTGGAAAAGGAGGCGAGATGGTGAAGAGGGGTCAGGTTGTATCTTCAAGTTACAGGAAAAGTGCATTTGTTAGTTTTATCCATTTATTTCAAAAGACAACTGAACTATTTCATAAACAGTGACTGGTAAAACAGGTACAAAACTGAAATAGATACAGGTATCAAAATAAAGAACTTTTCAAAATATCTTTTTAAAGCATTGCTTCAGTTCAGAGACTACAAGATTTTTCTTCTTTCTTTCTTTTTTTTTTGAGAGAGAGAGAGAGCGGGGAGGAATGCTTTTCTGTGACAAAGAAATCTGAACAGTAATGGCTAGAAGTATCTCTTTAGGTATGATATATAATATTACGAAGAACATCTGTGCAAATGTGGTGACATGTGAGACTAGATTGGCAAACATGGCTTTTCATAAAAGACCAGAACAATGAGAAGAATCATCCATCACCTTGTCAACACTTGTTTTGCATAGCTGCCTTCTTCAGTTGGCAGGTTAACCTTAGATCAGGGCACGCATCAAATTTGCCCTCTTTCAATGAGGCACACACTCAGATATATACACAAACTACACAAATATGCTCTTACACAGGCATACATGCATAAGTTGTCAATTAGTAAAGAAAAAAAACCCCACAAAAACAGGCATTCATGTGGAACATTATTTGTGAGCTGTCCAGTAACAGCTACCCAACCTCTCCAACAAAACCACACCCCTTTATTACAGGATCACTACTACTACTACTACTACTGTTCCTGCTGCTGTTACAGCAACAAGTTGAAAGAAGATAATGAAGGATAACCCTGGGCTTGTGATCTTTTACTTGTCTCAGTTATTAGACTGTGGCCAAGCTGGGGCACCACTTTGAGGTGTTTTAGGAAAGAAATCGAACAAGCCGAGTACTTATTCCTTTATATTTCTGTGGAGTGGATATTTATATACACTATATGTAATAAAATGAAGGCGCATGGCTCAGTGGTAAGAGCGTCGAGCTTACGATCGTGAGGTTGTGAGCTCGAATCCCGGACCGGGCTGCGTGTTGCGTTCTTGAGCAAGACACTTTATTTCACGTTGCTCCAGTTCACTCAGCTGTAGAAATGAGTTGCGACGTCACTGGTGCCAAGCTGTATCGACCTTTGTCTTTCCCTTGGATAACACTGGTGGCGCGGAGAGGGGAGGCTGGTATGCATGGGCGACTGCTGGTCTTCCATAAACAACCTTGCCCGGACTTGTGTCTAGGAGGGTAACTTTCTAGATGCAATCCCATGGCCATTCATGACCGAAGGGGGTCTTTATATAATAAAAAAAAATTCCTCATCTCAGAAAGTATAAAATTGTAACTGGGGTCAACATTCGGAAAGACCGATTCCAGAAACATGGGATCTTTTCTGTGGAAACTTTAAAGCTTTGTGAAAATTTTTTAATTTGGTGCATTTGATGTAATTTTCCGTGCTGAATCTCAGGAGATCATCATCATCATTTAGCGTCCGTTTTCCATGCTAGCATGGGTTGGACGGTTCAACTGGGGTCTGTGAAACCGGAAGGCTTCATCAGGCCCAGTCAGATCTGGCAGTGTTTCTACGGCTGGAAATTCACTTTTTCCACAAAAGTTCTTCAAAAAAGTCACAGAGGTTTAAAGTTTGGTAATCTTTACCCAGTCAAAAAGCAGGATTTGAAAGCTGTCGTTTTGTGTGTGATGCATGTATTGTCAACTGTAAAAAAAAAAAAAATTAAATATTGGGAAAGTTCTGCTTTATGCACAGCATATAACACTCGTAACTTTTTTTACTTTTGAGAATTTTCAGAAAATTTTCACTAATTTGTATTCTACATATGGGAATTCTTATGATAATGCAAAAAAAAAAAAAAAATCAATTCACTGTGCAATTTAAGGCCTATTTATCTATTTTTTGCACATCTCACAAGCACCTCATACCTCGTGCTTTAAGCATTCAATAAGCGCAAAATGACCATGGAGGTAAACAACTTGGTAACAGCTTCACTAGTTACTATGGAAACAGGCACCTATATGTCTGTGGCTTTCAATTGGCTAAAATTAACCCAAATTTGCAAATTTTAAAAGATATTAACTCTTTATTGATTTATGGTGTAAATGAATTTCATGTCAACGATTACCTTACCAGACTGCATCATTACACCAAATATGAAATCAATTAGAACAGAAATTGAGGAAATTGAAAAGAGGCAACCAAACAAAAGAAATCTGAAACTTGCATTACTGAGAATTGCAAAGATCCTAACCCTTTAGCTTTCAAACCAATCTTATCCAGCCCTGATACTCTACATGTTTGATGTTCAAACTAGCCAGGTCTAGCCTTTCACACCTATCTTTCAATGTCATTCTAAAATTGAACAATCATATCAGCAAAATTTTGAAGCTATAAGATAATGCATGATTAATTCCAAACAGTATGGACAAATAAGCATTACATTTACCAGAGGAGTCTGAATGAGGGCAAAGGAAGATCAGTTTCTGGTACATGTTTTACCAACCCCAGAAAGACAAATAGTAGACCAGAACTTGATGGGGTTTGAACTCAGAATAAAAATAGACACAACTAAATACAGAATAAGATATTTTGTTCAACACACTGAAAATTTCTGTAAAACTCATTGACCTCAGCAAACAGAGATGTCACAGCTCCGATACTACACACATGTGGATAGCTTGTTGCAGGAATGGTTCACAAGACTAATTCTTCAAGCTGAGCGAACCACTACAAATCTTGTATACCCACTACAAATCTTGGCAAAGCCACTGCCCAAGCTGACCTCAGTAAATTATACTTTATTGATGCAGGAGGGATAAAATACAAAGCAGCACATCTTGCTGGGATTTGAACTCAGATCATAAACGGCCATAAATACTGCAAAGTACTTGTCTGATAGTTTCCCATATTTAATTAACCATAATGTTTTTTCCTAGTTATCTTTACTTCTTTTGCTGTATCTTATTTCTTTTAACTGCTATTTTTTTTTAATAGTAAACAGTGATTGAGAATTATTTTAATAAATAACAAAGAAATTAATATGGAATATTAATGAATTATTAACATTATCATGGATTTGAGTATAGTTGTTGCTAAGCAACAACTAAAAGTATATTATAAAATGAATAAATAATTACATATATAAATAATTAAATATGTGCTAAATATTATTTCAGTAAACAAACAAAGATGGTTGGAAAAGACAGAGAAAGGTATACACACACATACATACACACACACACACACACACATATATATATATATGCAAAGAGAGACAGAGACAGGGATGACAAGCAGTATTTATAAAGAATATAAATAATATGCAAATGTGTGTGCATACTTGTGAATGTTTTTTTTGTGTGTGTGTGTGTGTGTGTGTATATGTGTGTGTCTGTGTGTATATATATTTGTATATGTCTATATATGTGTGTGTGTGTGTATGTATGTATATATACGTGTGTGTGTATATATGTGTATGTATATATATAGTATATACATACCTGTATATATATGTGTGTGTGTGTGTGTATGTATATATATATATATATACACACACAAGCACACATAATACATACGCACATATATTCATACTTTCCTTTATACAGTTTTCTAAACTTAATATATACATACTAATATATACAAATGTATATGAATATTATTAGAAAATGAGGAAAACACTCATAAACACACACCAAAATATACAGACTTGCAAAAAGAAAAAAGCAAACAAAAATTAAAAAAGAAACCCTCACACCATAACACTTATATTTTTAAGATACTTTGAAGTATAAAACGGATGCTATTTTCATTAAGACAAAGACGGATTAATGTACATACATATTTGTATTTTTATGTATGCATATATATATATATATATACATATATATATATATACATATATATATATATATATATATATATATATATATACATATATTTGTATGTGTATATATCATCATCATCATCATCGTTTAACGTCCGTTCTCCACGCTAGCATGGGTTGGACGGTTCGACCGGGGATCTGGGAAGCCAGAAGGCTGCACCAGGCTCCGGTCTTATCTGGCAATGTTTCTACAGCTGGATGCCCTTCCTAACGCCAACCACTCCGTGAGTGTAGTGGGTGCTTTTTACGTGCCACCTGCACTGGTGCCAGACAAGGCTGGCATCGGCCACGGTCGGATTGGTGCATTTTACGTGCCACCTGCACGGAAGCCAGTCGAGGCGGCACTGGCTTCGGATGGCCACGATTTGGATGGTGCTTTTTACGTGCCAGCAGATATATATATATATATATATATATATATATATATATATATATATATATATATATATTGTTTTATTTGTTTCAGCTATGCAACTGCGGCCATGCTGGAGCACGACCATGATTTTGCACCATTATTGATGATGCTTTTTGGCTGATTTCCCCTGGGTGGGGGTTTTACATCACTACTCCTGTATGAGCCTTTGTCCTGGATGTTGGCCCATCTGGTGTATGAGGGAGTTTGACTTCACTACTCTTGTCTCTACCTCATGGGGTGTGGTGGGGTGAGGGGTGTCTGCTCATCCAGTATGGGGGGGGAGAAGAATGTCAAGTCCCTTTACATATGCTTCCCAACCATGTTGTCTCGGGATCAGTCCCAAAGCACTAAACCTTGGGCAAGTGTCTTTTATAGCTCTAGGCTGCCCAAAGGCTTGTCAGCGGATTTGGTGGACAAACTAAAAAAAAGACCCCTTGTGTGTGTGTGTGTGTGCAAATATACATACAGATAGAAGTGCAGGTGTGGCTGTGTGGTAAGTAGATTGCTCACCAACCACATGGTTTCGGATTCAGTCCCACTGTGTGGCACCTTAGGCAAGTGTTTCCTACTATAGCCTTGGGATGACCAAAGCCTTATGGGTGGATTTTGTAGACGGAAATTGAAAGAAGCCCATCGTATATATGTGTGTGTGTGTGTGTGTGTGTGTGTGTGTGTGTGTGTGTGTTTGTCCCCACCAACATCTCTTGACATGTGATGCTGGTGTATTTAAGTCTTCGTAAGTTAGCAGTTCGACAAAATGAGACCGATAAAGTACTAGGTTTACAAAGAATAAGCTCTGGAGTCGATCTGCTTGACTAAAAGGTGGTGCTGCAGCATGGCCACAGTCAAATGACTGAAACAAGTAAAAGAATAAAAGAAAGAATATGTAGCAAAATAGGGAGGGAGAGAGAGAGAGGGTGAGAGAGAGAGGGAGAGGGAGAGAAAGAAGTACTTATAAAAAGAGACTTTGCAAAGCTGTTGCATGTGTCTTATATTTCTTTTTATCTTTTTCTTTGCACTTCAGATTTATTTTATTGCCTTTTTTGTTTGGTTTTTTACATCTCAGGTATTTTTATTTATCTTATTTTTATTTATCTATTTATTTTTGGGTTCTTTACAATCTCCTACTTTTTTTCCTCACTCATTTCATTGGTGTGTGGCCATAATGGAGCACTGCCTGAAAGGGTTTTTAAAAAAATCAAGCCCTGTTCTTATTTTTAGCTCTGGTGCTTATTCTGTTGGTCCCGTCTTGCTGAACCACTAAGTTATGAGGATGTAAACAAACCAACAACAGTTGTAAAATAGTGGGGGAACTGACAAACATACATATGCCTCTAATGGGCTTCCACACAGTTTTCAACCCCCAAATTCACTCACAAGGCTTTGGCCAACCCAGGGCTATATTTGAAGACACTTGCACCAGGTGCCCTGCAATGGGTTCTGAACCCAAAACCACATGGTTGCTAATGCCATCTTCCTACCTACAAAGTCTGTTCTTGTTTCCATTCCTCAATCGTCCATTGTTTCAAATATGCTGCTACCCAGAATCATTTGCCATTTTACACTTTGATATTTTTTTTTTGTTTTTAGGATTATTTTATTTTATTTGTTTTTCATCTGATGTTTTCTTTTTGTTTCTTTTCTGATCATTTAATATTTTCCTCCTTCTTCAGCCTCATCTAAATTCCATCTCTTTTCTTTCTGATATGTTTTCTCTTTTCCCCCCTTCTACCTGTGATCTGTCTTGTCTCTCTCTCTCTCTCTCTCTCTCTTTCTCTCTCTCTATCTATCTTCCCTACATGATGTCTGTTTTTTTTCTTCTCCTCTACAGGTCACACATTCCAGTTGTCACTACCTGGAGCTCATTCATAATGGTTCAGTTAAGTTGGTTTTCTGTTTTAAGACTAAAGGTAAAAAACACTAGTTAATGCCAAAGTTAATACCAGCACCACCAGCAACACCACCACCACCACCATGACTGGCAGTACCACAACTATAACAATCACTCCACCACTCCTACTACCACAACCAACAACATTTATTTATACCAAAACATAGTCATAAATTAAAATAGAAATTCATCAATTTTCATAACATTTTCTTTTGTGTGTGTGTGTGTGTGTGTGTATGTGTGTGTGATGTGTTTACCTCAGTTTTTACATTTTCTTAATTTTAATTAAAAATTTAAAAAGAAAAAAAAACTGAAGTTTAAAAATATAATATTCAAAACACTTTTGAATAGCATTATTTAACACAATAAAGAAGAGCATTTATTGGTAAACAGCACTATAAAACATGAGGAAACGAGACTCTGTGATGTTCATGCTTTTTGTCAAGAAAACTAGTAATGTATCATCATCATCATTTAGCGTCCGTTTTCCATGCTAGCATGGGTTGGACGGTTCAACTGGGGTCTGTGAAGCTGGAAGGCTTCATCAGGCCCAGTCAGATCTGGCAGTGTTTCAATGGCTGGATGCCCTTCCTAACGCCAACCACTCCGTGAGTGTAGTGGGTGCTTTTTATGAGAAGTAAAATGACTAGAATTGAGAGGAATGTCTTTCAGTCTTGTAGAATGGCTACAATGAGAATGAAATGCTGAAACATTTTAACGCCTTTGATACCAATCTGCCTAAGACAGCCCCTCATTTTATGATACAAACTTCCTTTTTCAAGTGATCTAAATTAAACCCTTCAAATGCAAATTTCATGTTCTGTTCCAAACACCAGCTTCATAATGATGAAGTTAGTCTATGAAAGTCTTCATTATTCTCATAATTAACAGAAACAAGATCATTGTATTTCAAAAGGAATATGACAACAAAAGGGGTTAACAAGTTGTAGGAATTGATCAAATTTCTTTCCTCAAAGGATATTCAATTTTAGTTGGTTTATTGATGTTCCATTAATTAAATATATGCTAACATTAACTTTACCTATTGTGTGTGTGCGTGTATATATATGTCTGTGTGTGTGTGTGTATATATATATGGAGAATTCACAAAAAAACAAAAGATGAAGACAGGTGGTGTATTAGTATAACGTTAGGGAAGTCAAGTCTTTAACATTTCGAGCCTACGCTCTTCCACAGAAAGGAACACAGAAAGAAACAAGGAGAGAAAATAATGTGTAGTGGCTAGTGATCTATCATGGCGAATATATATATATTAGCTGACTACTGAAAATTTCTTTTAAAGATTTTATCCTCAATTGTTAATTTATATTTTTCACCGGAATAGTTCAATACTGAATTTTTATTCCGACTAGACAATTTGTTACCGAAATGCATTGCGAATAAGCCCGCCATTTTCATAGATATGTAAAGATAAACATTCGTACATGCTACGACGAATTCTACGGTTGGCTATCGAGCTTGTAATGTCATGTTTTCTCTTATATTTCTTGAGTTTGTTGCACCGACGAACATGAAATGCATATTCTGCATTAAATGCGAAATCACATGTGATATGTAACTGAATTCTTTTTTAAAATGATGTGTTTTGAAGTTTTGCATTCGGTAAAATTGTTTATTTTAGTAGTTTTGACCGCATTGGTCCCTCTTAGCGTGTTGGTATCTATGAATAGTAGTACCCTCAATATAATATAAATGAATATTTTCAAAGAGGAAGATTTTACGGATTTTTTCTCTTACGAGGATTTTCACACTGACTACTGATAATTTCTTTTAAAGATTTTATCCTCAATTGTTAATTTATATATGAATATATATATATATATATATATGAATATGTATGTGTGTGAGCATATATATATATATATATATAAAATCATCATAATTCTTTTTATCATTTAACCCTGTAACATTTAAACAAGCTATATCTGGCCAAATATTTTATCAGTTTTATGTTCAAACCAGCCACTTTTGATCTCTCACACTTAGCCTACAATGTCATTCTAAAAATGCAACAATCACATTATTGAACTTTCAAAACTATAGGAAAATGCACAATTAATTAAAGACAAAGTGAATAAATAAGCTTTACATTTGACAGACAAAATCTGAATGCTAAAGGATTAATATCTCCTTTGCCCATGTTTCAATGGAAATAAATATAAAGGGGTATTTCTTTAAATACGAAATGGGGGTCCACCAGAGTAGAATAAGAATCAAGGGGGTCCACAGCAAAAATTGGTTGGGAATCACTGTGCCAGAGGGATGCTAGCAGCAGGGTCACACAGATGATACATTTGGCAGTAAGGGTGGAGAAAGATGAGGGGGTTTGGATAAGCTACAGGAGTACGGGGAAGCGAAAGAGGCATGCAGCATGATGAGAGATAATTTAGTATCCCACTCACTAGTGCCATTGTCCTTCCTTACTTGCACACCTCTACACACAAACATACAAACTACACACACACACACACACACACACATGCCATTCCACCTTCTGGCCATTTCAAAACACAGAGACATTCTAAGAGTCTATGCAGTCATGCCTTCCTCAACCCTTAACTCTTGCCACCACCACCACCACCACCATAGAATATCCTTCTCACCTTGTTTCTGGTCCCTTGACACATCCCCCCTCCAGACACATACACATACCACCACCACCTCACTTTTTCCTTTACTGATTATTTTTCTTTGTCACCAAGGAAGACACAGGCAGAAACTGTGGAAGTTGATCTCAAGATATGCAAGTTTGGTTGTGTGGTAAGAAGCTTGACTCCCAACCATATGATTCCAGGTTCAGTCTCACTGCATGGAACTTTGGGGAAGTGTCATCTTCTATAGGCTTTGAGCTGACCAAAGCCTTGTGAGTGGATTTTGGTAGGCAGAACCTGAAAGAAGCCCATCGTGTGTGTATGGGTGTGTGTGCATGGGTGTGTGTGAGAGAGAGAGGGAATAGCGGGAGATGGGGTAGAGAGGGGGTAGAGAGAGTGTTGGTGTCTCCCTGTCTTGACATCACATGATGGTTGTAAACGAGAGTCACTGTCATACAAGCAGTGTCTTTCATTTCTAATCTTGTATGAAAGCTACATGTGGCCATGGGGAAAATATTGTCTTGCTGAGAAAAAAGGTGAGGTTCGGTGGCAGGAAGAGCATCCAGCTGTAGAAAAATTGCATCTGACTCATGAGAGCATAGAAAAGAAGATGACTAAAATGATGATGATGATAATGATGATTTTGATTATACGGAACTGAATTAATTAGTGGAGAATGGAAGGGGTAAGAGGGGTAAACAACAAAAAACGAAAGAATGTGTGTGTGTGTGTGAGAGAAAAGAATTTCATTGCAGACCAATCCGACCGTACGAAAAGGTACCCATGCCAACCCCCTTTGCTTGCGAAGACATGTTGGGGCAAGCGAAATCGAATTGAACCAGCCAGGATCCCTGGTCTGGTGGTACGTAAAAAGCACTATCCGACTCGTGGCCGATGCCAGCGCCACCTCGACTGGCTTCCGTGCCGGTGGCACATAAAATACACCAATACGACCGTGGCCGTTGCCAGCCTCGCCTGGCACCTGTGCAGGTGGCACATAAAAAGCACCCACTACACTCACGGAGTGGTTGGCGTTAGGAAGGGCATCCAGCTGTAGAAGCATTGCCAGATAAGACTGGAGCCTGGTGCAGCCTTCTGGCTTCCCAGATCCCCAGTCGAACCGTCCAACCCATGCTAGCATGGAGAATGGACGTTAAACGATGATGATGATGATGATGATGATGAAGAGAGCATCTGATGGTCATTGTGTCTGTATGTGGTGACATGTCTTTCATATCCCATTGCTAAGCTTCATGTGATGCCATCTGTTGAAAAGGAAACAACTGCCAGGATTTCCAATGTTTGTCGTCATTACAGACTTTGATTTATTTATTCAATGGTTTGGTCAATAACAACGAACTGATCCACCTGTGAAAAGGACATAGAGCTAAGTGTAGGTAGCTATAAACAGCCAAGTGCTGGAGCTGTAGACATTACTCAGTGCCAGTAACAATGCAGGAGCTGTTCACCCCTTTACTATGGATTGGCATCAACCAAGAACGGGTAACCTTTTCTCCAAGAAGTGGACCACACGACGCATGGCTCACCATCAGGCAAGCCACAGTACTAAAAACAATTTTCAAGGTAATTTTTCATTAGGCATTGCATTCAACAAGCTCCACCAGCCAGAGGTTGCCTATGGTTGGGCTAAAGGAAGGAGCTGCACTCAAGGTTTTTTCTAGACAGCATTTTGAGATCAATAAGATCCATCCATTTTCTCTGCTCCCTATTCCTAGAAGGGTCACAGAGATAGAGCCCTTAGGACCTCTTTCATAAGATGCTATTTTTTCCCACCCAACCCATTAACAGGTGTTCCCTCCTGGACCCAATGTAGGGCCCTGGAACATACATCCTTTCCACTCCCACCCACACCTCAAAGATCAAGTTGTTGGCTGGACTGGCATTTCGTGAAGCCTGCAACATATTTTCCAAACAGACCCTTCTATTTAAGGTCTGAACATGTCCCATGTTAACCCACCTGATGATTGATGTAGCATGGTTATATTTTTTTAACCCTTTTTATATTACAATTTTTGGTGTCTTATCCAGGTCAGGCACCAAGCTGGCATTTGTATCGAACCATATCAAGAAGTGGTAGGGTTCAAATTCTTCTTGAGTCGCTGGAAGTCAATGACAGAAGGTAAAATATGTGAACAGTGGGGAATTGCAGTGGGTTGACAGTCTGTGAAGTAAGGAAAGGGTGTAATGATTATTGTGGGTTCTAATCCAGTCTAAAAGACAATGATGGTGTGGGTTCTTGTTAGTGGAGAGAGTGGTTACAATTTTGGAATGTGAGTGATAAGGACAATGGTGATGGTAGCGGCGGCGGTGGTGGTTTTAAGTGGTATTAGTAATTGTAGTGGCAGCAGTATTAGTGGTAATTAGTGTTGCTGTTTAGCTTCAGATTAATCCTGATCCAACAGACCAATGACCAAAGCCATTTTGCGCATGATGGAATGGTAGATACATTACTGGTGACCAAAGGAAGAAAAACAACTGAGTCAGGGGTGCCAGAATGGTGTAGAAGTACAAGACTTTCCAGCCAGTTCTGAGAAGCAGCAACTGAGACACTTTTCATTAAAGATCTTCTCAATCAGGGCTCAGCCATGACTAAACAGCAACCACAAGGTATCTCACCACATCCCACCCATCACAAACACAGCCATAGCATTAATTATGTTTCTTAATCTCCCTTCTCCTGACTATCACCCCACTGGAATACTTTCCCAATCATAGTTTACCTGTAACTGTTCACTTACATCCATCTTGGTGCTAAGCATTTGCAGAAGATTCTAGAAAGGTGATTCCTCCAAGACTCAGCTTGAAGATTTGTAAGCCGGAAAATTACATTTCAAAAACAAAGTTAGACTGCATGGTGTGTGTGTGTGTGTGTGTGTGTGTGTGTGTGTATGTGCATGTGTGTGTGCATGTGTGTGTATGTGTGCGCATGTATTGGGGTGAATGTATATTTGTAAATGGATGTCAGTGTGTGTGTGTGTGTGTACCTGATGGTGTAATTATTTGTAAGCTTATCAAAGAATTCTATGATGAACATTGTGACAGTGTGTGTGTGTGTGTAAGACAAACGGACAGAAAATAGTGGCAACAGCAGTGTACAGAGTGTTTTTTTTTCCCCAGCTGCTTACACATCTTTGAAAGACACACAATCAACCAAAGCTCTTGGCATACCTTCCTCACAACACACACACATACAGCCCATAGCACCACACTTACACACACACACACCACACACACACTTGGCCCATAGCACCACCCTTACACACACACACACACACACACTTGGCCCATAGCACCACCCTTACACACACACACACACACACACTCGGCCCATAGCACCACCCTTACACACACCACACACACTTGGCCCATAGCAACACCCTTACACACACACAACACACACACACACACTCGGCCCATAGCACCACCCTTACACCACACACACTTGGCCCATAGCACCACCCTTACACACACACCACACACTTGGCCCATAGCACCACCCTTACACACACACACACACACACACTCGGCCCATAGCACCACCCTTACACACACACACACTTGGCCCATAGCACCACCCTTACACACCACACACACACACACACACACACACTCGGCCCATAGCACCACCCTTACACACACACACACTCGGCCCATAGCACCACCCTTACACATACACACACACACACACACCACACACGCACACACACACACACATACACACACTTGGCCCATAGCACCACCCTTACACACACACACACACACTTGGCCCATAGCACCACCCTTACACACACACACACACACACACACACTCGGCCCATAGCACCACCCTTACACATACACACACACACGCACACACACACACACATATACACACACTTGGCCCATAGCACCACCCTTACACACACACACACACACACACTCGGCCCATAGCACCACCCTTACACACACACACACACACGGCCCATAGCACCACCTTACACATACACACACACAACCATCTGTTGCTCTTTACAACTGTCTACTTTGAATCTTGCTTGTTTCTCACTGATACTACTTTCCTCAGACTACCACCACCACCATTACTACTATCCCAATTACCATTGCTCCTATTACCTATACTACTATTACTACTACAATCTCTGCTGCTGCCTCTACAAGTACAACTATTACCTCAGCCATAATTTCCCACCACCACCACCTTCCTCTTTCATCACCACTACTACCTCCACTGTGGTGATAAGTAGCAGTGGTAGTAGTAGTAGTAGGAAGGGTGATGGTAGTTGCCCAACCACTGCTATAATCATCAATACTATTGCCACAACTGTTATGATCATCAATCACTACATTGCAAGCACCACAACAATACTACAAAAAAACCCTCTCCACCACTACCACCACCACCACCAGCACAGCAACAACAACAAGCCAGTAGAAGACCCTCTAAGTGGTTACTTAATCTACTGAAAATAGCAGCGAAATCTACCACCAAGTCACACCCAACTGCAATTTCGAGGAAGATAGTGGATAATGTTAGTTCTAGTTTATAGGAAGTGGTAGGATGGCCACAAATTGGAAAGTCTCTGATCAAGGAAGCGACAGGACTAAACAACAGCAATTACAACCGGACTACATTGCCATTTCTATAACTCAACCGTTGTTGTCTGTAACACCATCACCACCACAACCACTACCATCATCATCATCATCATCATCATTATCATTATCAACATCATCGTAACCACAAACACCATTCCAGCCAGTGCCATCACCACAATGACCACTGAAATAATAGCACCACTAAATACACTGCTGGCAGCATACCACCACCCCAGCCATTACTCTCAACACCAACACCACAATGACCATAACCACTTACAGCAGTAGTAGTAGTAGTAGTAGTAGTAGTAGTAGTAGTAGTAGTAGTGGTGGTGGTGGTGGTAGTAGTGGTGGTGGTGGTGGTGGTAGTAGTAGTAGTAGTACCACCACTACTACTACTACTACTACTACTACTACTGCTGCTGCTGCTGCTGCTACTACTACTACTACTGCCACCACCAT
>NC_043012.1:23978836-23993836 GCF_006345805.1 Octopus sinensis
CTAAAGCCTCCTACCCTGACCTAGGGTAGCCTCCAGGGAATATATCGACTTATAGAAAAATAGCAGATATATATATAAGGATCTTTTCGGTTTGAACGGCAGTTTTTAACATAATTTCTAGGTAACTAAAAAATTTTAAACTTCGTATACTGGTAGAATGTGTTTATAAAACAGCTTTTTCTCTTGGCTTTATTGAGAAAATTCTATAGTTTGTAAGATATTTGTTGGGATTTTTTCTTCAATTTCTGCAATTTCAACCAATCAGTGACGTCTATTGAGTTAAAAAGCATTCTGTGCCGTATGAATATGTCCCTCGTTTAAGAAACAGATTGGGTTTATTTACATTTCTGAAGAAAAAAAGATACCCTTCCCCCACCCCTAACCCAAACTAACCCTAACCCTGAAATAGATTGAAATGCAATAGATCGATTCTAGGGTCATAATTATGGGTGACAATTTCATATGACACCGCTAGAAACAAACTGCGGTTCAAACCAAAAAGATCCATATATAATCATTGTTTAATGTCTGCTTTCCATGCTAGCATGGGTTGGACGGTTTGATTGAGGTTTGACAAGCCAGTCTGATCTGGCAGTGTGTATACAGCTGGATGCTCTTCCGATGACGACCATTCTAAGAATGTAGTGGGTGCTTTTTATGTGCCACTGGCATGGGTGCCAATCAGGGGGCACTGGCATAACATATATATATATATATATATATATATATATATATATATAATATATATATGTATATATATATATGTATGTATATATATATATGTATGTATATATATATATACATGTGTGTGCCTATGTGTGTGTGTTTGTGCGTATGTGCAGATATGGCTGTGTGGTTAAGAAGCTCACTTTGCAACCAGATGGTTTCAAGTTCCATTCTACTTTGCTGCAGATTGGGCAAGTATCTTTCTTCTATAGTCCTTAACCAACCAATGCTTTGTGAGACAATTGGTTAGAGGGGAAACTATGGGGAAACTTGCTGTATACAGACACAATTTTCCTTTCATGTGTTAAAAATTTTTTTCTCCTGAATATGCATGCGCTGCTGAAATTGGAGAGCACCTACTAAGGTCACCGGCCATTAATGCCAAGAAATATGCCAGCTGAGGAGAGACAATACAACAGTAAGTAAATTGGTAGAAAGATATAAATAAACACATATACAGTTAGCTTATTGATCACACAGGTTCAGGTTCAATCCCACTGCATGGCACCTTGCACAAGTGTCCTCTGCTATAGCTACAAGCTGACCAAAGCCTTCTGAGTGGATCTGGAAGAGGGAAACTGAAAGAAGCCCATCATGTATGTGTGTGTGTCTTTATTGATTATTCTTAAACAGCGTAGGAGTGGCTGTGTGGTAAGTAGCTTGCTTACCAGCCACATGGTTCCGGGTTCAGTCCCACTGCGTGGCACCTTGGGCAAGTGTCTTCTACTATAACCTCGGGCCGACCAAAGCCTTGTGAGTGGATTTGGTAGATGGAAACTGAAAGAAGCCCATCATGTATATGTGTGTGTGTGTGTCTTATTGATTATTCTTAAACAGCGTAGAAGTGGCTGTGTGGTAAGTAGCTTGCCTACCAACCACATGGTTCCGGGTTCAGTCCCACTGCGTGGCACCTTGGGCAAGTGTCTTCTACTATAGCCTCGGGCCGACCAAAGCCTTGTGAGTGGATTTGGTAGATGGAAACTGAAAGAAGCCCATCGTATATATATGTATGTGTTTGTGTGTCTGTGTTTGTCCCCCCAACATCGCTTGACAACCGATGCTGGTGTGTTTACGTCCCCGTAACTTAGCGGTTCGGTGAAACAGACCTATAGAATAAGTACTAGGCTTACAAAAGAATAAGTCTTGGGGGCGATTTGCTCGACTAAAAGGTGGTGCTCCAGCATGGCCACAGTCAAATGACTGAAACAAGTAAAAGAGTAAGAACATTATTGACAGTGACTTTGAAGCTTTGGATATGGGAGAGAGCAGAAATGAAAAAAAAAAAATGTCCTCAACATATTTACTGAGAGTTACATATATTAATTAAAACAATTTGATTTGGCTCCATGCGACTTAAAGTTTCCCAGGTTACTTAGAGAAACCGTAAGTTGCACAGGGCTGAATCAAATTGCTTTTTAATAATAATATTCACACACTCACACATATATGTGTAGCTGCGTCCCATTTCCACTTCACAACTGTTGTTGGTTTGTTTACACCCTTGTAACGTAACTTAGCAGTTCAACTAAAGAGACTGATAGAACAAGTACCAGAAAGAATAAATACTCGGGTCGATTCCTTCAATGGAATCCTTGACGATGGTGCTTCAGCTTGGCTGCAGTGCAGTACATGTAAAGGGCGGGGTGACAGAAGTGCAAAGTGTACGTCACATCACTAGGATTCAGTGTGCATTTAGGGGTGAATATTATAGATGCGTGTATGTATGTATGTATGTGTTTGTATGTGATGTACAGTAAGGTCATGAAATGTTAGAGGAGAAGGATGTGGAAGGGGGCAAGGCACACGAAACAGGGAGCAGGGAAGGGCCTGGTAGAGGAAAGAGCAGTGACGGATGAAGGTATAAAGATGGTGCGTACCGACAGGGTATTTTGCTAAGGCAAGCTGAATGCATAGGTCTTTGTAGTTGGCGTGTTTGGTTCCCAACTGTATGGTTGTGAGTTCAATATCCAGTAGGACATTGTGTCCTTGAGCAAGGCACTTCATTACACAATGCTTCGATCTAATCTGCTGGCAAAGATGAGCTGCTCTTGTAATTGAAATGGGCCAACCATGTCATATTCTGTGTCTCACACAATCTCCCTGAGAAATATGTTCAGGGTACGCATGTCTGTAGAGTACTCAGCCACTAGCATGTCAATTTCACAAGCAAGCTCTTCTATCAATCGGACTGACTGTTTCCTCATGCACACACACACAATATGTTATTCAAGGTGTTATGGGGTGTGAAGGGGATGGACGAACAATGTGGTGTAGAGTAATGCTAGGGTTCGGTGGACAGAGGGATAGATATGGTCAGGGTTCAGAAAACAGGGGAGGTGAAGGGGATGCTATATCATGAGAGAGCATACATGTGTGTATGAATATATATATATATACTTACATGACATACATGCGTGCATATATGCAATCACAGATGCATAGATACATATAAATATATAGGTATACATAGATATATATGTATACATAAACACATAGACATACACATGTGTGTAACACACACACACATATATATAATATATACACACACACATACAAACACTCACACATATATAAATATACACACACACACACACACACATATATAAATATACACACACACACACACACACATATATAAATATACACACACACACACATATATATAATATATAATATATATATAATGTATATATATATATTCAAGCACACAAACACACGCACATCTGCATGCTTCTTTCTTCTGCCGTGTGGTCTGTTTATATAACTTTGCAGAGGGGGACAAATAGTTTCATTTCGATTAAACTATGTAAATATTTGAAGCTGATGAGAAGAAATAGGTGTGTGTGTGTGTGTGTGTGTGTGTGTGTGCATGAGAAAGTACTTCTTCATATTCAAGTGTCTGCATATGACCGGGGCAAACAAAAGTGTGCCTATGAGTACGTTAAGCTTGCATGAATGTGTCTGACGCAAACCGACTTAACTACATTTTCTTCTGTTTCCGCCTCTCCCTCCTCTTCTTTTTCCTCCTCCGACCCCTCCTCTTCGGAAGTTTCCACCTCTCGCCACCCCCCCTCTCTCTCTCTCTCTCTCCCTCTCTCCCTGTCTTCTCAGCTTCAATTAACCTAACAAGATTATCATCACACATATATCTATCGCACCACGGAGGGAAGATCTTAATCTGCTTGTACAATACCTCCAAGACTTTGGATGGGTGATTTCCATGGTGTGCAAAAGATGACCAAAGAATAAAAAACACACACACACACACAAAAAAAAATAATAAAACAAACACACAAAAAAAAATTAACTCTCAACTTTTGTTTCCTTACTCTTCCTACTACTCTTTTAGTTCACTGACATCTAAAAAAAAAAAGTGGGGTGGTGACAAAACCCCTAACCAAAAAGTAAAAAATAAATAAATAAATAAACAGAATGAAATAACATTCTTATAGCAAAAATTATTCAATTAATAAAACCATGAATTCCAGCTTTTTGAATAAGTCGGGGAATTATTAATTAAATCTCTCCAAAGTGATAATTATGGAAGAAGAAATAATGATAATAATAATAATAATAATAATAATAATAATAATAATAAAAACCAACAAAACAATCATCTTTTGCTGAGCATTTCTAAAACATCTGGCAAGAAATTACCAGCAAATATGATTATATAGAACTTGGATTCTCACCTGTTTAGTCTTTTGGTAGGAGGAGTGAGAGAAAATAAATAAATAAATAAATAAATAAATATGATGATGATGATGATGATGATAATGATGACGGTGATGATGATGACGATAATAATAATAAAAATAATGATAATAATAATTATAATAATATAATAATAATAATAATAATAATAATAATAATGAAGGTAATAATAATAAGTAAAAATACATAACAATAAATAGAATTTAGGAAAATGAAATCCTAAATAAAATAGCAAAATTAAAAAAAAAAAAACTAACGAAAATTACATGAGAAACAACCCCATCACCACATATTTATATATATGTGTATGTGTGTATAAAAATATATATATATATATACATATATATACATATATATATATATATATATATATATATAATATATATATATATATATATATATACACACACAGAGGAAGACAAGAATAAAAGTAAATAAATTGGAACAATAGAGATCATATAGAAGAAAAAAAGAAGAGCAAGAAGAAGATGAAAGAGAAACAGGGAGTGGGTTAGAGAAGAGAGAAAAACCAAAATATTAAATCAATAATTTCATATGACTTTGCTTTATTGCACAGACTTGCCTTTCCTCTTTCCAACCATTGTCACTGCCACTACGTCACCAGCAGCACATCTTCCTCATCTTCTTTCATCTCACCTTTCCTCACCACCACCACCACCACCCTCCCTGTCTTTCTCTTCTTTCGCTCTTTACCAGAATATCACACCAGCCGTGCTAGATTACCCCCTCACTGACTTTGGCACCAAACCTGCTATTGTCTGAAGAGAGTGTTGGGCGCTGAGCAAGTTGTCAGAGAGGTGATTCAAGGTCGGTTCCACCCTAGCGTTCGCGCACCTCAGTCAGCCACCGACACACTCACTCACACGTATCCCAAATGTATGCACACACATTCGCATTTACACATTGTATGTACATGCGCGCGCACACACACACACATTCATGTACAGATTTCTGAGTTCCTTCACTGACAAAAAAAAAAACTCAAGCCAACCACATATCAAAACAAACATGTACGGATGTTTATAAACAGAGATGAGTTGTTAAGAAGTATGTTTCACAATCATGAGGCCCCAGGTTCAACCCCACTGCATGGCATCTTGGGAAAATGTCTTATCATAGTCTTGGCTGACCCAGGCATGGAGAAGTAAAATTAGAGAGACAAAAACTGTTCCGAAGCCCATCAAAGAATTACAGCTGTCACATCAGCCGTCAGCCTGATACCCTACCTGTGTCCTAGGGGTCAGCTTGTCAAAATCCTTCAGTTTCCTCTGCGTTGTGCTGCATTCATACAACCAGTCAGGTTCTTGTTTCTAGTCCTTTCTTTAAAGTCATCAGTTCACAAATATCTTTGACAGCTTCTCTGCTCTCCTTCCCTACATATTTCCTCTCATGACTCATGGCATCCACACTTCTTCTCTATTGCTCCATACATTGTCTGTGGTCCTGCCTCCAAGAGGACAACTATCATTGTATAACATTTTACAAGCCTCAATGTTAGACGTAGCGCCATGGCTTTTGAGGTGAAGATCTTCTTCATTCTTACAAATGTTCTTCTTTGAATAATTTATTCTGTACAGAGACACATATCACTGGAATACTCGGCCACTTGGACATAAATTTAATGGAATTCGTAGGCCATGCCTGGTTGTCTATATGCAAATTTCTGAATGTTGAAGTGTTTAAAGTTTTGACATAAGGTGTATTTATTGTCATTGCATGGTTGAGTGAGGTTAGGTCTCACTGGTCAGATAGAATCAGATTAGGAGATGAGCAGATTAAGAGATGAGCAGATTAGGAGATGAGCATGATTTGTGTGAGATGTGTGGTTCAAAAGTCATTGGAATGCAGCCGTGCTGGGACACCACACAGAAGGGGTTTTAATTTCATTGAATAAATTGATCCTGTTGCTTATTATTTGGTACTAATTTTATTGGTCTCTTTTGCCAATCTCGTAAGTTACAGGGAGGTTAACAAACCAACACTGGTTCTCAAGTGTTGGTGAGAGGGAAAAACAAAAACACAGAAGCATACATATATAGCTACAAAGTATAATTTTCTTGAAGCATGTGTATGTATGTGTGTGTGTGTATATATACATATATATGTGCGTGTGTGATGAGCATCCACACAGTTTCCATTTACCAAATTCACGCACAAGCCATTTGTTGGTCCAAAGTTATGGTAGAAGACACCCTTCCAAGGTGGCATGCAGTGGGACTGAACCCAAAACAACAGGGCTGCAAAGTGAGCTGCTTAACCACACAGCCATGCTTGCATCCTAAAGTAAACAATATATTGTTTAAAAAAAAAAAAGCGGGGAATGATTTCTAATTTGATCCCAGATCCTTAATTGGTAAAAGGCACAAGCATGGCTTTCTGGCTTGCATCCCAACCACATGGTTCTGGGTTCAGTCCCACTATGTGGAACCTTGGGCAGGTGTCTTCTGCTACAGCCCCAGCTCAGCCACAGCCACTTGTGTGAGTGTGTGCATGTGTGTGTATACATATGCATGGTGTGCACACATGCACAGACACACACATACATACTGAGGGCACATGACTCTGGGTATTCAGCTCACAGTTGTACAGATCTGAGTTCAATTCCTGACTGCACATTGTGTCCTTAAGCAAGTCTCTTTATTTTACACAGCTCCAGTTCACTCGATTCCCCACCCCCCTCTGCACTCTGTTTCTTATTAATATGGAACCGTGCAGTTTGAGAGGGAATTATGGATGTTATTTCTATTAAGGAGAGGAACAATGGGGTTACCATGACAAATTGTATACTTTGTTTATTTTTTTCTGGACAGGTCACTTAATTTTACATTACCTTAGACTCACCAAACGGTTGGAACTGGGTAACATTGCTATGTGCCAGGTGATAATTCAGTGTCTTATCCAGAGAAGGGGATGAGGGAAATAGAAAGGGGGACAGAGAGGAGAGAGAGTAGGGTGAGGGGAAGAGAGAGAAAGAGGGAGTTGTATTCCTTGTCTTTTTAATAGTGTCGAAACTAGAATTAAGCCATGCATTCTCAGAATGGATCTCTGTAATTCACAAAAGAATAAGCAATAACTATCTCTCTCTCTCTCTCTCTCTCTCTCCCTTAGTTATTGTTATTTCAGCTGCCGGGTAAGCATTCATTGATATATTGTGAAAATCTTCAGTGTTATTCGCAGGAACAAGATTCTGGAATCATTCCGATACCTGATTTTTTTTTTTTTTTTTTCTGCAAATTCACAAAGGTACAAATTCATAGAAAACAAAGATCTAGAATTTTGCTATGTTAATGCTTTTCTCCCCAAAAGACACTGGAAATTTAAATGGAATGAAGAAGATTCAACACAAGATGTATGACAAGGTACAGTGAAGAAAGTACCATGTGCCTATCCACTTCGGTAAGTTATCCAAGACAAACTTGAGCGATATTCAGAAGAATATTAATCTCACATCAGCCTGCTAGTATTAATTTGATGGACCCTTTGTCATTTAAATAAAGGATTGCATTCTATCAATAAGACCTGGAACCATCTTCACATTTCAGATCAGAGAGACTTAGCTATGTCATGGGTTTGCATGGTTGACACCAGTTGGACCCAACATTTCCTTTGGTCACACCTTAAAAGAAAAAAAAAAAGAGCCGAAGTATAGGCGCAGGAGTGGCTGTGTGGTAAGTAGCTTGCTAACCAACCACATGGTTCCGGATTCAGTCCCACTGCATGGCACCTTGGGTAAGTGTCTTCTGCTATAGCCCCAGGCCGACCAATGCCTTGTGAGTGGATTTGGTAGACGGAAACTGAAAGAAGCCTGTCGTATATGTGTATATGTATGTGTGTGTGTTTGTGTGTCTGTGTTTGTCCCCCTAGCATTGCTTGACAACCGATGCTGGTGTATTTACGTCCCCGTCACTTAGTGGTTCGGCAAAAGAGTCCGATAGAATAAGTACTGGGCTTACAAAGAATAAGCCCCGGGGTTGATTTGCTCGACTAAAAAAAGGCGGTGCTCCAGCATGGCCGCAGTCAAATGACTGAAACAAGTAAAAGAGTAAAGAGTATGAAATAGTGACTAAACAGATTGATTAAGAAAACTTCATGTCAGAAGTAACCTGAGCGTGTGGCACTGACAAGCTGCAAAAACGATGAAATGTGCACCTCTTACCTGTGCAATAGCTTCTGAGATGATTTCATTTTATCTAACTCCGAAGTATTTTCAAAACAGAATTATTCCTGAGATGACCAAAGCAGCCCAGGTAAAGATTATAATTAGGAACTACTTGTATTGAAGTAGAGGCACATGGCCTAGTGGTTAGAGCAGCGGACTTGTAGTTGAGGGATCGCAGGTTCGAATCTCAGACCGGGTGATGCGTGTGTTTAGGAGCGAAAACACTTAAGCTCCACGCGGCTCCGGCAGAACGTAATGGCAAACTTCTACCAACTCTTTCGCTACAACTTTCTCTTACTCTTTCCTCCTGCATCTTGCAGCTCACCTGTGACGGACCAGCGTCCCGTCCAGGTGGGGAACCTATACGCCAAGAACCTGGGAAACTGGCCCTTATGAGCCAGGCATGGCTCAAGAAGGAACAAACTTCTATTGAAGAATTTGAATTTGTTCAGTGTAGCAGCCTCTCTGCAAATCCAGAAAATTGTTTATTTATTGATTCTATATCCTTCAGACTGGCCAAAGCAAAAATGCATATCTACCACTCTTACAGCGGCTTTCCTGGACCATTTCATCCAGCTCTGAGTAAGTATATTCTATTTTTAATGCAGCACATCAATAAAAGGAATCTTTCTCAAGAACACTATTGCAACAATCTGACTTTCAGTTTGCAATACAGATAAAAATCTAAATAATAACTTTTTGGGAATTTAGGGACAAGGTCAGTGAATTGAAAACAAATTAAGCACATCACTTTTTCCAAAATTGAAAGGGTGAAAGGAAAAGCTGATGTGGTCAGGATTTGAACTCAGAATAAACAGCTAAAACAAAATTACTAAAAAGCAATTATTTTCTCGATGCTCAAACAATATTGCCATTATATAATGATTCTGGATGTGAATGAAGGAACTCTAAAATGTGTACATGCAAGTACAAATTTGTGTGTGTGTGTGTGTGCATGTGTGTGTAGATATATGTGTATAAGGCGGCGAGCTGGCAGAAACGTTAGCACACCGGGCGAAATGCTTAGCTGTATTGAGTCTGTCGTTGCGTTCTGAGTTCAAATTCCGCCGAGGTCGACTTTGCCTTTCATCCTTTCGGGGTCGATAAATTAAGTACCAGTTACGCACTGGGGTCGATGTAATCGACTTAATCCATTTGTCTGTCCTTGTTTGTCCCTTCTATGTTTAGCCCCTTGTGGGCAATAAAGAAACAGATATATGTGTATAAATATGTGTGTACATACATATGTATATATATATGTGTGTGTGTTTATATATGTACATAAACGCAGGAGTATAGGCGCAGGAGTAACTGTGTGGTAAGTAGCTTGCTTATCAACCACATGGTTCCGGGTTCAGTCCCACTGCGTGGCATCTTGGGCAAGTGTCTTCTGCTATAGCCTCGGGCCGACCAATGCCTTGTAAGTGGATTTGGTAGACGGAAACTGAAAGAAGCCTGTCATATATATGTGTGTATATATATATATATATATGTATGTGTGTGTAAATGTTTGAGTGTCTGTGCTTGTCCCCCCCCCCATCACTTGACAACCGATGCTGGTGTGTTTACGTCCCCGTCACTTAGCGGTTCGGCAAAAAGAGACCGATAGAATAAGTACTGGGCTTACATAGAATAAGTCCCGGGGTCGATTTGCTCGACTAAAGGTGGTGTTCCAGCATGGCCACAGTCAAATGACTGAAGCAAGTAAAAGAGTAAAAGAGAGAGAGAGAGAGAGAGTATCTATGCATGACTAGAGTGTGAGTGAATTACTGTGTACGTGGTTATGCTGTGTCAGTGCTAGGATGTCGTTCCACTCACATGTTTCCTGGATGACCTACCACCAACAACACATCCACCAACCTGCCACTACCCACACCCACACCTCCACCCATTCCTGTGAATTTGTTTCTGAGTCTGAGAATTAATTACTAACATTCTTTTTCTTGTTCCTTATTTCCATTGTCTTTTTTTTTTTCATTACACTTTGTTTATTTAATTGCATAGACTAAGTTGAGGGATGATTCCAAAAAGCAAGAATATCGAATGTTGATGTTCTACAATTTTTTTGATGTGGGTTTGCTAGGTTTATAATTTTGTAGTTATTTTTCTTTACTGTTATCATCAATATTGTTCGTGTTGCTGTTTATCATTATTAAGTATTATTATCATTATTACTAATATTGCTACCCTTAATCTGAAAAAAAAAAACAACAATAACAAGAACAGCAACAACAAAAAAGATGAAGAAGAAAAAAAAAACAACCCCCGAAAATCGAAGACTAAAATATTTCCAACTGAGCCAATAAATTTTAAATGTGATTATTAGTGGTGGAATCCGATATTTCTATATTTCTGTTCTTTGAGAATTACCAATAATAATAGTTTACACCTACTTTGACGAAATAGTTTCAAAATCTCTAAGAATCTAAGATTAGAGATTTCATTTCAAACATTGTTTCACCATGATTTACAGTCACTTTGCACCCCCACCTCTCTCCTTCCCTCCCTCCTCCTCTCTCTCTCTACTTATATATATATATATATATCTATATACATATATACATACATACATATATATATATATATATATATATATATATATATATATACACATACATGTATAAATATATATATACACACATAAATATATAAATATATATATATGCATACATAAATATATAAATATATATATATATGCACACATAAATACATACATATATATATATATACACACATACATACACATTATATACATACACACATACATACACATTATATACATATACACATACATACATACATACACACATACATACATATATATATATACACACACATACATACATATATATATATACACACACATATACATATATATATACACATATATACATACATACATATATATATACATACATACATACATATATATACACACACATAGATACATACATATATATATATATACACACATACAGAAATATTCACATGTATCTCTCATTGTAGCTATCTATCCACATGCCTATCTATCTATACACACACACATTTTATTTAGCTATATTAACTATAAAAATATAAACCCTGCAAACCCACATCAAACAGTTGTAGAACATGCATGTTAAGCATTCTTGGGACTAGAATTATTCCTCCACCCTGTGCACAGAAATAAACAAAAACAATAAAGCAACCAAAAAAAAGAAATGAACAAAAAACAAAAAAAAAACCCTTAAAGCCTTTATAATTAACTTTATGGTCTCAGAAGTGAAAAACATAAGAATTTTATGTCATTGGATGGGTTGAAGTATTGGGGTAGGGACTGAATGGGTGGCTGTGATGTGGGTGGTTCGACCATCCAGAAGATGGTGAGAGTGGGATGGGGGGAAAAGCAAACAGCTGACGATGATGACAATAATGATAGTGAGGACAATGGTGATGATAGTGATGATGATGATGATGCAGACCTATGATCAGAGGCTTTCCAGCCATGACCATCTCACATTTTTTCCCCAAATACAAAGGAAACATGGACAACATTATCTGACACACCGTAATATTTTGTTCAAGACGTTTGTGATTTAAGGGACAAATTAACTGCTATTTCTATCAAGTTCAATGGCCCCTGACAAGTGGTGGTGGTGGTGCTGCTGGTTGTGCTGTCAAAGGAGAGGATGTGGGGGCAGAGTGGGGATTGATGTTGAAATGTTTTATTATTTTGTTTGAATGGGGACAGTAAATTGTACGAACAAGGCCCTTTTTTTTCCATTTTTTTAAAAAAAGAAGATATTTATGTATTTATTTCAGTTATTTAATACTGGGTGAAGAGACTGTTATATAATTAAAAATGCTTGCGTGCATGTGTGTATGTGTGGGGGGGGGTCTGTGCTTCTGTCTTTGGTGTATTTATGCAGACATCAGTGCCTCCTTGGTTGAACTCAAAATGAAATAAAAAAAAAAAAAAAGAAATAAATAGATAAATAATACACCAAAATAAAATTTAAAAAAACAAGAGGGTGGGGTGGATGCATGCATGCACACAGCAGGCAGGCAGCAGTGACAGAGATGACAGTGTGTCGGCAGTGGGAGCATAGCACAACTGATGGACAACAAGCCCCAGAAATGACAACACACCAGATACTTGAAACACACACACACACACACACAAAACCTTTGCAATCGCCCCCACGCCACCATCGCCCCTACCTCCCCCCACTCCATCTGCTAACTCTCTTTCTGGTAGTTAATATAATACATTATCCGCTATTATTGATAAGAATAGGTTGTGGTGGTGGTGGTGGATGGGAAGTAGTGTTGTGCTCATGATAATGGTGTTGGTGGTGGTGGTGGTATCGATAGTGACGGCGTTGGTGGCAGTGTTGTTGTTTGTTGGTAGTGGTGGTCATGATGAGAGAAAAGGATTCATAATTTCTAACGCACACCCAACCACCTTAACCACCTCCCTTTCTCTGTCATCCTCATAATGACAACACCAGCAGCACCAACAGCAGCAGATTATATGTCAGCAAGGCAACCCCCCCACCACCACCACCAACACCGCCCTCACTACTGCCATCTTTGATTGGCACTTTTCCTGGCATTATCCTCACCAAATTTCCAATCAGACTCTGAAAAGGAAGACATCATCAATGACATCAACATCAGCCACACTCCCAGCCAAACAACCACCACATACACACACTATAACCATCACCATCAGCACCACCACCACCAGCGTTATAAATATCACCATCAGCATCACCACCAACATAACAGCCAATACCAACACCATCACCACCAACATCATCCTCACTACCATGATCATCACTGCCACCATCAGCACCACCATCAGACAGCATTAACAACATCACTTTCACAAACACCACCAACAACAAATTAGAAATAACAGCCAATTCTTACTCAAGTCACATCCTACATCATCACCATCATCATCATCATCGTTTAGCATCCGCTTTCCATGCTAGCATGGGTTGGATGGTTCAACTGGGGTCTGGGAAGCCAGAAGGCTGCACCAGGCCCAGTCTGATCTGGCAATGTTTCTACGGCTGGATGCCCTTCCTAACGCCAACCTCTCCGAGAGTGTAGTGGGTGCTTTTTACGTGCCACCTGCACGAGGCCAGTCGGGGTGGCACTGGCAACGGCCACGTTTGGGTGGTTCCCTTACGCACCGCCGGCATTGGTACCACAGCTGCAATTTCCATTGATGTTGATCGATTTCAATTTTTTTTTTTAGGAAAAGCCAGTGATTAATGTAGCTCTGTATTTCCAGACAGGGTGGTCACAACTGGAATACATTTAATTACCACTTGGTTTGATCTTGGTTCACTTGAGGTTAAATACTGCCATCACTGACAACAATAGCATAAGCCAAAAAAGAAGCTTCTACAGAGTTTCTTAATATGCTAGAGATAACAGCCAACTGTTCACCATGTCACCCCACCTCTCTCTCTCTCGTTCTAAATGGGAAAGTCATGTGTTCGCCTTTCATGCTAGACACCCATTTCTGTTCCTCTCTCATTCTTTAATAATTCCACTTCTTTCAATATTAAACCCGACTTAGTTGAGGGGGTCTCATCTTGCAAGTACTCAGTGACCTCACAAGTGCTGGTGACACATAAAAGGCCCCGAGTACACTCTGTGAAGTGGTTCGCATTAAGAGGGGCATCCCGCTGTAAAAACCATGCCAAAATAAACACTGGAGTCTGGTGGAATCCTTTGGCTCTTCATTTCATGTCCAACTGTCTGACCCATGCCCATATGGAACAAAGGACATCAAATGATAATGATACACACAGAGGGCTTCTTTCAGTTTCCACATCCACTCACAAAGCCTTGGTTGACCCGGGTCTATAGTTGAAGTTACTTGCCCAAGGTGACATGCCAAGGGACTGAACCCAAAACCCTGTAGTTGGAAAATGAACTTGTCAGCCATGCATCTGTTGCTGCAGATTATATTCTCCCTGGATGGGATGCCAGTCCTTCGCATTGTTACTCGTTTACAGGTGAACGGACTGGGGCAATGTTTAAAATGAAATGTTTTATTCACAAACACTGCTTGGTCCAGGAATTGAAAACAGGATCCTGTGGTTGTGAGTGAAACACCTCAATCGCTAGGCCATATGCCTTCAGGAGGATGGTGGAGACGGTGGTGAACATGAAGGCAGTGGTGGTTTATGGTAGAAGCTGAGGTGATGGAGGGAGCGGATGTATGAATGGTGGTGGGGGATGGGGAATGTGATGATGGAGGTGGGGATGATGGGGGTGTTGGAGGATGATGATGATGATAGAAATGATAATGGTGAGAGTGAAGGTGGTGGTGAAGGTAGTGATGATGATGGTGGTGGTGGTGATGGTGTAGGAAGTAA
>NC_043012.1:23998836-24051336 GCF_006345805.1 Octopus sinensis
TACATACGTATATAGGTTTAGTGATGCAAACAAGTATATGTACATATATATATATGGACATGCACACACACTTCACAAGTATTGAGTTCCATTTTACTTTGTTAATAGTTTCACCATGCATTAACTAAATAACTACTTATGGATACATAACTTTGAAAACAGTGACTTTGAAGTTGCTGTCAAACTTTTCCTTCTAAACAATTAATAAATATGTATTCCACCAAAAGTACTGAGTGACCGTTCAATTCAATGTTAAGTCGTACATATATAGAACTACATATAAAATCAAACATTAATGGGTGTACGTGTGTGTGTGCATGCATGCAAAGCTGAATCTAAACCCTCTGGGACCCATGGGTCAATAAGTTTTGCAGCCACCAATGATTTTGTTGTTTCAAGACATGAAATAATATAAAAAGAAAGAGACCCATAGAGTTTGAAGAGGCCCCAAAGAGTTTGAAGAGACCTCAAAAGCCCTTAAAAGGACCTTGGTAGATTCTGAAGGATTCAGTTAAATTTAATAGCTTCGTAAATTTTAAAAGGGGTCAATAAATGAAGTGATCTCAAGTTTAAAAATCTATAGGAATAAAAAAAACCGGCCAAAATAGTTAATCTGTTTTATGTTCAAACTGACCAGATCCAGGCTCTCACACCTACCCTACAATGTTATTCTACATTAAGTAATTACACCATCAACATCTCGAAGATATGAGATAATGCATGATTAATTCAAATCAATGTGAATCAATAAGCATTATGTTTGATAGAATAACCTGAATACTAAAGGGTTAAACAAGTAAAAAAAATTACAAATTATTTCATTGCTGTAAGTATACATTTTTTAAAATATTTTTACCACCAGTTTTAGGATTCTCTGGGTTAAAGAGAGCTCTAATGCTTGGAGCCCCTGGGCCCTAGGACACAGACCATACATAAATCCATACATAAATCCAGCAGCCCCATATGTGTGTGCGAGGTTAATACTTTGAAAATTGAAAACTATAAGCATTACTTCTAATTTTAAGCATGTTTTATTTAGTTTTTAAACACAAGCAATTTCAGAAGTAATACAGGCCACAACACTATCACACTTGAACAAATGCGACATATATATATATATATATATATATATATATATATACTGTCCTTTAAATGTTTCATCATCAGATTCAGAATCTATTTGTAGTTTCAGTTTGGGTTCCAATTTTCTCCTTTCTACACGCGTGTGTATGTACACATACATACATACAATGTCCATAAACTACCCTTACATCATCATCATCATCATCGTTTAACGTCCGCTTTCCATGCTAGCATGGGTTGGACAATTTGACGGAGGACTGGCGAACCAATTTAAAAAATCCAGGAAGAAATGTAAAATAAGGATAATCAGCAGAGTTTATTGGAAAACATAAGAAAACAAATAAGATTTTCTTAGAAACATCAGAACACTTTCAGGTAGACTCCTCTAGTTGTATGTAACACATCTCAACAATAAACTGTGGGAGTTGTAAAGATAATTTATGGACATGCTGTATATGTTTCTGTACACCTCCCACTGTTTTTCTCTCTGTGTTATCATCTATCACCTCCTCCTCCTCCTCCTTCCCTATGACCCACTCTTATTTTCCTTACATTCACCCAAATTGAGACTCAGCGTTACTCATACCTTCATCCATGACCACCATTCACTGATTTTGCTCCTGTCTTCATCTCTTATTCTCTCTTACTTTCCTTTCATACTCTTGCAAACCTACCTATCCACCCAGTCATCCTCGCTTCTCTCCTCCCATTTTCTCTCTTCCCACCCTCTTATACCTTGAAGATACACCCTTATTTCTCATTTCTCCTCCACAGCAAGGTGCTTATTCCTGTTTCTCTAACATACTTTAGTCTGTCAAAACCAGGCACAGAACCACCCCACTCAATACTGCATCCAAAATCTGTCTAGGGATCTTGTCTTGCAAGTTACTTGGTCACTCACTCTTGCTGGTGTCTTGAAAAATGCATTTAGTATTTTAGTATTTGCTGTAAATTGGTTGGTGTTAGGAGAGGCATAGAACAGAAGAAAGCTTGTCAAGGCAGACAGAGACCAAGTAATTCTTCAGTCTGGTCAGATTCCATTCGGACTCTATAAGCCATGCTAGTTTTTAATGCACACAGATGACGATGATGATGATGATGATGTACTCTCCTATAAGTGGTCAATGTCAGGAAGGACATCCAACCATAGAAAAAGTAGCCAAATCAAACATCAGAGACCAACAGTGCCTTCAGGCTAGCTCAGAACCTGTTGAACCATCCGATCCCTATCAGCATCAAACAATGATGATGATGATATATTTCTGAACCTAAACACCATATTTAGACCTGACTGAGATTTCTAAGCGATCTCCTTGAAATCATCATCATCATCATGTTTGTCCTTCTTGTTACCCTAAAGATGACCAATGACTCTCCACTTCTCTGCACGTACAAACATGGCACAGATGCATAAAGTCACAAAATGTTTCACTGCTTTCCCCATACAACCCTAACAGATTAACTAATCCTGGTTTTTATATCAAACCGTTCTTGTTACAGTAATAACTATTTCTCAATCAATGTTGACAGATGCATTAGACTAGCACACACACACACACTCTCACACACACACACACTCTCTCACACACACACACACACACACACACACACACACACACAGCCAGTCCTTCTAATGTTGCAACTTTAAACTCAGTTGTCTTTATATGAAGTCATTTTTTTTTCTTCTTTTTTTCCTTTTGCAATCACAAAACAAAATCGAGAAAAGTTTTACAGGTTCAGAAGACGAAAGACGGAACCAGTACACCCCCCTCCTTCTCCCCACCAAAAAAAACTTCGTTATTTTTACGATCACAAAACTGAAGAATGTAAGTAAATATTCGTAGAAAGACAGAGAAATAAATGAAAAGTTTACAGAATTATGCTAATAGTAGGAATTAGAGAATCTGTCTTCAATTTTTTTTTTATAGAAAAAAAAAACATTTATAAAGCTTGGTGGGGATCCAGGGTCATACCAGAATTGTGAACCTTGGTTTTTTTTTTTTTTCAACCTCTACTTTTTTCCCCAACAGCTCCCCTGTGCTATTTTTAGATTGTTTTCTGCCGTGTTTTTCATGTTTCAGAAATTTTTTTTTTTTTCTCTTTGGTCTTCATTTTTGTTCAAAAATCTTAAATCATTCAAAAGAAATTTATGACAACAAAATGTATGTTTGAAAATTAAACACTATTTTCTTATATTTACTTCAAAATTGGGAGAGGGTAATATATTTTTTTTAGTTGTTTTTCCAAATGTTTTTCTGTTTTTTTTTTTGTCTTTTGCATATTTGTGTGTGTATGTGTGTGTGTGTGTGTGTGTGTGTGTGTACTTATTGTTCAAGTAGAAGGATGGGGTAGGGAGGAAGGGAAGAGAAGACAGAGAGGCAGTCAACAGTGGTTGTCTGGTTGTCTGAAGAGTAAAGATGACATTAAATGTAACTGTGAGTGTGTGTTCATGTAGGTGTGTGTGTGTGTGTTTGTAACAATATGTATACACACACACACATATATATATATACACACATTGCTTTCAAAATATTATTTTTTGGCTTGATTTCATACATATATATCACACACACACATGTAGATTTTATATATATATATATCTGTATGTATGTATGTATATATATGTGTATATATATATGTATATGTATATATGTGTGTGTGTGTATATATATATATATATGTATGTATGTATGTATGTATATGCAAATACATACATGTCTACACACATATCTATCCAGACACACACACACACACACACACACAAATACACAATGTATAACAAAAGAATGGAGAAACATTTTTACAAACATTATTGGAAAAAAAAGACTTTAAATGCAAGAATAAGGGAAGAATGACATATACTCATCTACATACATAGACGTCTGTTAATGTATACTAAATGAAATACAAGGAAAATAGTTTTTTTTTTCAAAAAAAAAATTTATTACTATTATCTATCTTATTCTTATTCTTCTTCTTCTTCTTATTATTACTATTATCATCATTATTATTATTATTATTATTATGAAAATATTTTTATTGGGGAACAGGAGTGCTTCCTTCTCCCACCCCATCCAGTTCCACTCCCAACCAAATAACTTGAATCTGAAGAACTATGGTTCTGATGGTTTTAGACCCTCTTATGTCAGTAGAAAACTTACACAGTAGTCTGTTGGATAAGATATGCCAATAAGCTTTTATCACAAACATTTCAACAGAAATTTATGATTAATCATTGGTTCATTTCTTTGATGTTTTGTTTGTTTTGCGTATTATTTTTAATGTTTGTTTGGCTGTTGATTGTTGTTTTCCTTTTTGAAAAAAAATAATAAATTTTATTGGTAGTTTTGAGGTAATTTTAAATTTCTCTCTCTCTCTCTCTCTCTCTCTCTCTTTCTACTGTATGTACTTTACATTCTTTTAATTTTTTTTTGTCTGTTTTTTTTTTGTAGCCTCACTGAATTGCTTTGCTTAAAATAACGTTTGTGTGTGTGTGTGTGTGTGTGTGTGTGTGTGTGTGCATGTGTGTGTGAGTGTGTGAATCTTTCCACATCTACGTAGGTATCTTTAGTTATCCATTCATATGTGTCTCTCTCACACCCTTTGTGTGTGTGTGTGTGCGGGTGTGTGTACATGCTGAGTGTTCAAGTTGATACTCTGAGTTGCGCATTTTTAAACCTCAGAGACCTGAGTATCAACAAAAAGCCATTTCAAATAGCAATGTATGTAGGGTCAGCTTGGAACAGAGAAACCTAAAACCATATTTCAACATTGTTTGCTCCTTCTTCATATATAAAAAGCAATCACCTGCCATCCCTGAAGAGCATATGTATTAGATAGCCATCCTGCTTTCTAATCTCCAGTGCGAAACCAATAGGTACTGTATCTATGATATCATATTATTTTATATATATATATGAAATGTACAAATGTGTATACATAAACACATGGACACATGAATATCATGTGTGTATATGACATATGAAAAGTGTTTTAGAATACAACTGCTATGTAAGATAAACAGGAGCATAGCAAAAAATGCTACTCCAAAGTAACAAAAGGGCAATGGTTTAAACTACCATCTCATTTTGGGTTTGCTAGCCCCTGTCAAACCATCCAATGCATGGAAAACAAACATTTCAATGAGGATGATGATGACAATGATGATCACACACACTTCCCCCTTCATCGTCAACCCTCCCCCATAAGCCCACCCCACCCCTACACATTCCTACTCCACCTTCCCTATCCTTCCCATCCCACCCCATCCCATCCTTTACACCCTCTCCCACATACCCCACCTCTACCCCCACCCTCTGCCTACCCACAAACCCCAACCCTCAGCCTAACCCACACCCCATCTGTGCTTTCCCCACTCTCGCTTCCCCCACCTCCCAGTGTCACACTACACCATACAACACATCACATCACAACACAACACCACCCACACACCAGCACTGACCAATTCCCATCCCCACATTTTCACACCTACACACACACACACATCAAGATCACTAGCCCTCTTACACACACACACATACGTACTCTCTTACACACACACGCACCTTCGTTTTGAGATCACTACTACTTTCTTATCTCCCCTACTTCTTAGCTCTCATGTGTGACCTTTCTGTCCGGCATTCGCCATGATAGATCGGTAGCCACTACACAGATTTTTTTTTCTCTCCTTGTTTCTTTCTGTGGAAGAGCGTAGGCTCGAATCGTTGAAGACTCTTTCAATTCCCAAGCGTTATACTAATACTTCTGTTTGTTTTCTACACCAATTATCTTCGTCTTTTGTTTTTTTCGTGAATTCTTCCCCTATATATACATACATATATTTATATGCACACACACACATCATTTTCATATCTGGTTTGCAAGATACTTCAACTGAATTTGTGTGTTGAAACAAATATTGGCATAATGATTAATTCTCCTTAGACACAGCAATATATATATATATATATATATATATATGTAGGGAGAGTTTACGAAAAAAAACAAAAGACGAAGACAGGTGGTGTACAAAACAAACAGATGTATTGGTATAATGCTAGGAATAGAAAAAGTCTTTTACGTTTCGAGCCTACGCTCTTCTACAGAAAGGGACACAGAAAAAACAAGGAGGGAAACAAGGAGAGTAAAACAAAAGAAAAAAGGAGAGAAAAAAACGTGTGTAGTGGCTAACGACCTATCATGGCGATCTATCTGTCTATATATATATATATATATATATAGACAGATGTGGTGGACTTCCGAGTTTATGGAAAGCATATAGGATGGCCCAGGACTATACTAGAAGACATTTGCCAAAAGTGCAATGCAGTGGAACTGAACCTAAAGCCATATGATTTGAAAGTGAGCTTCTTAACCATACAACATGAATAAAAGAGAGAGAGAGAGAAATGTGTGCGTGTGTGTGTATCTGAAAATGTTTTAGCGAGTGAAGGTAATGTAGCAAAAGAGAAACACACATCTAACAGAAAAAAGTGAATAATAATGAGCTTGTGTGTGTGTGTGTATGTGTGTGTGCATGTGTGTGTGAGTGTGTGTGCGTTTGCGTGTACATATATATATAGTAACAGAGAAAAAGCTTAAAAATTGAGACAGATTTGTCAATATATAAAAATTTAAAATTCTAATCACTTTTAGTAATTCTTTCAAATATGTGAGTGTGTGTGTATTTGTATGTACAAAATATGTATTTATACTTGCACCTATATCTGTGTATGTGTATGCTTATATTACTGCATGCATATATGTGTGGATATGTGCTTATGTCTATATAAATGCATGTACACACACACACACACACACATACATACATATATATATATGTATATATATATATATATAATATATATAGGGAAATTGCAGCTGTGATACCAGTGCCGGTGACAAGTAAGCGAACTATCCGATCTTGCTCAAGGACACAATGTATAGCTGGGAATTGAACTCACGACCTTACGATTCTGAGCTGAATGCCCAAACCACTCAGCCACACACCTTCACAAACATATATATATATATATATATATATATATATATATACACACACACACACACAAACATATTCACTTCTGTGTCTCTATTTTATAAATGCTTTGATGTCATTAACAGTTGCTTGTCCATCTGTTATTATTTCACATGCATATGTGATTCAGCATGGCATAACCATTATATAAATCTGAAGTCATTCTTTACTCCTTTCTCTCCTTCACTATTCTTTCTTTCAGACAGAGAGCATATACTCAAAACATAAGACTCTTCCGTATTTCCTAGGCATAAACCAAATACATTGTTTTTTTTTTACCTCATGTTCATGTTATATTTCTTTTAAACCACACACACACACAAATGTATGCACTAAAACATGGGTTCAAACTGCTGACCCCCATTTTTTTTCTCTTGGACTTCCCCCCAGATTTTTTGATGCTTGATAAGATGGATACATTGAAACCAGTTATATTTTAAATCACTAACTGTAATAAAAGTATTAAACATTCACTAAAATATACACTTTGTGCTTTCTCCAGCTTTATTTTTTTAACTCTCTCTCTCTCTATATATATATATACATATAAATAATAATAGGGTAATAAGAAATTATTATTACCAGTGGCCTAGCACAAAAAACAAATTAGTCATTAGACTATATGTACTGGGTATGGGTATATTTTGTCATGTTATTGGCACTAGAGATGCTGGCCCCTCTAGATGTATCAGTTCTCTTTTGGAGCTACTACTCTTCTAAACAAAAAGCCTATGATTGAGGTTTGCCTCATTCATACACCCCATTTTTTTTTGGTTTTTTTTTTGGCATTATTCACATAGAAATACAATAAGAGGCTTCCAAACAGGAAAGCCTTGAGCTAGAAAGAGCAGAGCAGTAGAAAACTCAAACCACCAAATAAGGATAAATTCTTGAAAGGAATGAAAATTAAAAACGTTTACCATCTCAATTATTTCCCTATTTGAGTTTTCTACTGCTCTTTCTAGCACAAGGCTTTCCTGTTTGGAAGCCTCTTATTGTATTTCTATATATATACATATATATATACAATACACAATAAGTACAAGACTTTACCAACAAGTGAGAAATACGTAAATATGAGTGATAAGTGAAAGACAAAATACCAAAAGAAGATAACTCGCTCATCAGTTGTTAACTGTTTTACAACTCCCGGTTTCGTGCTTTTAACAAGATAGGAAAACTTCATAAGACAGCAGCATCAAGAAATTTTAAAAATATGATATTTCTGGAGAGTTAGGGCTTTGAACAAACCAGCAGCAACAGAATGGACATACAAAGTAAACAATCGACGAAAACAACCATTAAGGGTCGTTAGGCCAAGATATCCTGGCTTTTAGAGTAGGTACATCATATTTCGGATCTTTTCAGTTTGAACGGCAGTTTTTTCTAGTGGTGTCATATGAAATTGTCACCCATAATTATGACCCTAGTATTGATCTATTGCATTTCAATCTGTTTTAGGGTTAGGGGGAAGGGTATCTTTTTTCTTCACAAATGTAAATAAACCCAATCTGTTTCTTCAACGAGGGACATATTCATACAGCACAGAATGTTTTCACCTCAATAGACGTCATTAATTGGTTGAAATTGCAGAAATTGAAGAAAAAAAACCAACAAATATCTTACAAACCATAGAATTTTCTCAATAAAGCCAAGAGAAAAAGATGTTTTATAAACACATTCCACCAGTATACGAAGTTTAAAAGTGTTTAGTTACGTGGAAATTATTTAAAAAAACTGCCATTCAAACCGAAAAGATCCCATATCTCTGCTTGTCATGAGAAGCTGCTAATGAAGTTGGCAGCAGGGAGGTATCAAACCATAATACCCTGCCTTAAAATATGTTGTCCAACTCATGACAGTATAGGAAAAACATTACAAATGACGATGATGATGATCTATGCCTCACATTCGCACTCCAATATATAAACACACAAACAAACAAATAGATAATAATAAAAAAACATAAAAGGACCATCATAAGGTAAAAAGACAAAAGTAAAAAAAATATATAAGACAAGAACAAAAGATGAAACAAATAAGAATGAGAACAAAAGAAATATCAAAAGGAAAAAAATATTTGTTTTCTTTCGCAACAGGTCAAAGTTTTTGTGAAAACAAAATTGAAAACACAAAATGAATAAATTAGTCTAACAGGTTAAACGAAATTAGCAAGAAGAGATTAAGGTGCTAAGGAATCTCCCATAATGATTTGCTCTCTGACAATAGTTATTCTATTGTTTTAGATAAACTGGGGAGAAGGGGGTTCAGAAATTGTTATAGATTGGTGAGGAGGACGACATCTTGCTCCTGTTTTGCCTTTAGCTGATTTTGTATGGTAGAATGCCCTTCCAAATGCCTACCACTTTACAGAGTATACTGCATGCTCGTTTTCTGGCACCAGCACTAATATATATGTGCAGCATACATACATACACACACACACATATATATATATATACACACACACATATATATACACACAACACACACACACACACATTCTTTTATTACTTTCAGTCATTTGACTGCAGCCATGCTGGAGCACAACCTTTAGCCAAATAAACTAACCCTAGGACTTAATCTTTGTAAGCCTAGTACTTATTCTATCGGTCTCTTTTCCCGAACTGCTAAGTAAGGGGAACATAAACACACTGACATTGGTTGTCAATTGATGGTGGGGTGGGGACAAACACAGACACACATATATATACAAGTATTATATATATATACACACACACACACACACACATATATATACAACGGGCTTCTTTCAGTTTCCGTCTACCAAATCCATTCACAAAGCTTTGGTCAGCTCGAGGCTATTGTAGAAGACACTTGTCCAAGGTGTCACATAGTGGGACTGAACCTGGAACCATGTGCTTGGTAAGCAGCCACTCCTGCGCCTATATACATACACTCCTGTCACAACCTGGGACCTTGAAGACTGCTTTAATGCAAGAAAGTATACTAGTCCTTTAATAGTTGATGTTCAATATTTCATCTATTCAATAAGACAATCAATACTTCATTTCATTTTACACTATATATACTATTTATACTATATATTCTATATTCTACATTTATATTATAAAGAATATAAATAAAACATAAAAAACAGAGTTCAAATTCCTTTGAATAACATATATATATATATATCATCATCATCATCGTTTACGTACGTTTTCCATGCTAGCATGGGTTGGACGGTTCAACTGGGGTGTGGGAAGCCAGAAGGCTGTGCCAGGCCCAGTCTGATCTGGCAATGTTTCTACAGCTGGATGCCCTTCCTAACACCAACCACTCCGTGAGTGTAGTGGGTGCTTTTTACGTGCCACCTGAATATATATATATATATTTTTATATATATATTTATATTATATACAGACACACACCATGCACATATGTATAATGTGTGTATGTATTGACACACACACACATACACGTATTTGTCCACCTCAGTATTCCAAATTCCAATTCCACCAAAGTCAACTTTGAATTTCAGCCTTTCAGGGTCCAATAAATAAAGTACCAGTAAAGTACTTGATTCAGTGTAACCTACACCCTGTCCCTCAAAACAGTTGGCCTAGGGCCTAACATTTCGAAACTGTTATTGTTGTTATCATCATCTCTGTACAAGTCGATTAAGTAACAGACAAAAAAAAAACAAAAAAAAAAAACCAATTAAACAAGATAAGTACTTGAAAGACTGATAATTACTTTAGCTGAGTTCATTATAAATCAGTCAAATTCATTGACAGAAGTCTAAAAATAAAACTACAAAACATTAAAAAAAAAAAACAAGAAAAAGAAAAATCAAGCAAAATAATTTTTTTGGTTTTCTGGAAAGTTGGTAGAATTGTTGAAGTATCAAGTAAAATACCTTGTGGTATTAGTTCTGACATCCTTGAGTTCAAACCACAACAACATAGCTTGATTTTTTCATCTTTTCAGAGATCAATAAAAGAAAACAAACTACTAGGTGCAGTCATGGTTGTGAGGTTAAGAAGCACATATTGCAACCACAAGGTTTTCGTTTCAGTCCCACTGTTTGGCACCTTGAGTAAGTGTCTTCTACTATTAATTTGGATCAACAAGTGTCTTATGAGTAAGTTTGGTGGACTGAAACTGAAGAGGTCACAGGTGTGTGACGCAAGAATTCCAAACAATGAACATAAAATAAGAACAGTAATGAAGAAATGCATGTGTTTATTTGACAATGAAAAAATTACGTTTCCGAAATATAACAACACGTATATATCAAAATCAAAATCAAGATTAAAATCGATCAACATCAATGGAAATTGCAGCTGTGATACCAGGGCTGGTGGCACGTAAGAGAACCATCCGAACGTGGTTGTTGCCAGCGCCGCCACGACTGGCCTCCGTGCCGGTGGCACGTAAAAAGCACCATCCGATCGTGGCTGTTGCCAGCCTCGCCTGGCACCTGTGCCGGTAGCACGTAAAAAGCACCCACTACACTCACGGAGTGGTTGGCGTTAGGAAGGGCATCCAGCCGTAGAAACATTGCCAGATCAGACTGGGCCTGGTACAGCCTCCTGGCTTCCCAGACCCCAGTTGAACCGTCCAACCCATGCTAGCATGGAAAGCGGATGCTAAACGATGATGATGATGATGATGATGATATATATATATAGCAAATAAAAAAATGGAGAGGATACAAAACGACATACATCAGTTGGTAGACATTCTAGTATGGCTATTTATTCCACAGTATTAGAGAGTATTAGAAGAATATATACACATGAAATAACTAGGTGTTACACACACATGTACTAATATTACAGAAAAGAGTAAAAGATAAGATTGTCAGAAGGTTCTAAGTTCCTTATGGCCATTTCCCAACCTATGACTCAGACAGAAATATATATATATATATTGTTATATTTCGGAATGGTCATATTGCCAGTTTAGCCAATAAAAACACACGCACTATATATTTGGTGTTATTTTGCTTCAGTGATATTTATTTTTTACTTATTTGTGTCTCTCCTTACATTAATCAAGATTGAAATCGATCAACATCAATGGAAATTGCAGCTGTGATACCAGCGCCGGTGGCATGTAAGAGAACCATCCGAACGTGGCCGTTGCCAGCACCGCTCCAACTGGCCTCCGTGCAGGTGGCACGTAAAAATAAGTGAGAAGAAAACAAAGGACCACTGATGCGGTCACAGGAGTGTGACGAAAGAACTTTGGCCGAAATAAGATTAAGATTAATGTAAAAAATAAATATCACTGAAGCAAAATAACACCAAATATATAGTGCGTGTGTTTTTATTGGCTAAACTGGCAATATGACCATTCCGAAATACAACAATATCTGTTTCAACACACGACTTCACATAAAAAATCTTGCACAACAAATATTTAAACGTACTATATATATATATATATATATATATATATATATATTTACACAGATTACAAGCTTGTTTTTGTTGCCATGCACCAAATCCTCTCATAAGGCTTTGGTCAGCCCAAGGTTATAGAAGACACCTGCCCAAGGTGCCATGCAGTGTGACTGAACCCAGGACCATGTGAACGAGATATAAATTTCTAAACCAAACTGCTACACTCGAACCTACAAATATTAAATCTTAATGAATGTCTTTAGAAATAGTCTTTGAGTAGTTCCATTTCCAGATGACTTATTTCACACAAACTTACAACAAGTTTCCATACACTTCACATTCTCTACCAGCGCCAACAAGAATGTCAAATGTCATTCTCTGCAAATGTATGTCTGATGCTATTATGATACATTTGTGCTTATAACACACATCTAACTGATCAGATGGAATTTTGCATATATGAGACCAAGCAGATTATTGTGTACATATACATACTACATGTGTATGAATTAAATGTATAAAGTATATGTGTGTTTAAATGTGTGTGTATAAAATGTGTGTGTGTGTTCATATTGTATGAGGGTATTATATACATACAGTTCTCAAAGCATGTACAGGTGTTTTTTTAATTAACTGCATTTCATCTTCAAACACCTCACTGAGTATCATATAGGCATGTATGTGTGTGTGTATATATGTGTGGATAATTATATGTATGAGTGTGTGACTGTATACACACACACATATATACACACACACACACACACATACATACATACACATATTCACAGAATGTCCTCTAAATAAGGCAGCACTTGATATTTTGAATGCATATTTCATTCACTGTGTTTTATTTTCCAAAATCTAAAAGACTTTATGAGGGTGTGCATACATACATACACACACACATATATATATGTATATATATGTATGTGTCTGTGTGTGTATGCAGAGACATTCATAGCCACGTTATATGCACGATGCAGTTCACACGAAAACATTAAAGTGCTCAATTAATGCTTATGCAAAACTGGGTAAAAACATGTATGCACATGCACACACACACACACACAAAAATACACGCATACACTCAAATGCTATTTCGGTGGTATCTTTAAATGAGGACACACCAAATAGTACATTCCCAGTTCAAGATGCAGGGGTTATTTTCACCGAAAGTCCTCATATTTTTAGCTTTCAAGATACGTTTTTTTTCTTTTTCTTTTAATGTTCTTGTCTCGTCTTTTACTTTCATTTTTATTTATTCCACCCACCTCAACCACCACCACCACCACCACCACCTCACTCTTTGCTATTTGTACTATTTTTATCATCATCATCATCATCATCACTATGATTTCATTATTATTATTATTATTTTTATCTATTTTATTATTATTTTTTTTTATATTATGAAACTTCTATTGAAGCTTATTTGCTTATTTTCTTCAATTTTATTATTTTTTGCCTTTTTTTGCTTTTATGTCTTGTTTCCCCCTCCCCGCCCGCGCACCCGCCCCGCCCCGCACCAGCCAGCAGCTTAGTGTCGTCTTTCTAAGGAGAGCCGTAGTAACAGCTGCAGTTCTCAGATTAGTCGCTAATATGATCCAGCAACACTGGTTCCTCGCTTGTAACCCAAGCACTCCAACATTTCCACTCAGTCTCACATTATTTGTAAATGAACAGAGCCGTGACACACTGCTTGCTTATCACCTTCACTGCTCTGTCTCTCTCTCTCTCTCTCTCTGTCTTTCTATCTTTCCATGTGTGTGTGTGTGTGTCTTTGTGTGTAGTAAGAGGTGCATGTTGATGTGTATTGCTTACTGAAAGTGTATACGTATGAAGTGTGCGTGTGTGTGTGCATGTGTGTGGTAAGTGCTGTTCATGTGTAGTGTTTATTCAGAGTATATATATGTATCAAGTGTGTGTCTGTGTATACACATGCATACAAAAGTACAATATATGTTTCTTTTCTACCCACAAGGGGCTAAACATAGAGGGGACAAATAAGGACAGACAAATGAATTAAGTCGATTACATCGACCCCAGTGCGTAACTGGTACTTAATTTATCGACCCCGAATGGATGAAAGGCAAAGTCAAGGTCAACTTTGCCTTTCGTCCATTCAGGGTCGATAAATTAAGTACCAGTTACGCACTGGGGTCGATCTGTGTGTAAGTGTGGAGGCACAATGGCCCAGTGGTTAGGGCAGAGGACTCGCAGTCGTAGGATCGTGGTTTCGATTCCCAGACCAGGCATTGTGAGTGTTTATTGAGTGAAAACACCTAAAGCTCCATGAGGCTGCGGCAAGGGTTGGTGGCAAACCCTGCTGTACTTTTTCTCACTCTTTCTTCCTGTTTCTGTTGTACCTGTATTTCAAAAGGCCAGCCTTGTCACACACTCTGTGTCACACTGAATCTCCCCGAGAACTACGGTAAGGGTACACATGTCTGTAGGGTGGTCAGCCACTTGCACGTTAATTTCACAAGCAGGCTGTTCCATTGATCGGATCAGCTGGGACCTCATCATTGTAACTGACAGTGCCACGATATGTGTGTGTGTGTGTGTGTGTGTGCATGTTTTCCATTATCACTTTCAGCCAGAGACTGAAGCTATGCTGGGGTACTCTGCCTTTTATGTGGTTTTGTATATGTACCCTGTCACTACATGACAACCAGCCTTGGTTTGTTTACATCCCCCTAACTTCACACTGCAGCAAAAGAAACTGACAGCTTAAGTACCAAACTTGAAGTATGCCCTGGGATCAATTTGTCCAAATGAACCCTTCAAGACAGTACCCCAGCATCACTGAAGTCTAATGACTGGCACAAGACGTGTGTGTGTGTGTGTGTGTGTGTGTGTGCATGTTTACAAGCAATATAGGTCCCTATCCCAGGGGCAGCCTTTGTCTACTATCCAAAATGGCTTTTTAACCCAATACTCTACATACTATTAATAATCTTTGTGGAGGCACATGGTCTAGTGTTTACAGCAGCAGACTCACAGTCGAGGGATCACGAGTTCGAATTTCAGACTGAATGATGTGTGTTTTTATGAGCAAAACACCTAAGCTCCATGCGGCTCTGGCAGAAAGTAATGGCGAACTTCTGCTGACACTTTCGCCACAACTTTCTCTCACTCTTTCCTCCTGCATCTTGCAGCTCACCTGCAATGGACCGGCGTCCCATCCAGGGATACAGGCATCCAGCAACAGGACCTCCGTAATGCTATGATGGACTGTGAAGTCTGGAGTAGCATAGTAAATTCCATTGTCTCGACCACGGTCGAACAATGATGATGACGAGAGCTGTGATCTCTCAATTTGTAGAAGGATCAGCTTGACCTGGTGAGACTTTCCGATCTCCAAATTAGGCACCCTATCAAGTAACATTAACCCAGTGATCTTTGAGAAGAGCCCCACTTCTCCTACTTCTATTTAAAACCGTATTTCAAATAAATTGCCTGCCGACACACAGTTCAATTAATTTGAAGAATATTCACCAATTTAGTAGGATTAAGTAAAAATAACTCACTTTGCCATTATTGACCAGGTGTTTGGAACATAACAGAATGAAAGGTTCCCGTTTAAAATAACGATGGACAGTTTCAATTTTTTAATTAAAATAAGAGTCCTTTTAAACGAGAGGAATTGTTTTATAGGACCAGCAGTTGTCTTGCATGAATTTGTATGGAAAGGGGTTAGGTTAATCGTGACCTAAGCAGTACATCAAGCAACAGCTGAGTTCTGTGTGCCTTGTTATTATGTGATGTATTGCAGAGCAGAATTCACATTTATGATCATCATTATCATCATAAGCAGCATCAAATAACTTTGTCCAATAAAGAAAGTATTAAACCAGAAGTTGGTAATGAATGGAAGGGACTCTGCAATCTTTCAAGAAATGCCAGAGTTTTTAAATGAAAGCTTAGAAAAAAGAACAAACGAAAATTTCAACAATGCCCACATATATAAACACACCGGCGCAAGTGTAAGTGTGTATATTACTCTTTACTCTCTTTACTCTTTTACTTGTTTCAGTCATTTGACTGCGGCCATGCTGGAGCACCGCCTTTAGTCGAGCAAATCGACCCCGGGAATTATTCTTTGTAAGCCCAGTACTTATTCTATCGGTCTCTTTTTGCCGAACCGCTAAGTGACGGGGACGTAAACACACCAGCATCGGTTGTCAAGCAATGCTAGGGGGACAAATACAGACACACAAACACACACATACATATATATATATACATATATACGACAGGCTTCTTTCAGTTTCCGTCTACCAAATCCACGCACAAGGCATTGGTCGGCCCGGAGCTATAGCAGAAGACACTTGCCCAAGATGTCACGCAGTGGGACTGAACCCGGAACCATGTGGTTGGTTAGCAAGCTACTTACCACACAGCCACGTATATGTATATACCATTGTTCTAAATTGAATTAGTTTTCGAAACATCAAATATATGTATGTATATACATTATATATCATCATCATCATTTAACGTCCTTTTTCCATGTTAGCATGGGTTGGACGGTTCAACCGGGGTCTGGTAAGCCATGGAGGCTGCACCAGGCTCTAGTCTGATTTGGCAGTGTTTCTACAGCTGGATCCCTTTCCTAACGCCAACCACTCCGTCAGTGTAGTGGGTGTTTTTTACGTGCCACCAGCACAGGGGCCAGAGCGGGCTGGCAAATGGCCACGATCGGTTAGTGCTTTTACGTGTCACCGACACGGATGCCAGTCAGGCGGCGCTGGCATCTGCCATGTTTGGACGGTGCTTTTTACGTGTCACCATATATATATATTTCATTTTTGGATCTGGCTTGCAAGATTCTTTATGTGAGTTGGTGTGTTCAAGCATATTCTGGTGTCTGGGGAGAGTCATTCTCTTTTCGTGCCTTATTATTTAACACACTCACCAGTAAAATTTCCACTCATTTACATATTTTAAAATAAATAAGTAAATTAGTGGAAACTTTACTGGTGAGTGTGTTAAATGATAATCTTTACTCTTTTACTTGTTTCATTCATCTGACTGCGGCCATGCTGGAGCACCGTCTTTAGTCGAGCAAATCGACCCCAGGACTTATTCTTTGTAAGCCTAGTATTTATTCTATCGGTCTTGAACCACTAAGTTACGGGGACGTAAACACAGCAACACAGGTTGTCAAGCAATGTTGGGGGACAAACACACACATATATACATACACATATATACAATGGGCTTCTTTCAGTTTCCATCTACCAAATCCACTCACAAAGCTTTGGTCAACCTGAGGCTATAGTAGAAGACACTTACCCAAGGTGCCATGCAGTGGGACTGAACCCGGAACCATGAGGTTGGTAAGTAAGATACTTACCACACAGCCACTCCTGCACCTATAAGGCACTAAAAGAGAATGACTCTCCACAGACACAACAATATATATGTATACATATATATATATATATATATATATATGATGATGATATACATGATACACACACACACAGAGGCAAGAGGGAAGGAAGGAATTTATAAATTTGATGCTTTTACACCTTAGAAATAATAATAATAATAATAATATACATCTTTGTATGTATGCAAGGATATCTGTCTATATATGTATGTGTGTATATATATATATATATATATGTGCATGTAGGTATTCTTTTTTAATTGGGTTTCTTACAACTTTATATATATATATATATACATATATATACGCACACAAACACACACACAAATATATATATATATTTTAAGTTATACTTTAGGGTTAAAATAAAAAAAGGAAACTAATCACAAGAAAAGAAATGCTAATTAAATTATGGCAAAAGCAAAGAATGGTTCTTTTCTGTGAAGGAAACCCTCAGGAAATCAATGTGTTGAGCATATTCCAAGATGGCATTGAAAGGACAGAATGGCATTAGGGCAACAGCAGATTTTGAATTGCAACTTAATATTGTTTCCTCTTTTTTTATTAATAAAATAATAAAAAAAGTAATGGCAATAACAAAAACAATGGTGGCGCTAATGAAAATTTGTTACAGCAACAGCATAATGGTAAAGAATAATAATCAAAGTACTACTGGTGACGATGATGATGATGACAATGATGGTGATGATCTTGATGACGATGATGATGCTGATAAGTATTTTAAGCTATTTAAGCAAATTAATACCCTATGCTCATTAACATTTACTAAGTCCAAAATCATTCCAAATTTCGGATCTTTTCGGTTTGAACGGCAGTTTTTAACATAATTTCTAGGTAACTAAAAAAATTTCAAACTTCGTATACTGGTAGAATGTGTTTATAAAACATCTTTTTCTCTTGGCTTTATTGAGAAAATTCTATAGTTTGTAAGATATTTGTTGTTTTTTTTTCTTCAATTTCTGCAATTTCAACCAATCAATTACGTCCATTGAGGTAAAAAACATTCTGTGCCGTATGAATATGTCCCTCGTTTAAGAAACAGATTGGATTTATTTACATTTCTGAAGAAAAAAAGATACCCTTCCCCCAACCCCTAACCCTAAAATAGATTGAAATGCTATAGATCGATACTAGGGTCATAATTATGGGTGACAATTTCATATGACACCGCTAGAAAAAACTGCCGTTCAAACCAAAAAGATCCCAGATTTCTTGCAAACTGAAACTGGTAACCAAATCATTGAATACATTCCACCAGTTCATTTCTTCCAAATGAATACAAACGTCCAGCTTGTATTCTCTTTAGCAGCGCTGATTGTAATACAAGCAATCAGACGCAAACCCTTCAACAAGTCCCAGTTCTTTTCATGTCCATGTATTTGTCTACAAACATTCACCAGTAGGTATCCAGGTAGTTGTAGCCTTCGTGACAATGATGTAGGACAGAGAAATATAAGTGTTGAGCAAGAGCGAATAGAAGCATTCTGGGACGATGAGAATAAATGCCGAGTGTCAGACATCCAGTGTTGTAGTTTAGTTGGTGAATGTATGTTTAATTGTCAGTCAATATGCACCCCTGTTCAAGCATAAAGGGTAAGTAGCCCCACAAGAAAGAGAATAACTAATAAAAGAACACCCAAACAAGGGGACAGGATTAGAAAATTTACGCCTGGAAACTTGATACAAGTTAAAAATTGGTTCAAAATCCCAAGAACGTTAATGAATGTATGAGGTCTTCTGAAGAAACCGAAAAAGATTGGGTAGAATGACCGAAATGTAATTTTAACCGTTAAGAGGAAGAAACAAGCCCAATAATGTAGCAGGAATTAATAAGTATTTCTTACTCTGGTACAATGTCGCGAATCTAGCATCAACTGAGTCGATTGCAGGATGTGTTGGATATTTAGTTTATTGACCCTGGAGGGGATGAAAAGCAAAGCTGACCCCAGTGGGTTGTGAACTGAGAACACACAGTTACAAAACATAAATAAATACTCTTTGGCATTTGGTCTGCTACACAACAATTCTTGCTAGTGCCAATGCCCTAAAGCAATTTTAACCACATTAAACAACCAGCCTGCAGCAGCAGTAGTAGTAGTAGTAGTGTGTGTGTGTGTGTGTGTATGAATGTGTGTGTTTGTATGTATATCTATGTTTCAGGGTATGTGTGTGCCATAAGCAAACAGAGTTAGAATAAGACAAAAATTCTAGTGTTTGTTGTGTATTTCTACAATTTGAGAATCTGTCTATATATGCATGCAAGTGTGTGTATAGTGTGTTTGTTTTGGCGTGTGAATGTGTGTATATACATGTAAGCTTGTCTATATGTGCACATGTAGCATGTATGGTGTGTGTTTTTGTGAGTGCATGTACACACGTATGTCTATGTGAGTGTATATGTATGCATAGTGTATTTGTTTTCGCGTCTGTATGCATGTATACATGTAACTAAGTGTTGATCTTAGACCTACCAGTACATAAACCAGTCACAGCTACCACCACCACCACCACTATACCACCACTACCACCACCACCACCACCATACCACCATCACCACCTCTGGTACGACCAGCAGCAGCAGCAACCGAAAGTACAGATATCAACAGCAACCAATGCATCAGAACATAGCGTTACTGCTGCTGATGTTGTTGCTGCTGCTGCTGCCGCTGCAACATCAGTGTTGGAGGCTGTGGGATGATGGTAGAAATGGTAGTGGTGATGGTGGTGGTGGTGGTAGGGCTTGGTGCTTTTGGCTGGAGCAAGCCTGTGTATATAACACTTTTTCTTCTGTTTGGAAATTAGGAAGCATCAAGCAGTATTCTATATTTACTACCAACATCATGACTGCTGCCATCATCATCATCATCACCACTACCACTAACATGGCCTATACTCCCACCACCACCACCACCACAGTCATCACTTTCAGATAATCACTACCATTATCATCATCATGATGATTATTATTATGACCATCATCACTTCCATCATTTTACACCACTACCGTTCTGGCCACTACAGGCAGCATAAATACCACCACTACCACCACCACCAGCATTAATATACCCTAAACACAAACCCCACCACCATCAACACCAACATTAACTTAACACTGGTAGTACCACCAACACCACTGTCAGACCACCGCCACCACCATGAACCCAAGTCACCATCAACACCATCATCTACACCACCAATAATTAATATCCGCCACCACTGCCAACACCACTAACATTATAAGCATGACTACTACTGCCATCACCACTGATGTTAAAACCACCACCATCATAAAAACCATCACCATTACCCATCTACCATTGTACCATTGCTTGTCTATCTGGACAACTGCCCAGCTCTGCTGGGAAACTTTATGCTTGTTAGATTTATATATATATATATATATATATATATATATATATATACACACACACACACACATATATATATATACACATATATATATATATATACAGATATACACACACACATATATATATATACACAGATATACACACATATGTATATACACATACACATTAGTTATTTCATGCCTCTTTCATAGCTTTTCCTTATAGCAACAACTCAGTTGTTCAGACACATGCGGCCGGAGAAGGGGGGGGAGGTTGGAAGGGAGAGCAAAGGGGAGAGGAAGAGGGATGGAGAGCAGAATAGCCATGTTGTTGTTGCTATTTTTATTCTTCACACCATCATCATCGTCGTCGTCGTCATGGTCATCATTTTGAATAGTAGAATGCCATGAATACACGGAAGAGGAAGGAAGGCAATCAGGGTCATGGGGTACCCTGATAAAACCCAGGTTGCAAGGGTTGGGTGAGGGAGAGTCCAGCCTGTGTGTGGGTGGATTATGTTCATTGCTTCTTTGTTTACATTTTTATTCATTTATTTATTAATGTGTGTGTGTGTCTCTCCTGAATCTCCCCACCCTGAACAACTTACCTACCCAACAACCCCCTCACTCCACCCATGTTCATTCACTGTATTTCCCTCCCCTCCATCTTCCACTCATCAACTTACCTCCCCACTTGCCCTCTCCAATCTTCTCTATCAAACCACTATAAACACTTCCCATCCTCTCTCTCTCTCTGTCTCTATCCACCCTCTTCTCTTTTTCCAACTGGGGTAGCCACCTAGCTTCCTCTACAACTGCTCCTACCCCACTTTCATACTTTCACATCCAGCAATATTACACCCCACTCAGGTAAGGAGGTCTTGTCTTACAGGTATTTGGTAACCTCACCAGGACTGGTGCAACAAGAAAAGCACCCAGAACACTCTGTAGAGTGGTTGGCATCAGGGAGGGCATCCTGCTGTTGAAGCCATGTCAAAGTAGACACTGGAGATTGATGCAGTGCTCTGGCCTGTTTGTTTATGTTGGACCATCTAACTCATGCCAGCATAGAAGAAAGGATACTGAATAATGATAATTTTGATGATGGTATATAAAACACATTTTAATTCGGTCACACAAACAAAAAGATTTTCTATGTATACAAATATTAGTGTTGTTTATCATATTCTTTTATTCTTTTGTTTCAGTCAGTTGACTGTAGCCATGCTGGAGCACTGCTTTTACATGTCAATGATTTTGTTACTGCCTTTGTATTTTCACTTTATATAATTTTTATTTCTCCTCTTGTCCTTTTTAATGTACAGTCCAGAGACCCCATCTCTCTCTCTCTTCTCGTCTTATTCTGTCGTGGTCTTCGCTCATTTAGACCCCAGCAGTGTTTTGTAGTTGACTCAATCAAATTGATAGACAATATCATCAACAAGTTGTTGAAATTGCAATGACTTTTGGTTGATAACTGATGAGGGGCAAGCATGTCCACTTCCTTGGGTTTTCTTTTTATCTAGTTTCCTATATGTTCCCTCATCCTCTTGTACCACATTTTAATATAAAAAAACCCCTCCAATAATGACACTCCAGCCACAAGACATTGATGGCTTCTCTGTCACTTCAGCTGACCTTCACTGCAAAAAAAATCCTCTGCCATATACCAACTTACCCCGATAACAAAAGAATTTAGAAAAACAGAGTTTTTCACTTCACAGTGTGTGTGTGTGTAGGGGTGTGCATGTACGTACGTGCGCATGTGTAAATAAATACATGCTTATATACGTAGCTTCTTATATATATGTGACCCATGTGAGCCTGGAAAAGCAGACATTAAACAATGATAATATTATGCATGCATACACAACACACACACACACACACGCACACATACGCACAGAGGAGTGGGTTAGATAATAGCAGCAGCAGCCATTAATTAACAAGTCACACATTGCTAGAACACCAGAAACAGAACAATTAGGAAACCTGTTTTGATTAAAGAACTCATTGTATCAGATTAGTGTAAATAGGAGGAGTGCTGAATGGTGTAAGAAGGTAGGTACAGGGGGAGAGAGAGAGAGAAAGAGAGAGGAAGGAGAAACAGAGAGAGCAGGTAGCAATGGTAAGGAGAGAGGTAGCAAAGAGAGAGAAAGAGAGGGGGAAGGTTTAGTGATAGAGAGGAGGAGGTGAAGAGGATGGTCAGGATAAAGAGTGAGGGACACAGACAGGAGAGAGAGAGAGAGAGAGAGAGATAAAGGTAGAGGTAAGGATAGAGATGGGGAGTGGAAGAGGTATGGGTATACCAGAGAGAAAAAGTGATGTGTGAGAGCATGTGTGTGAGTGGCGATGGTTAGGAGAGAGAGAGAGAGAAATGACAGAAGCATATATGTATATATACTCTTTTACTCTATTCTTTTACTTGTTTCAGTCATTTGACTGCGGTCATGCTGGAGCACCGCCTTGAATCGAGCAACTCGACCCCGGGACTTATTCTTTTTGTAAGCCCAGTACTTTTTCTATCGGTCTCTTTTGCTGAACCACTAAGTTACGGGGACATAAACACACCAGCATCGGTTGCCAAGCAATGCTAGGGGGACAAATACAGACACACAAACAAACACACATACATATATATATATATACGACAGGTTTCTTTCAGTTTCCATCTACCAAATCCACTCACAAGGCATTGGTTGGCCCGGGGCTAAAGCAGAAGACACTTGCCCAAGATGCCACGCAGTGGGACTGAACCTGGAACCATGTGGTTGGTTAGCAAGCTACTTACCACACAGCCACTCCTGCGCCTATATGTGTATATATACATGTGTGTATGTATGTAAAGAGAATGAGTGAGGTTAAGAAAGTGAAAACAGAAAGAGAAAAGTGTTTGTATATGCATATATATATATATATATATATATATATATATATATACACACACACACACATATGTAGATATATATGAATATGTGTGTAGATACATATGTATATGTGTGTGTGTGTGCGCATATATATATATATATATATATATATATATATATATTTGTGTGTGTAGGGTGGGTGTCTTAGTATGTCTGTATGTGAGCACATAGATTCATCAGAATATATGTTGTTGCTATTCTGCAAAATGTCCTAAGTCCAACACGTTGCTTTTTCAGAAGATGTAAAAAATAAAAAACAGTTTCACCATTCCATAGCAAAACTGTTGTACTATACTTTGACAATTTTTGATATCTTGGCATCCGAAACAGCTGGAGATATGATAGTTTGATCAAAAGAAGAGGCTATTGCAAGCAAAAATAAATATTGATAAAAAAAACCCCTAAAAAAAAGCATTTGGACACACGAATGTTTAATATATGTTTCTTTACTACCCACATGGGGCTAAACATAGAGGGGACAAACAAGGACAGATAAACGAATTTAAGTCGATTATATCGACCCCAGTGCATAACTGGTATTTAATTTATCAACCCCGAAAGGATGAAAGGCAAAGTCGACCTCGGCGGAATTTGAACTCGGAACGTAACGGTAGACGAAATACGGCTACGCATTTCGCCCGGCGTGCTAACGGTTCTGCCAGCTAAGCAACTCTATATATATCTGTGTGTGTGTGTGTTTGTATAATTTAGGACAATCAGTAAGTTGTCATAATAGAACTCAGAGTTTCTAATGCCGGAGTTAAGAGGTGCGATGCATTCTCATCGGCTATTATACATGCATACAGATGCACACACACATATATATATTACTAGCAGTATAACCCGGCCTTGCCCAGGATTAAGTTACGATTATTAAGCTAATCAAGTTCTTTATTTCAAACCAAACTAAGTAATATCGACGTCAAATTTGGGCAAAATCCGTTGAAATTGGTTATATTATATATATATATATCATATATATTATATGTATATAATATAATATAAATATATATGGGCAACAGACACGAACACACATGTACGTACGTACACCTATTGCATGTTTTGTGCATGCATACATGTTCATAAACAGAAATGAATGGAAAACTGTTGTTAAATTTGTAGATTAACATTCGTACGATTTTCACTAAGAAAAATAATCATTTTTTTTTTGCGTGGAATCAACTACTATGGCCTCCTAATATGCTACAAAACCCTTTTTGTGGTTCGTGAAACGGAGTGGGTGTGGTGGAAGCCTCGGAAATTGTACCCATTTATATTGTACAATTCACTGACAAATTGCTACTCACCTCTTTGTTTCTTTGTTGTTAGATAAATGGATTGTCAACAAAATACTTTTTTACTCGGCGTAAAATAAAACAAAACTCTTTCACACCCAAAGTAATGTGTGTGAGAGAGAGAGAGGGGGGGGAGAACGATGAACAATTTAAAATAAATATATTGTAATTGTTGTGTGAGAAAGTATATATACTATGATTATAAAATATAGTGTCTTTCAAAAACATCCTGAATTTGAACACTATATCTCGTGTTCAAGAAAAGACAAAACATTTTACATTATATATTTTATGAACATCGTCACTTACTCTCTCTCTCCCTCTCTCACTTTGTCTTTCCCGTGAAACTCTCTGCCTCTCTTCTTCCACTTTTCTTTATCTTGTTTTTTTTGTTAGACGCTGTCAAAAAGCTATGGCTGAAAATAGATTTTTACCGCTATCCGCGGGTGCCTCGGGAAAAAAATAAGTTGACAAAGCCCCAAAAATAAGTTGACAAAAACCAGATAGGATGTTGACGAATGTCCTCCTAAAATTTGAGCGACATGCGTGCTAATTTCTGGATGCGCATAAACTACTGAACTTAATGACTGATAAAGAGAGGTAAGTCCCCAGCGTGCATAGCCGGATCGCAATTTCGGATTTTTATGCAGGCCATCTTAATCTTCATCAGCGACTCTTAAAGCCTAGAGTTAAACACGACTGCCTGTATCAGTCTTACAAGAAAAACTGTTGAAAACGTGCTGATTTTCAAAACGGTAAAAGTGTAAACAATAAAACCCCATGTCAAGGTGAGCTACTCTTGCTTAGACAACATCACACACATCAACAGACACAAAACAAAAATGCACCCGCACAACCCCAAATCTCAACCTGCAACTGCTGAAACCCCACCACCTACACTCTAGAATGATCCTGCCTCTCAAAGGCCATAGTGTACAGAGCAACTCGTACACCATCTGATGGCATCACCAGGCACTATATGAGTATGACAGCCAATGACTTCAAAGGAAGATATTCCCAACACATGCACTCATTCAGATTCTGGGATAGAGAGAACTCTATTTCCCTCTCTCGCTGTCTCTGGAGATTCCATGACCCCCTAGATGAAACGCACAACATCAAGAGGACTATATATATATATGTATCAGGCAATAAGCACAACATGGCAAATTTTAATGAATGATATACTACACTCACGGAGTGGTTGTCGTTGGGAAGGGCATCAAGCTGTAGAAAAACTGCCAGATCAGACTGGAGCCTAGTGCAGCCTCCTTGCTCCCCAGATCCCGGTCGAACCGTTCAACCCATGCTAGCATGGAAAATGGACGTTAAACGATGATGATGATATATTGGTTTAACACTTAAAAGGAAGGGAGAGATTCTTGATGTTTTGGGTGCTAGTCCTTCATCAGAAGAAAGAAAGTAAAAAAAAAGAACCCAGAAAATATGATAGAGGTTAAGGGCCAGATGGGAATGTACATCTATGGGTGGGGGGTTAGGAAGGTAGGAGACAGGGTGATGTGAGCATGGAGAGGAGGGTATTTATGTATAGAGATAGGGGTGGGGATGTAGTGTGTGTGGAGTGTAATCATATCGTATGCGTGAAGAAGGTGTAGAAGGAAGAAGGAGAAAGAAGCAGCAGGAGCAATTGAGAGATGAAGTGGAAGTAGAAAGGAATTTGATATTTAAGAAAAAGCACTGATCATTATAACTAAGAGTCAATGCCCGAGTCAATGCTTGCCTGAGTCAGAGGCATGTATGATGGAATAGAATCTTCAACAGCTGGATGCCCTACCTGGCATGCCTGCTTCCAGCTTTGGTAAGAATCTCCCAGCGTGTTAAACAACAAACAGCCAGGACTTGCTTGCCTGGACAAATGCAAAGAAACAATAGCTAAACATATCTGTTGCTTACAAAGGCCATGCTGCATGGCAAAGTTTTGTTGTAGATTGCAAGCAACATTATTAACAAAGCCTTTATTTATGAGTGACAGGTAAATACAAAATCACTCATCCCCAACACACACACATGCACACACACACACACACGCATATATACTCTTTTACTCTCTCTTTTACTCTTTTACTTGTTTCAGTCATTTGACTGCGGCCATGCTGTAGCACCGCCTTTAGATGAGCATATCGACCCCGGGACTTATTCTTTGTAAGCCCAGTACTTATTCTATCGGTCTATTTTGCTAAACAGCTAAATGACAGGGACGTAAACACACCAGCATCGGTTGTCAAGCAATGTTAGGGGGACAAACACAGACACACAAATACATACATATATACAACAGGCTTCTTTCAGTTTCCGTCTACCAAATCCACTCACAAGGCATTGGTCGGCCCGGGGCTATAGCAGAAGACACTTGCTCAAGATGCCACACAGTGGGACTGAACCCGGAAACATGTGGCTGGTTAGCAAGCTACTTACCACACAGTCACTCCTATATATATATACAAGGTCGGACCCTCGAAGAATGAAAAGCGAAGTTGATCACGGTGAAACTTGAACTCAGAGCATAGCTATGGGTGAAATAGTCCTAACAACAAATATGAATAATATGTCAAATGTTTGGTGCATGTCTTTTGGCCCATGCTGTATACATATAAATATATATCTGTATATATAGACACACACAAATATATTGGTTTGAGGAATAATTCAGGAGAATTTTGTTTTTTATTTAAAAATGCACGCAGAAATAAAACGCACTGGCAAAATGTTTTATGTTATTTAAAAGGGAATTCTTTGCTCTACAAGAAAGTGTGTTTTGATTTTTTAATTTTATTGATTTTTATGTTTTTTCAGATCATTAAAATGGAATGTCAAGTGGACAAAACTGAGCATTTTCAACACCATTTGCTTTTCACATTTAATCGAGGTGTTCAGGTCGCTGAAGCTGCTCATGAGATTTGTGCTGTGTATAGATATAGAGAAGGGGCAATGTCTGAAAGTACCACCCACTGTTTTGCTTTCGTGCTTCAAAAATGGAATTTTGACCTCAAGTACGAATAACACACCAGTCAACCAACTGAGTTCAATGAAGAGAGATTGAATCAATTTCTTCATGAAAATCCATGTCAAATGACCAGAGAATTTGGCGAAGCAGATGGATTGTAATAAAAAAAAAAAAAAAACTGTGGTGAACTACTTTCACTCAATGGGCAAGGTTCAGAAACTCAGCGCTTGGGTGCCACACACTTTAAATGAAAACAGCAAAAATCAATGCTCCACAATCACCACCAGTTTGCTCAACACATGGTCACAAAGATTTTTTTACCACAATGTCACTGGCGATAAAAATGGTACCTTCATGTCAATATGAAGCAGTGAAAAGAATGGCTCAGCCCTAACAAGCGACTCTGTAAGCAAAATAAGACCTGCATCCTCAAAAGACGATGTTGAGTGTATGGTGGGACTAGGACAGCATAGTTGATTATGAACTGCTTGAGCACAACCAAACACTCAATGCAGAGCTCTACATTCAACAACTGCACCTACTCAACAAAGCAATTCAGCAAAAATTGAAATGGCATTCTTCTGCAACAGGACAACGCTCATCCTCACATTGCCAATATGACCAAAGCTGCGATTCAAGAACTCAAATGGGAAATGCTGCTGAATGCTCCATACTCTCCATATTTGGCACCATCAGATTTTCATCTCTTTTGACAGCTTTTGAATGCCTTGTATGGTGTATAGTTCAATAATGACATGGAATTGAAGGCTTGGTTGGACGAATTCTTTGAGTCAAGACTGAGAGATTTCTATTGCTGAGGCATCGAAAAACTTTTTGAATGCTTGGAGGGAGTTGTAAACAAGTGAGTGTATGTTATTGATTAATTTGTTGTAGCTTTTTTCGTTAAAATTAAATTGGCAAAAAATGCATATGAATTATTCTTCAACCCTATATACCTTTACACACACACATCAAATATACATTTATATATATATGCACATATACAGTGGGCTTCTCTCAGTTTCTGTCTACCAAATCCACTGCAAAGCCTTTGGTCTGCACAAGGTGCTGCATGGTGGGATTGAACCTAAAAACCTGAAACCATGTGGTTGAGAAGTGAACTACACACACACACACACACATATGTAAAACAGACACCAGCATGCCTCTGAGAAGAGGTGTGGTGGTGTGGTTCAGAAGTTGGCTTCACGTGGCAAAGTGGACTTTAAAAATATGATGGTCATATGATATAATATTTATAGCAAATATATAATGTATTAAGTTATATATATGTTATATATAACATATAATATGTTAAGTGTTGGAAGGGCATCCAACAGTAGAAACCATGCCAAAGAATCTAACACAGTCCTCTGGTCCAACTGTTCTTGTCACACTGTCCAACCCATACCAGCATGGAAAAGGGGACTTTAAATTATGATGATGAAGATATCACATAACAAATGACATATGTATGATACATACATTATATAATACATATATAGACAGACAGATAAACAGATAAACAGATAGATAAACTGACAGACAGAAAGAAAGAGAGACAGACAAACTGGCAGACAGACAGAAAGAGAGACAGACTGACAGACAGACAGATAAAAAGACACAAAGACAGGCAGACAGCATGAAAGACAAGACTTTTAATGACTGGTCAACCTGACAGAACAATCAAAAAGATGCATGTAAAATTAATTGATTTCCAAGCATCAGTTAAGACCAATTAAAACTGGGTTCGTTAATGCGAGAATCCCTCATCGCCTGTTTTGGTTGCAAAGGCAGTGGCCAGAGGATGAATGCAGAGAGGTTAATGTAGTCCAATCACTATAACAGGTGCAAATTCTGCAATTGGAAGCAAGGAAGGTAAAAAAAAAAGCTTCAATTGTGACAAGGCAGTTGTGGTTAAATAACTCAGTTTACAACTGTGGGGCTTCCCAGTTCAGTTCCACTGCACAGCATCTTGGGCAAGTGTCTTCTACAATAGGTATGGGCTGACCAATACCTTGTTGTTGAATGTGGTTGATAGAAACTGTATGGAACCCTGTCATGTCTGTGTGTGTGTATATCTTTGAAGTGGTTGGCATCAGGAAGGGCATTGAGCTGTAGAAGAAATCATGCTAAAGCCAACACTGGAGCTAGTCAGATCCTGTGAAATCATCCAACTCATACCAGCAAGGAAGACGGACATTAAACGATAATGATGATGATAAGCATGTGTGTGTGTATGTGTGTCCTACCACTGTTTGTCAACCAATGCTGGTTTGTTTACATCCCTGTCACTTAGTAGTTCAGCAAAACAAGCCCAATAGAATGTGTACCAAACTTAAAACTATGTAATGGGGATGGGTTTGTTTGGCAAAACCCTTTGAGGTTGTTCCCCAGCATGACTGCAATCCAATGAGTGACACAAGTAAAAAATAAAAGATACACATTTGAACACACACACACACACACATGTAGGAGGGGTAGTCATGTTTGGATCACCTCTAAATATAGAGGTGGACTGTGCAATTATAGCAGGCTGAAGCAACAACAACAGTGCAAGCCACAACAACAAACATTGAGATATTAGCGATAAATGTTGTCCATGTGTAAATAGAGATGTGTGGAAGAACCATGAAGCAGAAATGGTCAACAATGCACTTTAGATTTATGGTCACTCCTGAACCTCCTTCCATGACCTCAATGTAGAGAGGCAGACAAAGAACCAGCGACATGTGACATATTATGTAACCTTATTTAATGAATACAGCACACACCTAATCTTAGCAGCGTTTGGCAACGGAGTAAAAGTAAGGTGTGAGGGGAGGAGGGGGAGAAGAAGAAGAAGAAGAAAGTGAGGGGAAGAAAAAGAAAGTGAAGGAGGTGAAGGTGAAGAAGAGTGAAAACAACAGCAGAAAAAAAAAAGTGAAATAGAATGAAATAAAAATAAAAATATAAACAGACGGTACTTAAAATATTTAATTAGTCAATTAGGTAAATGTTTTATTATTAGTTACTATCTACTCTCATGGCTTTTTGATAAATTACTAATTACAATTAATTCAATTTGCCAGCATACTATTGAGATTAGTTTGTATGGAAGTACAACAGTGTAGAAAAGAAATACTTTGTGTTTAGAAGTGCTTGTTTACATTTTCATTTCATTGTTGCTTTGTTTTCTTGCTTTTTTTTTTTTTTAGTGCATGATAGATGTTGCTGTTGTTGCTGATGCTGCTGCTGCTGATGATGATGATTTCCTAGTGTTGCTGCTGTTACTGCTGCTGTTGCTGTTGGTGTTTTTAATGTGCTTTCAAATTGAGAGATCTTATATTCAGAGGATAATCAAGGAATATTCTTCTTCTTTTTTTTTTTTTTAATTTTTTATCGTTTGATTTTAATTCAATTGAGAATATTGGTAGGCTGGCAGGCAGGCAGGTTGGTCAGTTGGTCGGTTTCAAGGGTTGGTTTATATTATTACTGTTGTAGTTGTTGTTATTTTTCTATTGTTTGCTTCCAAGTCATAATTTGTATTCAATGTTGTTGTTGTTGTTGTTGTTGTGAATATCTGACTAGACAAAGAATGGCTTCACATGGGATTGCCAAAATATTTTTAAGTCACCAGAGACTTAAAGAAACAACAGAGCAAATCATTTTAATTGAATTCCAAACTGGAACTAAGTAAACTGATTGCTTTGGTGTCAGTCTTAATTTCTGGCCAGAGAGAACAAACCAAACATGGTTCGAGGTTTGCCTTGATTTTCTAACTTGTTTTCCCTCCCATGTCAAAAAAAAAAAGAAAGAAAAAAACGACATAATTCAGCAACAAAAAAGCAATAGATACTCCTTTACTCTTTACTCTTTTACCTGTTTCAGTCATTTGACTGCGGCCATGCTGGAGCAACACCTTTAATCGAGCAACTCGACCCCGGGACTTATTCTTTTTGTAAGCCCAGTACTTATTCTATTGGTCTCTTTTGCCGAACCGCTAAGTAACGGGGACATAAACACACCAGCATCGGTTGTCAAGCAATGCTAGGGGAACAAACACACACACGCATATATATATATATACATATATACGACGGTCTTCTTTTCAGTTTCTGTCTACCAAATCCACTCACAAGACTTTGGCCAGCCCGAGGCTATAGTAGAAAATACTTGCCCAAGGTGCCACGCAGTGGGACTGAACCCGGAACCATGTGGTTGGTAAACAAGCTACTTACCACACAGCCACTCCTAGATATTAAAATAATAACGATAATCCTTTCTACTATAGGCACAAGGCCTGAAATTTGGGGGTAAGGGGAGGGGGTAAGTCGATTACATCAACCCCCAGTAATCATCTGGTACTTATTTAATCAACCCTGAAAGGATGAAAAGCAAAGTCAACCACCATGGAATTTGGACTCAAGATTTAAAGACAAAATGCGGCTAAGCATTTTGCCTGGAATGCTAAAGAATCAACCAGCTCACCACCTTAATAATAATAATAATAATAATAATAACAATAACAACCCTTTTCTGCTATAGGCGCAGGGCCTGAAATTTTGAAACAGAGTGCTCATAGATTACATTGACCCAATCGCTCATCTGGTGTTTATTTTATTAACCCCCAAAAGAACAGAAGGCAAAAATCGACCTCAACAGAATTTGAACTCATAACATAAAGATGGATGAAATGCCAGAAAAGTATTTTCTCTAGCATGCTAACAGTTCTACCAGCTTGCTGCCTTAATAATAATTTCTAAAATCTATATCTAGGTGTTATCTAAGCTTAATTAGATTATCTATAAAGAAAAGTAATTAACGTGAGTAATCTCCACAAGCCATAAATCCACAAAATCCTTCCACTAGAATGAAAGACAACTCAGATTAACAAGATATAAGAAAATAACAAACAAGCTTCACAAATTAATATTCCCATCATCGGCTGCCAAATGGATATTATTATGGTTTCGACACCTGAACAGTATCATTTATTTTGGTGGTATCAACATCTTTAAATCAAACACTACCAGGGAATCAGTAGTAATCGGCAGGAGTTAAACATAATAGCAATAGATATCCATCATGCCAATACTTATTATCATTACAAACAACAACATCAAAATAAACAATTAGCTTATAATCAGGGCTGTGGAGTTGAAACAAAAAACTGAGTCTGACTCCTCTACTATTGGCAAATCTGACTCCGACTCCTCTTTATGTAATGAAGTGATTGTGGTCTGCATATCTCATAAAACATATGCATAAGCCTCTACTCTGAGTAGGCCTATATGTTATAACTGGTTTATATTAAAGGATAAAGATATTCTGAGTAGGAGTAGGTATAGTTTTACCGACTCTGACTCCAGCTACCACTTAATTGTTTCTGACTCTGATTCCGACTCCACAGCCCTGTTTATAAGTACGGAACAATACCCACACAACAAAGAAATTACTCCGCAAAAAGACACTGTAATGCTAAAAATTATAATACAAAGAAACAAGTGTGAAAAAACCTATCCAACCTCTGATATGCGACATAATAGCAACGACCCAAGGAACAGCTAACAAAGAACACAGACTACTGGATACATTGTTTATCAGGCTCTAACACACCACGAACAAGATACCATGCCAAAAACAAGCCTAACAAAAACTTATGAAATAAAAATAATTAAATAAATTGCTACTAAAAAGTAAATTAAATGGAAATAGAATTAAATCAAATTTAAAATTATATTAAAAAATTATATAAAAGCAGTAAAGACAGGTCAATATATGCAAGCAGACATGGCTACTATCAAGTAAATAAGTTTTTATTTTGTAGCTTGGTGCTTTTGGATATGATCCTGTCAGAGAATTGGCCTGACGTGTTAGAAATAGCAGGCCAATCTCCCTCAAGTCATTTTATCTTGCATGAGGACATGTTGAATAATGTGACACACATAGAAATAACAAAGGATGGTCACAGCTGGAATGCCTTTTATTGTGGGTCTCCCCACCCAGGTCTGGCTTGGGTCTAAACAAAAACAACATCAAATAAATATAAAGCATACAATTACAAAATAAAAGAACATTACTTGTGTTTTATTTTCTTGTTTTCTCTACACTTACATGAGTTTTTTTTTTTTACTATTATTATTATTATTGTTGTTACTATATTTATTTGGTCAGTTACATATTGAAGTACCACAGCTGGAAGATCTTCCTACTGTGAATCATTCAACCATGAAGCAGTTATGGCTTGGCTTGTAATTTCAGACAAATGCAGATCCATAATACCTGTACTGAGTTTACTAAAGAGGGAAAGGACATGGAATATGTACAATTAATTCTCCGGAAAAATATATATCATCATCATCGTTGTCGGTTAACATCCGCTTTCCATGCTGGAATGGGTTGTATATATATAACACATATATATGAATACATATATATATATATATATATATATATATATGAATAATGTATATACATATTATATATATATATATATATATGAATAATGTATATACATTATATATATATATATATATAATGTATATATATATAGATAGGGAGAGTTTACGAAAAAAACAAAAGACGAAGACAGGTGGTACACAAAACAAACAGATGTATTAGTATACTGCTCAGGAATAGAAAAAGTCTTTTACGTTTCGAGCCTACGCTCTTCTACAGGAAGGGACACAGAAAAAACAAGGAGAGAAACAAGGAGAGAAAAAAATGTGTGTAGTGGCTAACGATCTATCATGGCGTAATGTATATATATATTTATGAGCAAAACGTACCCCTGCCCCGTCCAATAGACAGTGTTGAGTTGTCAAACATTTAAACCAAATTTTCAACTTATCCGATGGTCCCATAGGCCTCCCCTTTGAGAAACACTGATTTAACCTAAATTTCAGACACCAGCAAAAGAAGAAAAAAGGATAGACTTTTTTCTATTCCAAAGAAAAACAATTTCCCACGGCTTTATCGATCGCATACTCACCTGGAATCGATTTTTGTAATTTTTTAAAGACTTATACATGATCTGATACCATTGGTATCTACATATCAAATTTGAGCACAATCGGATGGAGAATGCCCGAGATCCTAGAAGCCACACACACACACAGACAGAACTGATTTTATATGAGATATATAATGAATATATATATATATATATATATATATATACTCTTTACTTGTTTCAGTCATTTGACTGCGGCCATGCTGGAGCACCACCTTTAATCGAGCAACTCGACCCCGGGACTTATTCTTTTGTAAGCCCAGTACTTATTCTATCGGTTTCTTTTGCCGAACTGCTAAGTAACGGAGACATAAACACACCAGCATCGGTTGTCAGATATAATAGTAAATAGTAAAATCACTTCAATAATAATGATAATAATAATAATAATAATAATAATAATAATAATAATAATAAAACTGAACCTTATGTAGCTATGCACCCTAGAATAACTTTGAAATACCATAAGGAAAATTTTTAGTGTGACTCTAAGGTTAGATTAATTTGTCCATGTAAATCAGATTTAGGTAAATTAAGTAAAATTATTCTAAATAAATACATTAATAGATTAAATCAATTACCTTAAACTTTGAAGTAGTAATAATGATACTTTAAAATGGTTTCATAATGCTAAAGATAAAAATAAATATAAATTCATTCAAATAGATATAGATAATTATTATTCTTCAATTAATGAGATCGTACTTGATGAAGCCCTAACAAAACTCCTTATAACACCAAAGTTGAACTGAAGGCAAGGATTATGGCAGCATTCATGAACTCAAACTAGGAGACCGTCCAGAAGAGTTGCAGGAAATTCCAAAGTTGTCTGGAGACCGTGGTTGAAGCCAATGACAATTTTATTAAAAAGCTTTACTCTTTAGTATTTCAAGATATTTTGGTAAATATCTCTGTTAAAAGAAGATGTCTGATATTTTCATTTTTGTGTAATTTATACTCTCTCTTTTACTCTTTTATTTGTTTCAGTCATTTGACTGCGGCCATGCTGAAGCACCGCCTTTAGTCAAGCAACTCGACCCCGGGACTTATTCTTTTTGTAAGCCCAGTACTTATTATATCGGTCTCTTTTTGCCGAACCGCTAAGTGACGGGGATGTAAACACACCAGCATCGGTTGTCAAGCAATGCTAGGGGGACAAACACAGACACACAAACATACACGCACGTATATACATATATACGACAGGCTTCTTTCAGTTTCCGTCTACCAAATCCACTCACAACAATTTATTTACCACACCCTACACATATATGTATGTCACATCTATGTTTTCAAAACATAAAACATGGGAAGAAAATTGAAGGTGTTTTAAAGCCTATGAAATCTTGTATGTCTTCTGTACAACTTATAAGCACAAATGTGTTTTAGAGAATATTTAAATACAGGTGCCTATACAGCATAAATTAATTTTTAGTACATAAATGTAAGAATTAATATGCATATATGTTCAATAGCTTAGCTTTTTTAATGCCATAACTAAACTCCATCAACCATCTCTACCTATTATCTTCCCAGTTTCCTATCTACGTATCTATCAAGCATCTTATCCTTATACCTATGTAACTGTATAACTATTTATCTTTCCATCATCATATCTATCTAACTATATAGCTATCTATCTATCTATCTATTTACCTATCTTTCTATTTACCTGTCTGTCGGTCTATCTTACATATCTATGTATTTATTTATCTATCTACCTATTCACATATGCTTCTATTCATCTGTCTATCTGTATATCTACCTACCAACTTATCTACTTACCTACAATGGGGCTTTGTCATTTCACAATAAAGATTCAGGTGTTCAATTACCTGAATTACCTGCTCCTAAATGAACCTGTGAGTGGCTGAGTATTCCACAGACAGGTGTACCTTTATTATAATTCCGAGGCAGAATCAATAAAATATAGTGTGACGCAAAGGCTGTACCTTTTGAAATAAAATTCACCCCACAGGCTTCTCTACAGTTTCCCTTTTCCCAATTTCAACCACAAGACAGAGGTTGATACAAGGATATCGAAAATTGCATTTACCCTGAATGATATTTATCCAAGATGACATGAAATGAGTGTATGTGTGTGTATATGCACACACATATGAGCTGAGTCAAACTTTTGTTGAATACATGTAACACTAACGAACATATTGAGTGCTACATGTCTTTATTTGTTTGTTAGCCCCCTCCTCCTATCTCTCCATATATGTATATATATATATATATATATATATATATATATATATGGGAAATGTGTCTCTTTGTCGGTGATATTGTGCGCGTCATGTGTTGATATGTAAGCTTCATAACTTAGCTTCGCTTCTCAATGCTCCACCCAAAGCCATCTGTTACATTAGATGTTATCTTGAATAAGCACACATAACCTAAGAACACGTGTTTGTCTGTGCAAAAGAAAATTTTTACCTAAGAAATATAGAAGTAAACAGAATGAGTCAGGAGATGGAGGAAAAGAGACAGAGCTAGAGAGAGAGAGAGAGAAAGAAAGAGAAGTATCCCCCACCCCACCCCATGACCAGGTCCATTCATTTGTCCATACCATTAGTCAAACCACTGGTTGTAGCAGTTATTGTTGCAGTGGTGGTTGTTTAGCTTGCCACAGGAGAACCTGACCAAAAAAACACAGAAGCATTTTAGACCTGCCGTGACCATCCTGTCAGACACACTGAATCCAGAACTACAAAATCCAAAGCAGTTCTCTGTGATTGGGTTGTCTTTCATTTTATGATGGTGGTGAATGGTTTGAGGGAGAGTGATTTGGTTGTTGTTTCTAGCTTTTTCATTAGCTCATTGTTATAACTACTGTTGTTTACATCTGATGAAGAAGACATCATCATCATCATCATCATTTAGCGTCCGTTTAAATGATGATGATGATGATGATGTCTTCTTCATCAGATGTAAACAACAGTAGTTATAACAATGAGCTAATGAAAAAACATATGAACAAAATCATTCCAGCCATGACCATCCCATGTACAGGGAAATTACGACCAAATTATCCATTGTACCCTTTGTGAAGATAGAACAGTGTCACTCAAGTGAGAATAGCCTGTTATTTCTATTAGATCAGATGACCACATAGAGGCATCCTCATTGGATGATTCTGATAAAGATGCCGCAGACTAGGATTGAACCTGAAGCCATATGGTTATGAATTTCAAACAAAAAATAATTTGAATGTTGGCAATAAATTGAGCAAACTTATTAGCCACAAAGTCGTTCTTGTGCTCATGTCCCTTCCTCAGCTGATACTATGTGATCTGAAACACACACACACACACGAACACATTATCCCCTAGTCTAACTGTATCAGTTGCTTGTTTGCCTTCCTTTTGGCCCCATAAATCTTACTTATGTTGTCTGTGTGTTTTTATGTACCTCTCTCTCTCTCTCTCTCTCTCGTTCACTCTCTGTATGAAGGGTGCTGGTGCCATGTAAAAAGCACCCAGTCCACATTATAAAGTAGTTGGTTAGTTAGTTAATTTTTTGGCTCAAAAGCAAAAAGCAAGACCATGTAGGGGGACATGGAGTTATGTACAGGGTGGTGTTCATGTAAAGAGTTCAGGCCACTTGAGGTCAAGGGAGACTTTGAACAAAGCGGTCATCGGCATCTTCACCATCTCGTCTGGCAGCTCGTTCCACGGATCCGCAACCCGGATGGAGAAAGCTCCTCTCCTTCGATTGAGATGAAATCGTCGCAGGTAGAGCTTTTTGGAATGACCCCGCAGCTGACGCTCTGCTGTTGGTGTTAGGAATGACTTTAGCTGTAGAAGCTATACTAAAACAGACTATGGAGTTTGGTGTGGTTCCTGGCCTTGCCAGCTCCTGTCAAATCATCCAACCCATGCAAACATAGAAAAGAAACATTAAATGATGATGATGATGATGATGATGGCCACGAACGCCCAAACAGAAACTATATCTATTTATAAGAACTGCGATACCAAAATGAGGAAAAAGGAAAACGAACAGTTTGAAAATTGCTGTTACGCAAGAAACTTGACCTCAAATTAGAGACCATTTTTATACGAAAAAACCCGAAAAAACTGATCACTGGAAGAAAAGCAATCCTGATATGATTTGTAAATATCTAACAATCTGTAAACATCAACTCATTAAATGGAACAAAAAATTACAGGCAAAAATCCACTTCAAACATTTTTTTTTTTCAAATATATAATACTCTTTTCTACTCTAGGCACAAGACCTGAAAATTTTGGGGGAGGGAAGGAGCCAGTCGATTAGGTCGACCCCAGTATGCAACTGGTGCTTAATTTATTGACCCCAAAAAGATGAAAGGCAAAGTCGACCTTGGCAGAATTTGAACTCAGAACATAAAGACACACAAAATAGCGCTAAGCATTTCGCCTGGTGGGCTAACGATTTTGCCAGTTTGCCGCCTGTTCAAATATATAATACTACACTACAATGAATTCTCAATTTCTATTTCTACTATATATATATATATATATATATATATATATATATACATACATATACATATATACATATGCATATATATATATACATATGCATAAGCATATATACATATACATATGCATATATATATATATACATATGCATATATATATACATATGCATATGCATATAAACAAATACATATGCATATACATATGCATATATACAAATACATATGCATATATATATATGCATATGCATATATACAAATACATATGCATATGCATATATATATATATACAAATACATATGCATATATATATATATGCATATGCATATATACAAATACATATGCATATGCATATATATATATATACATATATATATATATTATATATTATGCACGTGTACAAACATTGTTGGGTAACAATCTGGAGGAGTGCAATACAAATGCAGAGTGCCACACTTTAAGCTGGTTCCATGGGTCTGTTACTCTCTAGTTTCCACAGTATGCTGCCGTTTCTTCAGACAAGTTAACCTGGTCTGAAGGAGCAGCCGTGCATCATGAAACCACCTGAGTAACAGGCCACTGTATCAGTGTGTGTATTATATACATGAGAGAGAGAGAGAGATTTGCACACAGAAACATGCAAACAGAAAAGGTACAAAACAAGGTGGAGAAAATAATACTCAAATACCCAAGGTAGATCATGATGTAGTGTTTAATTGAAACAGAAAACAATTCTCATTACTGATCATCAAGAAGTGAAACTCAGAGTAACACTGTGTCGATTTTCAGCTTCAATTAAACACTAAACATGGACATAGTTATACTCTTTCTAGTATATATATATATTCTTTTACTTGTTTCAGTCATTTGACTGTGGCCATGCTGGAGCACCGCTTTTTTTTTTTTTTTAATCGAGCAACTCGACCCCGGGACTTATTCTTTTGTAAGCCCAGTACTTATTCTATCAGTCTCTTTTGCCGAACCGCTAAGTGACAGGGACATAAACACACCAGCATTGGTTGTCAAGCAATGCTAGGGGGACAAACACAGACACACACATATATATACATATATACGACGGGCTTCTTTCAGTTTCCGTCAACCAAATCTACTCACAAGGCTTTGGTCGGCCCGAGGCTATAGTAGAAGACACTTGCCCAAGGTGCCACGCAGTGGACTGAACCCGGAACCATGTGGTTGGTAAGCAAGCTACTTACCACACAGCCACTCCTGCACCTGTATATATATATATATAAAAATATTCTTCCGTATAAATGTCTATAAAAGCTTAAACAAATTGACTTTTAAGAAACTCTCTTCATAGATGTATACTTTTAAGGAAATATAATACATCCAGTAACTTGTGTCACTTTGACCAAGTATTTTCCATTATAACCCTTGGCTGACCAATGCATTGTGAGTGAATTTGGTGGACAGGAATTGTGTGGAAGCTCAATGCATATCATATATATTTTTTTGTATGGCTTAATAGAGTTGTTGTTGTTACATATTTAGGAGTGGATGTAATTTACTTATGGAATTTATTTATTGATAAGGTTTGTACATAGGGTAAATGTGTTCGAAAGTTGCGATTTCTTTGGTATGTCTGTTCCCAAACAACACTTATTTTAGTGCTGTTGACACTGCCAGAGTGAATGGTACTGCGCAGGTGTCGAAACCACAATGATATATCTGTGGGTCAGCTGATGATGGAGGTATGTTGGATTGTTGGTATGGCTGTGGAATAGTATTATAACACATCCTTTTGATATATATATATATACTCCATACATAATAATAATAGTTTACAAGTTTTAAGCTTCTGAAATATTATTATCATCTACAGAATTATCACTCATCACCGTTTCCCAAACCATTGCAGACAACATATATGTGGGTGTGTGTCTCTCTCTGTGTTTGTGATTGTCCATCCCCCACTGCTTGACAACAGCAGTTGGTTTGTTTGTGTCCCCACAAATTCACAGTTCAACAAAAGGACAAATAACATTAAGTAAAGAGGTTGTTAAAGTTTAATTTAACTCATCAAGGTTTCACTGCCAAGAGAAAACAAAAAAAAAAGCCTTTACACTGGGATGTCTGGAAAGATTTTCCAGACAACCCTTAGTTTCTCTTTCCTTTCCCCACTCCTACTCTTCTAGTTCTCACCCCACCCCCACCTCTCAAAAGACCCCTTAATTTTATTTGTTTATTTTATTTCATTATTTATTTATTTTTATTTACAAACAGAAGAATCTCCACAAAATTTTCCAAAAATACACACACACCCAAACAAAAAAAAAAAAGAGAGAGAAGAAGAAGAAACAAATTAAAAGCAGTGTTACAGTTCAAGACCATTCCTGAAAACTCTCCATAAAATGTCTTGCTCGCAGAAATGAGAATTCTCCATCTCAAAATACAGATAACCACTGCAGGGAATCAAGATTCCAATGTCATGTTTTCTTTACTTTTTCTTCTGCATGAAACACAAGTTCAAAAGCTTCGAGCTTAAAATTTATAGATTTGCTACGCCACCACAAACACATGGAGGTTGACAGCACAGAGATAGGGGTAGCAGATAACTTCCACTTAGGTAAGAGCAGCTTCAAGACGACCCAGAAGCCAGAAATGAGCCCTGAAACAAGTCTCTTTAAGTACAGATGCTCACATTTCTTCTTTATTTTTTTGTTGTCTTCTTTTAAGTTTGTCATGTTTTAAGCCTTCAACTGTTTACTAAACAAGGTGTGGTTGGCTGTGTGCTTTGTGTTTTTGGTTTGCAGTGTTTGAAGATTTGGTGGAGGCAGCAGCAGTGGTGGTGGTTAGTAACAGAGGAGGAAGGGGTGTCAGGAAGAACTTTTTGCTTTGTTTTAGAGTGTGTGGGTGTGTGTATTCTCTTGTATAAACACAATCAAACAAACATCCTTGTAAAAACAGGCAATAAGTACATATATATCATCATCATCATAAACATACAAAAAAAGACAACAGCAAACACATTCAAACACACACATAATATATACACATTGCTCAAACACACACTAACATACATATATATATATATATATATACATACATACACATACTGACACACACAAACATACACACAGTCACACACCAGATGTTTCCCAAACTTGAAATAAATATGACAAAAAAAAATGCATGAAATAATCCACCCATTCCTTCAACAGCTTGTGGGAGCTCCAGTAACTTCACAACAATATACATACACACATACATACAATACACACACACACACACACATATATATATACACAAACATACTTACATACGCACAAACACATACATAGAAACACACTGGAGGGTAAAGTTTAATGCCTTCTTTGTAGTGAGGCAAGTATACTTTTATTTCATGCCTGTTGTTGTTGTTGTTGTATTCTTGTAGTTGTTGCTGAAGCTGTTATGTGCTATGTTCCCTTCAACTAAAAATTTAACAAAAATGATAATACCCAAAACAAAAAAAAAATGGAAACACTAGTTAGGGAGAAAAGAATATAGACAGAAGCACAAAGAAGAGGGGAGGACCATTTTAAATTAAAGAACATCAACAGACATTGGAATAACAACATTAGAACAACACGAAAAGAAAACAAAAAAAAAGAAGACTGCTATGTTGTCTTGGAGCCATTAGTTAATGATTTTCAAAAAAATCATATTTTATATATACATATATATGTGTATATGTATGTATGTATATATATAGGGATGTGTATATGTACATATGAATGTGTGAGCAATTGTAATTTCATGCGTGCATGTGTACATATATACACACATACATATATGCATACATACATATATACATACATGTACATACACATGTGAGTGAGTATGTGACCATTCCAATGGAAAAGATCTTTAATTTTTTGGTTGTTTCTTTTTTTTTAAGTATTGTTTTTGCCATTTTTTTTTGCCACTCAATTTCAGTTTTTGTTGTTTCTTGAAGATAAAAACTAAAAAAAAAAAAAAAAAAACACAGCAAAGAAACTATAAATTGGTCACCTTAGAGAAATCCCTGTAGAGTCTGCAGGAAAGGAAAAAGAAATAAAAACTAAAATAAAAACAAAAAAAAAACTGACAAACCTATTGATCTGATTGGTTAAATTCTATGAATGAAAAAGTTTCTCTCAATAATTTTTGCCATTGTTCTATATTTGGTCTCTTTGTGTTTTTTCTTTTTTCTTAGTTCTTGATGGCAATAACAAGTACAGTGATTGGTTGGTTGTAAATAAGTACCAAACAGCAAGAAGACTTCATCATTCTAGGCCACCCCACAAGACAGACTCAAATATGTCTTTTATTTGTTTTCTTGCTGATAAAAGACTTGACCTCAACATCAGAACTCTTCAGCATTTAAACCAGCCACATCCAGTCAAAATATTCGACCAATTTTATGTTGAGGCTTGCCTGATCTGACTTATCACAACTGCTCGACAATGTCAGTCTAAAAATAAACGATTACATTGTTGAAATGTTCAAGGCGCAGGAGTGGCTGTGTGGTTGTGTGGCTGTGTGGTAAGTAGCTTGCTTACCAACCACATGGTTCTGGGTTCAGTCCCACTGCGTGGCACCTTGAGCAGGTGTCTTCTGCTATAGCCCCGGGCTGACCAAAGCCTTGTGAGTGGATTTGGTAGACGGAAACTGAAAGAAGCCTGTCGTATATATATATATATATATATATATATATATATATATATGTGTGTGTGTGTGTGTGTGTGTGTGTGTATATGTGTGTGTTTGTCCCTCTAGCATTGCTTGACAACCAATGCTGGTGTGTTTACGTCCCCGTCACTTAGCAGTTCGGCAAAAGAGACCGATAGAATAAGTACTGGGCTTACAAAGAATAAGTCCTGGGGTTGATTTGCTCGGCTAAAGGCGGTGCTCCAGCATGGCCGCAGTCAAATGACTGAAACAAGTAAAAAAGTAAAAGAGTAAAAAAGAGAGAGATAGTTATAAGATAATGCAGGATTAATTGAAAACAATGTGAATAAGCGAAAGAGTTACGTTTGACAGGAGAACCTGAATGCGAAAGGGTTAAATTAAATGAGGAAGCCTCTCTCAGGCCCTTGTAAAAACATGGAAAAACACACCATTGTGAAAAACATGAGAAAGTCTGACTAAGATATTATTATTTCTCTTTTTGCTCAGAAAAGATGACAATGTTTCTGACCTTTTGTGGCACCCCTGGAACTAGCAGGAGGAAGAGAAAAACACTAACTTGAAATTAGTAACCTGACTTAAACCTTGAAGACTTTTAACAGAGTGGACTCTGCTAAGGGTCCCTAAACTGCTAGGTGGTAGCGTCACCCCTTATTGCGCAGAAACTGAGAATATACTTAGCTCTGTGTACATGGTCCTGAAACAGAGAGCCTGAGTACATTCATATTTGATAGCAGGGTGCTTTCTGGAATTCTCCACATTTCATATAATGTAGAACACACATGTGAAAGTACATGGCCTAATGGTTAGGGTGTTGCACTCATGATCACAAAGTAGTAGGTTCAATCCTTGGACTACACTTCTTTAAATTTCCATCAACCAAATCAAATCCACCCACAAGGTTTTGGTTGGTCCAAGGCTATAGTAGAAATCCCTTGTCCAGGGTGCCATGCAGCAGGACTGAAGCCATGACCACAATGTTGGTGAACTTCTGAACCTTGACACCACGTGTATGATGGGCTTCCACACAGTTTCTGTCTACTAAATTTATTCATGAGCCATTGGTTGGCAAAGGGTGCCATGTAGGGAGACTGAACATTAAACCATATACCTATAAAGGGAGAGAATCTGGGCAAGTGGTTCTTTAAAAATTCATTTCATGTGGAAAGTCATCAGTTACTCATTCATGCATGCAGTTCTTTCATCTCCGACCGATGAATGTCAGTCATCCAAAGGAAGAATGCCACTTCAAAATGAACACAATTTAGCATATCATCACAGGCTGCTATTTATAGCAAGCCAAGCAACCACACAGTGACTCCCGACCCTTTTTTTTACTGATGGCCCCTTCGGTTCTTATTTTACTCGAACAGACCCTCATAACCATTTAACGTTTTAAAAATCCTGTTATATTTCTATTATTAAATATTGGACTTGTATAAAAACAGAAAATTAATAAAATGTTTTCTGTAGAAGTATATAACCAATTTCTTACATATAAATTTTAACATCAAAACCTTATATGAATCTCCAAGGGTGTTGTGGATCACCAAGAGCCATATTGACCTCTTGTTGAAAAACCACTGACTAAAATTGTTAAATATGAATTTGTTGCACAATTCAGGACAAGTAGTAAAAAAATTCATTTGTTTTTTCTTCATTTGAGGGGAAAAGTGAAAAGGGCGAACATCAAAATATTTCAATGTTCTTCTTGCGCTGCCTCACTTTCAGTTAAAATTTCACGTGGAATTACTCGTCAGCTCAAATATTCTCTTTCATCATCCAGCCTCTCACACCTATCCTACAACGTCATTCTAAAGATAAACAATCACCAACTTCAATCATATTTTTTTCTTTTGTGAAGCTATGAGACGAAGCACGATTAATTTAAAACATTAAGAATTAATCACGCCTTGCAATTAAGCATTGTATTTGATGAAATAATCTGAAAGCTAACATATTAAAAATCCATATGTTGTGGCCAGAGCAACAAGTAGAACAAGAAGAGCCCGGTTCAGTTAATGCATTTTTAGAGAAAGGCATAAACACCAAGACATCACATATCTTGCTTTAATTCTATATAAAACACAATGATTTCACGTTAAATGCCATATTCAATACTAATATACAGTTCCAATAAGTAACATAGATTCAGCTATGTATTCATGTGTATGTGTAAGTGGTTGTATGGTGTGTGTGTGTGTGTGTGTGAGAAAGAGAGACAGACAGACAGAGAGGAGTATATGGATGCGTGTGCAAGTAGAAGCAGCTCTTTAGTGACACTTAAATCACTTAATTGAATAGGTTACATGGAGATTGACGAATAAATTTAATTTCTTGTTTACAGCAAACAGAACCAGAAATAAGCTCAGATGAGTTATTTGAAATACTTCACTGAATCAAGATGCTGCTGCTACTACTACTACTACTACTACTACTAATAATAATAATAATAATAATAACGATGATGATAATAAAAATAATAGTTCATTCCAATAACGAATGCCTAGATACAATTTGCTTCTGTGGCTATGTGTATATGTACTGTGTAACATTTGTTTTCTCTAGTTTGTGTGTATATATATAACTATCTCTCTCTCTCTCTCTCTCTCTCTCCACATATATATATATACATACATAGAGAGAGAGAGAGAGACAGACAGATATACACATACGTAGTCAAATGCATACATATATAGACAAATGTGGACACACACACAGACCTATATTAAGAAAGAGCTAGAATGAAAAGATAAAGATTGTAAATGAGTGATACTAAAAAGTGTATATATGTGTGTACATGAGTGTGAGTGTGTGTGTAAATAGATAGATACATAGATACACAAACTTACTTAGAGGTATCTTCTCATTCATATGCACACCCACTGTACACATAAGTGAAGTGTGCATGTGCGTGAGTATATATATATATATATATATATATGTGTATGTGTGTGTGTGTGTATGTATATATATATATGTGTGTGTGTGTATATATATATATATATGTATGTATGTGTGTGTGTATGTATATATATATGTGTGTGTGTGTATATATATATATATATATGTATGTATGTATATATATATATAAATATATATATAAAATCACAATATCACATACATAAAATTGCTTGTGTGTATGTAGATGTGCAGAAGTCTGTTTGTCTATTATACAATTTAGAATCTAAATACCTATGTGTGTGAGTGTGTGTATATGTATGTGCTTCTGTGTGTGTGTGTGTATTTTATATGCATTCAGATAGATGTTCAGTATAAAAATAATACTTGATACCAAATACAGACACACAGAAGAGACCAAGCAGACCCATACTTATGGCAACATATAAACACACACACACACACACACACCTTTATACCAACTTACACCCACACAACTCTAGATATGCATTCCACATATGGAGACCGCATATGAAGCTATCTCATGAACAAGGAGGTGAGCCATCCAAGTGCACACACTATATGTTGCAATCGAAAACAAAAGGATTATTATTATTGAATTAAGCTGTTATTTACAGAAGCTTTTATTTTGTGCGAAGATTGCACGTGGAATTAGTGACGTTCTCCTCCATTGCACTTAACGTAAATCACTGCACAATTGCATTTAACTCTTCATTTGTAGGTTCATGTTTTTATTATTGCTTTTATTATCATTACTATCATTATTATTATTATTATTATTGTTATTTTTGTTGTGTCTTTCATCGTTCTAATAGAACACTTTCCTCTGCTTTCCCACCCACCCCCAACCACCACTGCTGACGCCGACGACAGACACCATCGTTACAGAAAATCTGTCATCAACATCGTTATGACCACAATCACCCTCGTAGTGGCACCACCATCATTACCATTGCCACTACTACCACCAACGCTACCACCACCACCAACAACAACAACATCACTACCAACTCCTCTCCTACCCACATCATCTTTCATTACTTGTATTCCAATGATGTTGGAGGTACGACGGCAGCCTCTGCATGCTTGATCCACTTACTGACTAGAGATAACAGCCAAATCTCACTGCAATCAAACCCTGTCATCTCAGCATGAAGGATACATTAAACTTTGCTGTTTATTCTTAGTACAAAGCCAGGGCAATGCTTTGGCAGAAACGTTACAGCCTCTGTTGATGCTGGTTAGCTTTGGACATTTTCTCCAATTCTTTGACCAGATTAACAGATTTTGTTTCCAAACACTCAAATATTCTGTTATCTTTTACTTGTTTCATTCCTGGAATGCGGCCATGCTGGGGCACAGCTTTGAAGAATTTTTAGTCGAAAGCATCAACCCCAGTATTAATATTTTGTTTTTTACTTTTTTAACCCTTTTGTTACCAACCCGGCCGAAACCGGCTCTGGCTCTTTAGTATAAATGTCTTGCTTTCATAAGTTTTTAATTAAAATCTTCCACCAAACCTTAGTCACAATTTATGTTCCTAACACTAGCTTAATGATAACGATGTTATTTTACTAAATTCTTTGTTATATTTAACCCTTTAGTGTTCACATTATTCTGCCAAAATTAATGCTTCTTCATCCACATTGTTTTGAACTAATCATTCATCATCTTGTAGCCATGAGATTTTGATGAGGTAGCTGTTAATTTTTAAAACAATATTGTAGGGTTGGTGTGAGAGACCAGATCTGGCCAGTTTGAACATAAAACAGGTAGAATATTTTTGGCCGGATATGGCCGGTTTAAATACTAAAGGATTAAAATAATTGGAAGAAACACAGAGCATCTCAAAATAAATATAGTAATGAAAGGGTTAAAGTTTGCTACTTATTCTATCAGTCTCATTTACCAAACTGCTAAGTAACAGGGATGTAAGCACCAACACTGTTGTTAAGCAGTGGAGGAGGAAACACACACATGACATTTTTCATACAAAATATGGTAAGCGAAGCCGACCTTGGTTGAATTTAAAACATAGAAAGCCAAGCAGGGAACCAGAAAAATATTGGGTACCATTTTATCTGTTGCCTCAATGACTTTACCAATTTTCCACTGATTTACAAATATTCTGTTTGTCTCTTCTATCCACACAAGATCAGCCTCTGTGGCATGGAAACGAGCTACGTTTCACTTGAAAGGAAGTTAATTCCAAGAAATCTCTCTCTCTCTCCCACCACCAGCACCATATCTACCAGGAATCTATAACTGAGTCTCTCATCTTCCAGGTCTTAGACTAAAACAAAGCTTCACCCTATCTTCTTTCTTCACCACCTTACTACCATTGGCAATCTTCTGGAATCTCTCCTTGTCTAAGAACAAAAAAAAAAAGATTTCTTCTAGCTAGTGACATCCAAACCTACAGCAATTACATTTTTGAATAAAAAAAAAAAAAACGAAGCATAAATTAAAAAACAAAAACAAAAACACGGTCGGAACCCAAAGGGCAATAATGAAGAACAATTCAAAACTTATAAGGAAATATCTATTGAAAGAATACAATTCTCATAGAAATGTTTCTCTTTATGACAGGGGTGCATTTGAGTTTTCAATGAACAGCTACAAACTAACAACTAAAAACCCTTAACATTGGGGTAGGGTGGGAGGGGTAGACAAAAGAAAGGCAACCAACTTCAATCTTATTTTTTTCTTTCAGTTTTTATTATTATTGTTAGTTTATTTTTTCATTCCATTGTTTGTAAATCCCCACACTTTATGTAAATCCTTGTATTGTCACCCCTCCGCCCCACTCATTCATCGTTCTGCTAGCAAATACAAGAAATCATCACAATTATTATTATGATTTGAAAGCACTGAGCGGGCAGAATCGTTAGCATGCCGGACAAAATGCTTAGCAGTTTTTTGCCTGCCATTACGTTCTGAGTTCAAATTCCACCAGGGTCAACTTTGCCTTTCATCCTTTCAGGTTTGATAAACTAAGTACTAGTGAAACACTGGGGTTGATGTAATTCACTAATCCCTACCCCCGAGAATTTCAGGCGTTGTGCCTTTAGTAAAAAATATTATTATTATCATTATTATTATTAAAGCAGTGAGCTGGCAGAATTGTTAGTGCATCGGACGAAATACTTTGTGGCATTTTGCCCATCTGAGTTCAAGCTCAGAGTTCAAATTCTGCCAAGGTCGACTTTGCCTTTTGTCCTTTCAGGGTCGATAAACTAAGAACTGGTGAAACCCTGGGGTCAATGTAATCGACTAGTCCCCTCCCTAAAACTTTCAGGCCTTGTTCCTCCTTTAGTAGAAAGGATTATTATTATTATTATTATCATTATTATTATTATTATTAGCACACCAGATGAAATGCTTAGTGGCATCTTGTCCATCTTTATATTCTGAGTTCAAATTCCACTGAGGACATCCTTTGGAGGTCGATAAAATATGTACCAGAAGGGCTATGGAGTCGATGTAATTAACTTCCTTAGAATTTCAGCCCTTGTATTATCATTATAGGCAAGCTGGCAGAATCATTAGCATGCCAGGCAAAAGGCATTTCATCCGCTTTGACGTTCTGAGTTCAAATTCTGCCAAGGTTGACTTTGCCTTTCATCCTTTCAGGGTCGATAAATTAAGTACCAGTGAAATACTGAGGTTGATGTAATCAACTAAACTCTTCTGCCAAATTTCAGACCTTATGTCTATAATACAAAGGATTATTATCATCATTATTGTTATCATTATCGTTATCATCATCATCATTATTGTTATTATCATTATCATTATCGCTATCATCATCATCATCGTTATTATCATTATCGTTATCATCATCATTATTATTATTATTAGTAGTAGTAGTAGTAGTATTTCTGTTTACAATTTTTTTTTTCCCTGCAAAAGAATTTTCATCTTAAGCTTCTCTTTTACTTTCTTCCTTGAAGCTCCATTCCAGATTTTTTTTTTAGTTTTCCTTTGTTGTACGTTTTATTTATCTATTTTATGAGTTTCCAAAAAATATTTTGTATCTCTTTCTTTCTCCAACTTCTGTGTCTTTCGGGTTTACACCACCACTGAAGAACATCCCACGTTTTGCGTGTGAGGTGGAGGCGGAGGGATGAGGGAGGAGACAGGCACTATGGTGTAGACGAGGTGGAGGGGGGAGTTAACAGTAGCTTTAACCTTTTACATTTGACTTGATTCAATCATTGGACTGCAACCATACGGGGGCACCATGTTTGAGGGTTTAGTCAAACAAGTTGAAACCGGTACTTATTTTTTAGGTCTGGTACTTTATCAGACTCTTCCACTGGATTTTGCTGTAAGACAGGGGACATAAAAATCACGAGTACTTAGTGAAGGGGAGCAAACACAATTACACACACACCGGTACAAACACATGTGTATCCTGGGACTTCAGTTAAGGAAAGACAATTTCCCAAGGTGCTGCACATTGCAAAATGAGTTCCGTAACCATAAAACCAAGCCTGCACCTTTGAGCTATGCTTGTTATTCTTCCATTTTTAAAAAAAAAAAGACTTGCCGTGTTTTGCCAAAACAGAAGAAAGAAATCATCTGGCTATTGGCTAAATTCATTGCGAAGATGGTTATGCCACCAGATTTATGTTGGTTAAGAAGAATGGACTCTGTCCTCCTCTCTGCTAACCAGGTTGAAAGAAGCTGCATAGATAGGACAAAAACATGAGGACATTGATGATTTGACATGGTTGACTGAACCTGTTTTTGGTGACAGTCTATATTGGCATTGGCAACAAACACATTTACATGCATGCGTAGAGAAAGTCGGAGAGAAAGACAGAATGACAGAGACAACAGAATTGACATAAACACTTTCCTTCACCTCAGACGCATAAAGTGAAATATGGTCACCCACATGAAAAGACGGAAAGAGAGAAGAGAAGAAGAAAAAAGCATTAAAATAAAAGAAAACATAAAAATGTCTGAAGTCCTATAATCAGT
>NC_043012.1:24056336-24088836 GCF_006345805.1 Octopus sinensis
TACCCAGACAATCACATGATGACAAGACAAAGTGACAACCATACCCAGACAATCACATGATGACAAGACAAAGTGACAACCATACCCAGACAATCACATGATGACAAGACAAAGTGACAACCATACCCAGACAATCACATGATGACAAGACAAAGTGACAACCATACCCAGACAATCACATGATGACAAGACAAAGTGACAACCATACCCAGACAATCACATGATGACAAGACAAAGTGACAACCATACCCAGACAATCACATGATGACAAGACAAAGTGACAACCATACCAAGACAATCACATGATGACAAGACAAAGTGACAACCATACCCAGACAATCACATGATGACAAGACAAAGTGACAACCATACCCAGACAATCACATGATGACAAGACAAAGTGACAACCATACCCAGACAATCACATGATGACAAGACAAAGTGACAACCATACCCAGACAATCACATGATGACAAGACAAAGTGACAACCATACCCAGACAATCACATGATGACAAGACAAAGTGACAACCATACCAAGAACAATCACATGATGACAAGACAAAGTGACAACCATACCCAGACAATCACATGATGACAAGACAAAGTGACAACCATACCCAGACAATCACATGATGACAAGACAAAGTGACAACCATACCCAGACAATCACATGATGACAAGACAAAGTGACAACCATACCCAGACAATCACATGATGACAAGACAAAGTGACAACCATACCCAGACAATCACATGATGACAAGACAAAGTGACAACCATACCAGACAATCACATGATGACAAGACAAAGTGACAACCATAGACACAGACCATCACATGATGACAAGACAAAGTGACAACCATACCCAGACAATCACATGATGACAAGACAAAGTGACAACCATACCCAGACAATCACATGATGACAAGACAAAGTGACAACCATACCCAGACAATCACATGATGACAAACAAAGTGACAACCATACCCAGACAATCACATGATGACAAGACAAAGTGACAACCATACCCAGACAATCACATGATGACAAGACAAAGTGACAACCATACCCCAATCACATGATGACAAGACAAAGTGACAACCATACCAAGACAATCACATGATGACAAGACAAAGTGACAACCATACCAAGACAATCACATGATGACAAGACAAAGTGACAACCATACCCAGACAATCACATGATGACAAGACAAAGTGACAACCATACCAAGACAATCACATGATGACAAGACAAAGTGACAACCATACCCAGACAATCACATGATGACAAGACAAAGTGACAACCATACCAAGACAATCACATGATGACAAGACAAAGTGACAACCATACCCAGACAATCACATGATGACAAGACAAAGTGACAACCATACCCAGACAATCACATGATGACAAGACAAAGTGACAACCATACCAAGACAATCACATGATGACAAGACAAAGTGACAACCATACCCAGACAATCACATGATGACAAGACAAAGTGACAACCATACCCAGACAATCACATGATGACAAGACAAAGTGACAACCATACCAAGACAATCACATGATGACAAGACAAAGTGACAACCATACCCAGACAATCACATGATGACAAGACAAAGTGACAACCATACCCAGACAATCACATGATGACAAGACAAAGTGACAACCATACCCAGACAATCACATGATGACAAGACAAAGTGACAACAAATTACAAGACCCTTGGGTATATTGTTGCATATTACTGAGTGGCATTCAACCAAGCTGTTTGCATTGTTAGGTCAAACATTGCCAAGGACAACTTGGCATTTCATCTTTTAGGGGTCAATGAATAAAGCACCAGTCAAAAATTGGCTTAATTTTTTTCACCTATTTTGTTCTTTCTTTCTCTTTGTCTCTTTCACTGCCTGTTTTTTTTTTTTTCTTGAAGAAATAGGCGAGGGTAAGATCTGCTGGAGATGGGTTCTTCCAAGTCTGATGGCACCAAAGACACACACACACATTCTGACAATAGCTCTCTAAAACTTCGTCAGGAGCTGGAAATCCAAAGTAAAGAGAATCTGTGTGTGTGTGTAATTATACCATATATATGTATATATATATATATGTATATATATATATATATATATATATATATAGGCGTAGGAGTGGCTGTGTGGTAAGTAGCTTGCCTACCGACCACATGGTTCCGGGTTCAATCCCACTGCATGGCACCTTGGGCAAGTATCTTCTGCTATAGCCTCGGGTCGACCAAAGCCTTGTGAGTGGATTTGGTAGACGGAAACTGAAAGAAGCCTGTCGTATATATGTATTTATGTATGTGTGTGTGTATATGTTTGTGTGTCTGTATTTGTCCCTCAAGCATTGCTTGACAACCGATGCTGGTGTGTTTGCGTCCCTGTAACATTAGTGGTTTAGCAAAAGAGACCGATAGAATAAGTACTGGGCTTACAAAGAATAAGTCCCGGGGCTCGATTTGCTCGACTAAAGGCGGTGCTCCAGCATGGCCGCAGTCAAATGACTGAAACAAGTAAAAGAGTAAAGAGTAAGAGTATATATATATATGGGTATGAATAAACACACACACACACACACACACACTTACACATACACTAAGAACCTTATGTAACAAACCCACATGAAACTAATTCTTCATGGATCTTACCTAACTCATTCAAATCTAAACACAGCAAAGTGAACCAACATCACCTCTGCCGCTACCACCATCTCCCCACCTCCCACCACTACCACCACCACCACAGCTTGCTGTCCATTTGCATTAACCATTCTCCACCTTTCCCCTGCAAGAGTTCCTGTGTTTCTCACAGCAGGCGGTGTATACTTGCGCAGTAGCCAGTGCTAATGAAAACATTCAGTTGCCCATTAGATCTCTTTGCTGGACGTAAAGGACATTGTGCCAATTCTTAGATGTTGCATGGAACCAGAGCAGGATGGTAGTTCCAAGACTGCTCTCCACCGTCAGAACAGCAGAACAACTGGTAAGAAATAGAGATAGAGTGTCTCTCTCTCTCACCACACATACATATGTATACATACATACATGCAAACATACATACATACATACATGCAAACATACATATATACATACATACACCTATACATACATGCATACATACATACATACATACATGCATGCATACATACATATTCATACATACATGCATACATACACACACACATATATACATACATACATACATACATATATATATATATATTCATACACACACACACTACTGATATTGAAAACCAGATTATTTCCTCATACCTAAAGGTTTCATGCAGATATATCAATCAGTGAATATAAATGATGATGATGAGAGAGAGAGAGAGATGTATATGTGTGTGTGTGTGTGTGTGTGTGTGTGTGTGTGTAACTACAGGACATGCAGTGATTTCATAGGCAAGCAAACCAAAGAAAATGAGTTGGTCATTTCATTGGTATCATGTGATGGTGATGATGATGATGATGATGATGATGATGGTGGTGTGGAGGGGTGGAGGGGTGGTTGTGGTGGTGGTAGGGCTTCTGGCTGAAGGAGAGAAAATTTATAACAACAAATAAACACCACTGGGGAAAGCAATGATAGAAGTCTATAGTAATAATCACTGAAATAATAATAATGATGATGATGATGGTGGTGGTGGTGGTGGTGGAGGTGTAGTGGTTTGGGGGGTGATGGTGGTGAGGAGTCTGTTATTAATGATGATGATGATGGTGACCACGAGGAGGGGAGGTGATTGTGATGGTAGTGAGGAATCCATACGTGATGATGATGGTGGTGGTGGTGGAGGTGATAGGTGGAATCTGATGATGAGGATGATGGCGACAATAATGGTTGTGGAGGAAGTGGTTGATGATGATCATCATCATCACTATCATGGTGGAGATGGTGATGGTGAAGGTGGTGATGATGACGATGATGGTGGTGGTGGTGATGATGATGATGATGGTGGTGGTGATGATGATGATGAAGGTGGTGGCAATGATGATGATGATGACAACAATCTGAACAACACTAATGAAAATGATTATTAGCAGGATGATGATGATGAGGAGGAGGAGGAAGAGGAAATATCAAGAAGAAAAGGTGGAAAGATGGCAGTAAGCAAAGAAGTTTGAATAAAGAAGGAGAAGCTAATAAAAAGAACAGAGGGGGAGGGGGAACACAAAGAGGAAGAATGCAGAAAGGAGAAAGAGGAGGAGGGAAATGATCAGTTTCCAAAGGAAGGCAGTGGGCATTGGTCAGAGTGGGGGTTGTGTGTGGTGCGGGAGGGGGGGTAGCTCCGGCTGGTGGTCTGGACTATAACAATAAGGAAGGACTGTTGTTCATATCAAAACATTTCATAAATTACACCAGACTGCATTAAGATAGTCAAGTAGGGAATTCTGACTGAAGATTGATGACTAAAGAGTGATGAGCAGCAACACTCAAATACATGTGTGAGTGTGTGTGAGTGTGTATGGTGATGAGGAAAGAAGTACCATCATCCATTATATGAGGAAATGTGGTCAAAGAAAGTAGGGGAGACAACCCTTGAAATTAAATTGATAATAATTAATCACTAAATGCTGTGGGGGTGGGGTGGGGTGGGGGTGAATTTGGTCTTTGGGAGAAAAGTGACAATTCTAAGACAAGAGTAGAGGAGGGAGGAAGGACATGGATAGATAAATAATACATGGACACAAATGGATGGATGGATGGATGGATAAACAGGTAGATAGAAATAGAGAGATCATCATCATCATCATTTAACATCCGTTGTCCATGCTGGCATGGGTTGGACAGGTAGGTAAATAAATAGATACAGATAAACAGATACAGAAAAACAGATAGAAAGATGGATATATATATATATATATATATATACTCTTTTACTTGTTTCAGTCATTTGACTGCGGCCATGCTGGAGCACCACCTTTAGTCAAGCAACTCGACCCCGGGACTTATTCTTTGTAAGCCGAGTACTTATTCTATCGGTCTCTTTTGCTGAACCACTAAGTGACGGGGATGTAAACCCGCCAGCATCGGTTGTCAAGCAATGCTAGGGGGACAAACACAGACACACATACACACACACACACATATATATATACATATATACGACAGGCTTCTTTCAGTTTCCGTCTACCAAATCCACTCACAAGGCATTGGTCGGCCCGGAGCTTTAGCAGAAGACACTTGCCCAAGATGCCACGCAGTGGGACTGAACCCGGAACCATGTGGTTGGTAAGCAAGCTACTTGAGAAAGAGGAGGAGGGAAATGATCAGTTTCCAAAGGAAGGCAGTGGGTATTGGTCAGAGTGGGGGTTGTGTGTGGTGCAGGGGGTAGCCCTGTCTGGTGGAGAGAGAGATTGGAAAGGAGTGGTGGAAAGGAGTGGAAGAGACAAATATTGTTGGAGAAAAAGTAGCAAAGATGGAGAAATGAAGCAAGCTTGACGTGTTGGATGTCAAATGTCAGCAGAGAGATTGGCCAGGTATTAAATGCATCTGCTGGTACATGCAGGAGATGCACCTCACCTGCATTGGTGCATGCTAATGGTGTAAATAAACTGCTATTGAATACTGGAAGATATGTGAAGAGAATTGGTAACGCCAAGAGGGAAAGAAAGGTCAACGGAAACAGAAAAATTACAGTGTTGTGCTTTAGACTCATACCAGTTCTGACTGAGCACACTTATGGCTAAAGGCTTTCCAGCAGTGACCATCCCATTGGTTTTTGTTTCTTTTTTCCTTTTGCAAACTGTGTGGAGAACTATATCATGCAACATGTCTGACCATTTTGTTTTCATGTGATTAGAATATTTTGTTTCTTTATTACCCACAAGGGGCTAAACACAGAGAGGAGGACAAACAAGGACAGACAAGCGGATTAAGTCGATTACATCGACCCCAGTGCGTAACTGGTACTTAATTTATTGACCCCGAAAGGATGAAAGGCAAAGACGATCTCGGCGGAATTTGAACTCAGAACCTAACGGCAGACGAAATACGGCTGCGCATTTCGCCCGGCGTGCTAACGTTTCTGCCAGCTCGCCTGCAAGAAAACATTGCAAGGTAGATTCTTCAAGGTGAGCTAACCAACAGGAAACCTTGGATAAGAAAAGAGATGCTTGGATAAAATCTGGGGAGTCAGTTGCTCATGCTTGGGAATCTAGCAGGAAAGTCCACTGATAGGACCCCATGGAGGGGAGGGGATGCCTGATGATCCTCCTAGGAATAGGGCAGAGAAACTGGATGGATGGATTGACTGTGAAGTGGCCAATTCTTGTTTAGTCTGATGCGCAAAGACAAATGAGATTAGGCCCAGTGACGTTCAGTCTCACAGAGGAGTGTAGAAGAGAACAAGAGGGAGTGTAGAAGAGAACAAGATAAAGTGGCAATGTGCAATATAGAAGAACATGGAGTAATGGACAAGATGAAGAGGAGAAGGAGGTGGTTGTGGCACATGAAGAGTAGACAGACTGACCGGTTCCAAAGCTTAGAAAAAACTACTGCAAAATTTTCTTTTTTAATTCTATTACTAAGGCACAAATATGGCCACGTGGGTAAGAAGCTTGCTTTGCAACCCTGTGGTTTCAGGTTCCGTCCCACTGTGCAGTGCCTTAGGCAAGTGTTTTTCTTCTACTATAGCCAGAGGCTGACCGATGCTTTGTTTGTGAATCAGGTAGATGGAAACTATGAGGAAGCCTGTTGTGTATGTGTGTTTGTCCTGCTCTCCACTGCTTGTCAACTGGTGTTGGTTTGTTTACATCCCTGTAATTTAGAAGTTCAGCAAACAGAAAAAGTGATAGATAGAATAAGTACCAGTACCAGACTTTAAAATAAGTCCTGAGATCGATTTGTTCAACAAAACCATTCAAGGAAATGCCCCAGCATGGCCACAGTCCAATGACTGAAACAAGTAAAACATCCAGCTGTACAAAAATCACATACATGCCTATGTGGTAAGAGGTTTGCTTCCCAACCACATGGTTCCAGGTTCAATCCCAATCTGGGCACCTTGGGGAAGTGTCTTCTACCATAGTGCCCAGGCTAACCAAAGCTTTGTGAGTGCATGTTGTGAAAGGAAACTGAAAGAATCCTGTTGTAAATATATATCTGTATATAACTATGGTTGTGTGTCTCTTTGTGTTTATGTTTGTCTTCCACCACCACTTGATAACCAGTGTTGGTTTGTTTACGACCCCATAACTTCGCAGTTTGTCAAAATAAATAAATGAATAACATGGGATGATGGAAATTAAAAATTGTAAATGGTGAAACTCCCCGACTATTATGAGTGATGCAGTGGACATGGGAACCTAATGAAAACAATGAAACAAAAACCAAAATACAACAAGCAAAATTTGTTTATAAACAAAATAAAATATTTTAAGAACGAAAATATCGAACAGTTAAATGAAAATAAGTAAACAATGAAATCCATTTCATAACGCAGAGACACCATTAAAATGATGTTGGAGCCAATAAATGTGTACAACAAAAATTATTTAAAAATAACAAAAGGAAAAAAAAATAAACGAATATAAAAAAAAAAATGTTTTAAAAATACATGAAAATCATTAAAAGAATGAAGGGAACCTTTGAGAAATAATGATAAATCTACAAAAATAAATTAAATAGAAAAAATTTTTTACTTGGAAACTTTTTAATTTTTTTAATTTTTTTTTTTGGAAAATATAAAAATTTAAAACATTTATGAAGAATTTCAAGTTGTAAAGTGGTTTTAATTCTATATGAAACAAAGAAATGATTTTTCTAAAGCAGAAATACAAAGGCACACACACACACACAAGAATTCTATGGTCATGAAAAAAAAAAAAAAAAAAAGAACAATAATGACAGAATTAAGAATGGTGATCCCACCTTTCAGTCTTCACCAAAAAAAAGCAAAAGCAAAAAAAGAAAGGAAAAACAGATGGACAAAGAATGCAAGAAGATCTGATTGATTCCTACAGAATTCTGGAGTGGTAGATGAAAGAACCTGGCTAATTTTTCAAAAAAGGTGAATGAGCCTAAAATTGTCATCCTCATCCCCATCATTATTGTATTAATGATGAAGGAGGAGAAGGAGTGTTGAAGTGTTGTTGAAGGGGTCAGTTTAAGAACTGCTTTGAGTAGGGATAATTGGGAGGGCAACGATCTCACATCCCCTAAAGCATTCTTTCCCTAAGAAACCCTTAGATTCCTTATTTTACTCAATTGTATTTTCAGACGGAATTCTGTCAGTGAACAGGTCACAGTCTCAAAGTGACAAAAATATTTTGGCAAATTAAATTTAAATGTTGAAGTGAAACTGAAGGTCTTTGTGGGTTTTTTTAAAAGGCTTATAAACACCTTCCACGCTGCAATTGTTTTCGTTCAAGCACACAATCTCAGATCAGGTCACTTGCTATGCAAGTACATCTCTGTATTTTTTAGAATTGAATATTATAAGAAATTGTATAAAAATATTAAAATATTCTTGTGTATTGTAGAAGTATAACCAATTCACTTCACATAAATTTTTAACAATAAAATCTTGGACCTGTCCAGTTTGACTCACAGATTTAATTTTTCTTTAACTAAACAGTTTGAAACTTCGTATACTGGTGTAATTTCTCATGCAGAATATGGTTTACTTTGAACATTTTTGACAAAATTTCATATTTTAGAAGTTATTTCATGTAAAAGTTGTCGTAAAGACGATGCTACCTTTATCCTTTCTTCTGGCAGACAGCCACTTCTAGACTACTAACCAGCAAGTGAACTTGTCACTGCCAGTACAAATTACCATATTTTTAGATGTATAAGGCATTATTTTTTATCTGGAAAATTTAGGGTGCAGCTTATAGAGATGTACACCTAATATGTGTACATATTTTATAAGTTTCAGGAGGAGGAAAATAATTTGTGTATGGAGATCGACTGATTCCACTGAAGTTTTTAGAGGAATGGTCAGTTGGTGAACAACATGAAAAGACACACAAAAAAGAAAGAAGAAAGCAAAGGACCACTGATGAGGTCACAGAGTGTGATGCAAGAACTCTGGCCAAAATACAATTAATATAAAATAAAGCTGAAGCAAATGAACACCAAATATATAATGTGTGTGTTTTTATTGGCTAAACTGGCAACATGACCATCCCCAAATACAACAAAATCAGATCCATCAGACTGAATGAGAGATGGCCATTATCTGACAAGATGACAAAACCATCATCATCATCATGACACATACACAAATATATGCACACACACATCTGTGACCAATCCTCACCTGTTTCCGAGTAAGGTAAATTTTTCCCATGGCTGGGCACATTTTTCACAGAGTAGCAATAAACGACATTGATTGCATAGCAGAGGAGCGCAATCATTCACAACTACCACCTGATATCACAAGACACACAGACAGACATACAGGTTATGCATTTGTAATCCAGGAACTGGAGACTTCCACAAAGTACCTGGTGAATAAGAAAGGCAGTGACGCTCTTGTAATTCCAAGGTGTAACCGCACGTGTAAGCTATGTCATGTTTCTGTGGAAGACATCACACATGTGTTTAGCAGCTGTCCTAAAATGTCATCTCAGTACTACTTCCTTATGTGGCAAAAGTTTGTTGCTAAGACAATTTACAATGCCATCCGCAAAAAAGACTCCTGAAATAAACTTGAAAAATCCTACTGTTATGGAATACATTAATAAACACCAACTCAAGGAATATTACCGGAATATTCCCATCAAAACTTCTGTGGCTGTGTGGTAAGTAGCTTGTTTACCAACCACATGGTTCCGGGTTCAGTCCCACTGCGTGACATCTTGGGTAAGTGTCTTCTACTATAGCCTCGGGCCGACCAAAGCCTTGTGAGTGGATTTGGTAGATGGAAACTGAAAGAAGCCCGTTGTATATATGTATATATATATGCGTGTGTGTGTTTGTGTGTCTGTGTTTGTTCCCCTAGCATTGCTTGACAACCGATGCTGGTGTGTTTATGTCCCCGTTACTTAGCGGTTCAGCAAAAGAGATCGAATGAATAAGTACTGGGCTTACAAAAGAATAAGTCCCGGGGTCGAGTTGCTCGATTAAAGGCGGTGCTCCAGCATGGCCGCAGTCAAATGACTGAAACAAGTAAAAGAGTATAACAGGCCGGATATTGCTGTTTGGGGTAAAGGGGCAAAGCTGACCTCTATGATATAACATCATAGAGGTCAGCTGTCCTGCAGCTACAAATATCTCTTTGAAAATCAAAGAAAAAGAGGATATCTATGGACAACTGCTTTGAAAGCTCCAGATTCTATATCCAGACTACGAATTCATATTCATATCAATGATAATTGCAGCACTAAGTTTTGTTACTGAATGTTTAAAGGAGAATCTGGGATTTTCAGAAAGTGAAATTGATCAGCTGATCCGTACAAGTGCAATCTGTGAGTGGAACAGTAAAAATATGCAAGACTTTTCTCAAGTTCCAAATGTGAATTTGTCTGTGTTAACTACATTCCAAAGATGGAGCCTTGTATCTTTGATGGAAACCGGCTCCTTCCTCTGTGGAAGATTTATAATAATTTAAAAATGGAAGAGACATACATACTTCTTTCAGTGTATGTCTATCAAATCCACTCACAGGACTATGGTCAGCCTGGGTTTATAATAGAAGCTACTTTTCCAAGGCACCAAGCAGTGGGACTGAAATCAGAACCATGGAGTTGGGAAGCAAACCTCTAACAACACGGCTCCATCTGTGCCTCATCTGCATTTTCTTTTTCAATTCTTTCCAAATGGTATTCTTAATCTGCTGCTATCCAGACACATTCTATGCACAGGGTGTCATTTGAGAGAGACTTTTTATTTGCCTGCTATTTTTAGCAGGTCAAGCTATTGCATAGAGGTTCCCTCGGATTACAATGAAGTTTAAATATTGGGTTGAAACAACAATGTCATCTGGTACATTCTTCTTTCAAGGATTTTTGTTTCCTACATCAAATGATATGAGAATGCTATTGGCTTTGGTTGACGAAGAGACAGAGATAAATTATTCATAAGACTTTATTGAAAAATTTCTTTAAAGACACACACACACACACACACATTTATATATACATATAGATATGTGTGTGGATTAATGGATGGATATACATATGCATATTCATACATACATACATATATATATATTATATATATATATATATATATATATATCCCCAAAAATACATACATACAAACACACACATACCTAAGTTTTAGTGTTGTTGTTGTTGTTTAGCCCCAGATCAGATAATCTCTGGTCAAGAAGATTTATGATTAAAGACGTTCCAGTCATAACCATCCTTTTCTAATTTTCTTTAAAGTTTCCGAGTACCCAAATTTCTCTAAAATCTCCTTTTTAAGATATTAGGGGTGTAATTTAAGGGGCGGGGTGGGGGGATTTAACTCATATTTCTAACAGGTTAAATAATAGTTATACAGAGTGGAGTCCCTGGTTGGTGTTGGTTAGGGTTAGGGTTATAATGTAGAGTCAACTGGTACATTTCTTTCAAAGAGCTTTTTCTACATCAAATAATAGAGGAATGCCATTGGCTTCAGTTCACTAAAAGATATTGATATTTCATTGGTAGATATTGAGAAATTTCTTTGGATATATTTTAATATGATCCTAATGTTGATGCGCATTTAGCTCCAGGTCAGCTTGGATCAAGCAGAACTATTATCAAAGGCATTCCAGCCATGACCATCCCGTCCATTTTTTTTTTTACCGGTAGCATGGTGTGGTTTTGTTGAATGGCGTGTTTCTTTGATGCATAAAGTTAGAGAATATGTGATGTGTTTCGCATATTTTGTATTTCTGTTTGGTGTTTTGTTTTGTTCTCAGTCGCCTGATCCAATCCTGTTTCCTCACCTTCCCAACTTCAAACCGATATTCACCATTGACCACGCCTCCAACCAAGTTCGCCATACACTTTATTCACCTGTCATTCTTCGTTCACACTTGCAATTTTTACCTATCCATTCACCCAGGACAGGATTAAGACCCATAGAGGCCTTAAGAACTTAAAAGATTTTTGTGCCTCCTTATCTTTGTAATTAAAAATACAAACAACACTACATCATATATATATATATATATATATATATATATATATATGTGTCCTAATAAGTAGGAAGGTAGATAAACCACTACCTGAAGGCGTTTGTGGTTTATCTACCTTCCTACTTATTAGGACATATATATATATATATATATATATATATATATATATACGTGCATATATGGTCGTGGTTGTGTAGTAAGAAACTTGCTTCCCAACCACAAGGTTCTGGGTTCAGTCCCACTGCTTGGCACCTTGAGCAAGTGTCTTCTACTATAGTCTCAGGCTGACCAAAGCCTTGTGAGTGAATTTGGTAGATGGAAGCTGAAAGAAGCTCATCGTGTGTATGTATATATATATATATATATATATATATACACACATATATATATCATTCGCCATGATAGATCGCTAGCCACTACACATTCTTTATTTTCTCTCATTGTTTCTTTCTGTGTTCCTTTCTGTGGAAGAGCATAGGCTCGAAACGTTAAAGACTTTTTCACTTCCCGAGCATTAAGTTAATACATCTGTTTGTTGTCTACATATATATCATATACATACCTGTTTGATCTGTAGAAAAGGCATTGAAATCGAAATTGAACCAAATCCTATGACTCGCACTTGGCCATTGCCAGTGCTGCTGGACTGACTCCTGTGCAGGTGGCAAGTAAAGAAACACTGTTTCGACCCTGTGCTTGAGGAGACCTATTGAGTCAAGTACATCAAGATCAAAAAATCAATGGAAATTGTAGTTGTGACCCCTGTGCTGGTGGCACGTAAAAAGCACCATCTGAACATGGCCGATGCCAGCACTGCCTTGACTGGTGGCATGTAAAAAGCACCAACTGATCATGGTCATTGTTAGCCTCACCTGGCACCTGTGCCGGTAGCACGTAAAGAGCACCCACTACACTCATGGAGTGGTTGGCGTTAGGAAGGGCATCCAGCTGTAGAAACACTGCCAGATCAGACTGGGCCTGGTGCAGCCTCCTGGTTTCCCAGACCTTGGTCGTACCGTACAACCTATGCTAACATGGAAAACGGACGATGATGATGATGATGATATATACATATGAAGAAAAAGAGATTAATAGACACACAGCCATGTTCTTCACGTGTGTGTGGAGGTGTAATGCTTTAATGCCATTATTTCTGTCCCCTCTCCCACTCACCACTTTTCAAATCTCTTAGAATTACTATTTTCTTCTCAAAATAACTGTTAGTGGCACATCACTCTTTTGATACTCATTACCTTCTCCTCTTCTGCCTCCTTCCTCATTCCTCACCATAATCTTGCTAATCCCAGTTTATTTCTCCCTGTATCACCTGCAAACATATCATCCCCCCACCCCCCCACCAGCTAAGATTTCTCTCGACAACATCAGCCTTCTCTGTTTCCATGTAATATTTATTCTGCTGTTTGAACTCCCAGCATTGTTATCTGCCAACTTTGTGCATTTCCTTCTTCACAATACTATAGATACGTCTGATCAAAGAACCATTGTAGTATTAGAGAGGGCAACAGTTTTAAAGTCCACAGATAACTAGGCAGCCTAACATCCTCATATCTTTCCTCTTCTTCACAGCAACGAAATAGCTAAAAAGACCCGTCAGGCTGCCTCATGTTCCCAGTGGACAAAATGGAAAAAGTACGGGCTCACAGGATAGTGGAGATGTTCTAGAACAGTTACTCTGACACATGGGGCTTGCACTTGCAGATAGTCACCCCGCCTGCAATAGTAGTTAACAAATACTATGCGCATCAAATGTATATGCCCATCATCAGCGACCTAACAGAAATTATTATGGTTTCGACATCTCAACATTACCTTTCAAGTCTTCTTCACATTATGTAGAGAAGAGTCATTCATTTGTTTTATCCTTTCTTCCTTTCTTAAATTTTGTATCAAAGGACTTAGCCTGTTTCATGAGCACGACACCTAACAGGTCCACATCAACATTCTAACACTGTCAAAAATCCTCCATCATGACTGAATCAAACTCAAAACTGCTACTCCCTTTCATAATGTTCTTACTGGTCATTTGCTTCTTGGAATTACTCACTTGATACACTCATAATCATTATTTACTCATGTAAATTCACTTTAATGACTACCTAACCTGAAATCAAGTTGGGAGTGGGGGTCATCTGGCACTATGTCCTGTTTTGCAAGAAGCACTAATTGCTTATCCTTACCTGTATTCACCTGATGAAAATGGTTTTTTTTCTTGCATAATGTAACCTTGTGTTCATCAATAAAGAACCCATTAGAAACAGCTGTACTGAACCACAATTCATCTGTTATAATTTATTCTTCACCTAAGTTGAAACCTTCCATATATGCAGAGCTGAAGTCTATACTCAAAGTGGAATACATACAGTGAGTGTACACCTGTATGACATTGATGACACATATATTCAGTCAGTTACTTGTGAATGCACAACTGGAAGGGCAAAGCCATAGTTACTTTACTAAGTCCATATAAGCTAGTATACATTGTCGGTACATAAATGCACTTTCCCTGATTCTACCTTCGTGCTTTTATTAATTTAAGTGCCTAATTCTTTCGAATCCTGAAAATTTATATATATATATAGGAGTGGCTGTGTGGTAAGTTGCTTGCTTATGAGCCACATGGTTCCGGGTTCAGTCCCACTGTGTGGCACCTTGGGCAAGTGTCTTCTACTATAGCCTCAGGCCGACCAAAGCCTTGTGAGTGGATTTGGTAGATGGAAACTGAAAGAAGTCCGTCATATATATGTATGTGCGTGTCTGTGTTTGTCCCCCCAACATCGCTTGACAACCGATAGGAGCACGATAGAATAAGTACTAGGCTTACAATGAATAAGTCCTGGGGTCGATTTGCTCGACTAAAGGCGGTGCTCCAGCATGGCCGCAGTCAAATGACTGAAACAAGTAAAAGAGTAAAGAGTATATATATATATACACACACACACACACACACAGTGGACCCGTGGTTTACAAATGCCTCTCATCACAGACAAATCAGTTTACAAGCAAAGTTTTGAACATGAAACATTTCAGGTGATGAATGGTGTCTTGAGTAATGAATGCACAGACCACCAACAACGGTTGGTTCCAAGCTGGGAGTATCAGCAGGAGAGCATCAATTGGGATCTAGCTTTAACTCTGTGCATATTCCTGCTTGAATGCACCATGCCTTCTCTTGAAGTTCCAACGGGGAAATTAGTTTTGGCTTACAAACATTTCCGGTGAGAAATAGCCTTCAGGAACAAATTAAATTTGTAAACCAAAGTTTCTCTCTCTCTCTCTCTCTCCATATATATATATATATATATATATATATATATATGGAGGGAGAGAGATAAAGAGAGAAGAATAGGCAGAAATGTGGAGATGAAGTGCCAACATTTCAGACAGAGTCCTATTTTTTTAAGGTGTGATAGAAAAGAGATTGGGTGGGGTGGAAGAGTGTTAAATTATTTTTATAACTATTAACAAAGTTGGATGAGTAGAGTCGTTATTTGTTGTTAGAAAAGTCATGCCGGGGTAGGTGATTACACCAACACATGTCTGCTTGGGCTGGATACAAAGTCTGTTATCATGGAGACATCGTATGCAATTTCGAGGTGTAACTAAATTTAACAAATTTTACAACTAAATATTGACATATTTCCTAAATATGTATATTGAATAAAATTATATATAATATAATAATTTAGCTTAGCTTTCATCTCACAGAAGTCATATGTAATATAATTATTTAGTTTAAGCTTTCATCTCATGGAATGACAACGCTTGCCCCCTCATTGTGACTCCTTCATATAAACTTCTGCTACTCGGACTGAATTCAGACCTTGTCGTCACAAAGTCTGTCTATCATAGAGACATCATATACTATTTGCCTGGTATAACTAAATCTCAACATATTTTTGAAATACATATACGAAATGAAATTATGTATATACTATAATTGTCTCTCTATCTTCAATTTTGCCACTGTGTGTGTGTGTGTGTGTATGCATGCTTGTTCTCTATATGAGCATATGGATACCTGTCTTTAGATATATTTCTATACTATATATATATATATATATATATATATATATATATATATACATAGAGAGAGAGAGAGACAAACTATAAATAAATATATATATATATATATACATATATGGACACACATACATATAGAAAGAGAGACAGCAGTGTGTGAGCATACAAATATACATTGCATTCTTGGAAGAAAACCAGGAAGAAAATCTTCATCAGAATGACTAAATAATTTCTTACGTAATCTAGTGAAAATTCATTGGAGCAAATCGTAATAGTGGATTGAAAAATTGCATTTAACAAGACAGAAAGTGTTGGGAAAAGACAAGGGAATTCTATGGAATCATAATGGAGAGAACAGAGAAAAATCAGAAGAAGAGAGAAAACGAAGGGTGGGAAAATTTCAAGAAAGTTGTGTAATTTTACTATGATACTGAAAGGGAGGAGGAAGAGGAGGAGGAAGAGAGGAAGGAAGGTGGTCGATGATATTTGGTAAAGAATAAGCAAGATTAAATTACATATGGATGAAAGGGAAAGTTCATAAAGGCATCGTTTATTGTTCTTATGATTCTTCTGCAACAAGAGGCAAACACATTCATGAAGAACATGGCACCCCAATGGGTAGTATGGGTCAATCAATATTTGAATAAAAGCTGCCCACTAGTCAGGGATATTTCCGTGACAACCAGCAGGAAGATTTTTATTGTGATATCAAGTCTCTGTAAGAAGAAACCTTCTTCGCTTTGCTCTAAACTTAAGAAACTCCAGTACAATGGATTCTTTTTATTTTTATTTATTATTTTTTTTTGCCATATTTTTTGGTTGTTTTCTGGTGATAATTAGACAGAAGCCTGAAGAGAAAAAGAGGAGGGGAGGGCAGACAACATTGTCACAGCCAATCAAAACTGTCCTTTTATTATCTTCTATGCCTTCTTTATTTTATTTCTTCATTTCAAATGGCATCTAAATGTGTTTTTTTTTTTTTGCCTTCTTTCTCCACTCATGTAAGAATCACTCACCTACCTCTTTCAACCATCCACCCACATACCTGTCTTCTCTCTCTCTCTTATAACCTGTAAAAATAAAAAGAAACTAAAACGTGTCTGTGCTTCTAATTTATTTACAAGAAATATTCCTAACTAAACATAATGGATCATAAAGTAATTAAGTGAAGGTTCTTTCTATGTAAAATGGATAAATTGTTTTATCTTTTCACATTCAGACACTTGGGGGTCAGCGTTATGGCTGTTGTTTGTATATTTTCTTTTATTCCAATATTTATGTAGTTGTTGTGGATTTGTTGATGGTGTATCAAATCAAATAATAAACTTACTGAAATACTTTAATTAGAAATTACTTACATTTATAGTTACAGACAAGGTTGTGTGGTTCAGAAGTGCTCTTTGCAAACCACAGGATTCTGGGTTCAGTCCCAGTTCATGGCAAAGTTTCTTCTACTACAGCCGCAGGCCAAGCAATGCCTTCAGAGATAGATACCATTTTATGTGTATGTGGTTGTGTGTGTGTGTCTCCACACTATATGTTAACTAGTGTTGGTTTGTTTACATCCCTGTAACTTAGTGGATTGGAGAAATGAACAACTAGAATACGTACCAGACTTAAAAGATTATGTACAGTGGGGACGGGGTAGGGGTCGATTTGTTTGATTAAACCCTTCAGAGCAGTGCTCCAGCATGGCTGCAGTCCAATGATTGAAACATGCAAAAAGTAAAAGAGAAACTCACAAAAAGGCAAAAGTTAATATTTGAATAAGAGGCAAAAAACTTAAGAGCAATTGCAGACATGTATCATTTGTCTCCAGCAGATAAATTTCCTACTACCTCCACCCAAGAGGCGGTACCACCCACATTAAGAAACAGAACTTTAGAGTAGGGCACCCCAACCATTCGCATGTAGACTGGTATCAAGCCATGGGTCATTTGGTTTTGAGTCACACAGAAAGAATAAACTAAAAAATTTTTTTTCTAGTTTATTGATAATTGCAGTCTGTAGGTGGGTTTTATATATATATATATTATATATATATATATATATGTTATATATTTATATAGTAACATATATATATATTATATATATATATATATATTTATATATGTAACATATATATATATATTTATATGTAACATATATATATATATATATTTATATATGTAACATATATATATATTATATATTTATATGTAACATATATATATTATATATTATATATGTAACATATATATTATATATATATATATATATATATTATATATTTATATATGTAACATATATATATATATATTATATATATATTTATATAGTAACATATATATATATATTATATATTTATAATGTAACATATATATATATATATATTATATATTTATATATGTAACATATATATATATATATTTTATATATTTATATATGTAACATATATATATGAAAATTGCAGACATAGTGCTGAAAATTGAAGCCAATATATTCAACTGTTGTATTGGTCGTGTTTGAAGGATGGGGCAAAATATTAGCTGGCTTGGAAACAAGGAATGGTTGGCATCAGGTAGGGCATCCAACGGAAGAAAACCAGCCTTAACCCTTTTGTTACTATATTTCTTTTGAGATGCTCTGTGTTTCCTTCAATTAATTCTAAATATAACAAAGAATTTAGTAAAATAACTTAGTTATCGTTAAGCTAGGGTTAGGAACATAAATTGTGACTAGGGTTTGGTGGAAGATTTTGATTCAAAACTTTCAAAAACAAGATATTTGTACTATAGAGCTAGAGGCGGTTTCAGGCGGGTTGGTAACGAAAGGATTAGAAAATCTCATTTGACCTCATGTGACCATGGAAAAGGGGACATTAAAAAGAGAGAATGATATGATGGCCAACCATATAGTTGTCATCTATCAAATTCACACTCAAAGTGTTAGTGTTTGTGAGGCTAAGGTGGAAGACTATTACCTCACCATATGATGGTTGCAAAGTGGTTGCACGGCTACACCTGTGCATTCTTAACCACATAACCAAACCTGGTATAACAATCTTTCAAAGCATAGATAAATATGTTATGTGTGTTGGGTAGATGAAATGATGAATGAGGGGTGGGGTCAGGAAAGAAAGAAGGATGGATGGATGGATAATTAGACACATAGTGGGATGGATAGATAGATGGAGGGAGGGAGGGATAATTAGACAAATAGAGGGATGGATAGATAGATGGATGGAGGGAGGGATAATTAGACACATAGAGGGATGGATAGATAGATGGATGGAGAGAGGGAGGGATAATTAGACACATAGAGGGATAGATAGATAGATGGAGGGAGGGAGGGAGGGATAATTAGACACATAGAGGGATGGATAGATAGATGGATGGATGGAGGGAGGGATAATTAGACACATAGAGGGATAGATAGATAGATGGAGGGAGGGAGGGATAATTAGACACATAGAGGGATGGATGGATAGATGGAGGGAGGGATAATTAGACACATAGAGGGATGGATAGATAGATGGAGGGAGGGAGGGATAATTAGACACATAGAGGGATGGATAGATGGATGGATGGATGGAGGGAAGGAGGGAGGGATAATTAGACACATAGAGGGATGGATATATAGATGGATGGAGGGAGGGAGGGATAATTAGACACATAGAGGGATAGATATATAGATGGAGGGAGGGAGGGATAATTAGACACAGAGGGATGGATAGATAGATGGATGGATGGAGGGAGGGATGGAGGGAGGGATAATTAGACACATAGAGGGATGGATAGATAGATGGATGGATGGAGGAAGGGAGGGATAATTAGACACATAGAGGGATGGATAGATAGATGGACGGATAATTAGACACAGAGGGTTGGATAGATAGCTAGGTTGATGAAGATGATACTGAATGCTGTACACCATAACTTTCAAATTTCAAATTTCTTTTGTAAACAAACAGCGGAAGAAATGCACTCCATACAAGAGGCAGAGTATTATAGCACCAACCTGTCCGATTCCAGCTAACCAAATCAATACATATCAATCAGCAGCAGCAGAGGTATCATCATTTTAATGTCCACATGTCTATGCTTGCATGGGTCAGATGGAGTTATTGAGGTAGATATTCTATGACTGGATGCCCATTCTATTGGGCACCCTCACCTGTTTTCAAGTGAAGTAATATTTCTCCATTGCCAGATACGTTGTTGCAGGATATTGGAAATGAAACATACAAACAACAAGCTTCCTTCAGTTTCCAACAACTTAATCCATTCAGAAGGCTTTGGTTGACCCAAGACTATGACAGAAGACACTTGCCCAAGGTGGCATGCAATGGGACTGAACCTGGAACCGTGTGGTTGAGATTTTCCTTCTCAATCGACATATAAAATCAGGCCCAACAAAAATATAATGTTGCAGGAATATTGGTAAAATAAACTAGAAAATCCACTTTATTCTACAAATGGTAGCGAAGGACAACCAAAAGATCCCTAAAATTTAACAAAGTCATTTCCTTTTAAAATACTCAAAGATATTTGGCACCAATTCAAAATCAACAATATAAGATAGTTAAGAAAATATTGGCATTTGGTAGGACATTATTCCAAAGATAAATAAGGTTTTTCGGTTTTTTTAAATAGAAAATGAGTTGAATATTATATATCTGTATGGAAGAGAGAAAATTTAATAGAATATTTTTTAAAATATTTCTAATTATAATCAAAAATGCATTTTTTCGTTTCTCGATTTAAGTTGAATTATGTTTGTTAAAAAATACAAACAAACATCATAACATTACAGTAAACAAACGAGGCTGTACAATAAAATGCTATGACTACTAGTAAAGTATATATATATATATATATATACATACACATACACACCTATCAATATGTCTACAAACACATATACACATACATATATATCTATTCACATACATACATTTATATCTATACACACACACACATATGTATATATCTACACACACACACACATATGTATATATCTACACACACAATTATATATATAATATACATTAGTCAAAGAACATAACCAGTATTTAGAAAATATAAAACCGAAATCTAACAAAACCAAGATTCTACTGTAGAACATTGCACCATAGATATATTAATAATAATTTAGAATCTATGATGGTACCAGACTTCTTATGGAAGCTGAAGTATATTCTAAGCATATATAATGGTGAAGCAAAAGACAATTGTGAATATAAAACTCAATTGGCTTTTTGCAAAACAATACAAATACGCAGAGGAGTAGAACTACATTTTTACCATTTTTATTCTGCCATATCAGCAAAAGACTGAACTGACAAGAGAGAAAGAGAGAGAGAAGAGAGAGAGAGAAAGAGAGAGAGAGATAGTAATCAATGCGTTGATGTTTTTTTTCTGAAAATTCCTTTTTTTTCTTTCCTTTTTCTTTATCATAATATTTTCAGCATAATATATATATATATATATATATATTTTTCCTTCTTCTTCGTCGTCGTCTTCTTCTTCTTCTTCTTCAGCCCAACTACTTTGTCAAACAACATCCCTTCTCAATGCCTGTCAATGTAACAGCAGAACACTTACCCCCCCACCCCCTTCCACCCAATATTAAGATCGCATATGACTAAATCTCTGCAAGCAATGCAATTAGTTCTTCTTGCACGGTTCTTTCAACAAAATCACTTCTGAAGTGTTACTGGGTACAATTTCGATGTCTGAGTTTTCTTTTCCTTATTTCTTTTTTTTTTTTTTTTTTTCCCCCCTTCTATTATTGTGGCCTGCTGGTTTTGTCCTCACCGAAAACTGGTTGATAACCAAATTGGAGGTGTCCATTATATAACAGAGCTATCTTAGCTATACAAGAAATGAAAGCAATCTTCATCATTTGTAGTCATTTCTTCTCCTTCCTTTCTTTCTTTCTTATGATCTCCAGATGTCGCATTCTTAGTTTTCTGCATCCAAAGACTATGGCGCCAACTATGCAACATGGGAATTTTTGGTTGCCTTCATTCGTGCAGTATTCTTCAAATTCTATTTATTTCACTACTGATACTCTCAAACTTGTGTTCCTATGGCAGTGGGAAGGAAAGACGGGGGAGGGGGGAGGAGAGGGGGGGAAATTGGTGGAAGGAGTAAGAATTTATAACAAAGAACAAGCCAATCAAACAAGTATTTCTTTAAAATAATTTATTTACTTATTTCTATGCTTATTTATTTGCTTTATACGTTAGTTTATTTTTACCAAATTCTTTTGTGGTTACAAATTTGTTTTGTTTCTCTCCGACAGCATATAGATTTTGTTCAAAAACTCACACAGTTCTTTTACATTATCCTGTTTGTTTACATATACAGCAGCAGCATTTTTTCCAAGACCAGTTTACAAAACAAAGATGGATTGGAAACCAAGAGAAAGAAGAAACCAGATAATAATAATGATAACAACAACAACAATAATAATAATAATAATAATAATAATAATAATAATAATAATAATAATAATAATAATAGGACCGAGTGTCAGTCTTAGCAAGCCAACCATACATTGAAGAGAGCTCTGTGTATTTGTAAAAGATTGATAGCAAAACAATGCCATGAAACACAAGGAATTGTAATAGAAAGAAAGAAGCAAGTCAGGGTGGATTGAGAATTAGAAGATACAGTATCTTTAATAAGGATTCTCAGATCATGTGATTGGGTACCATGTCTTTATGGAAATGGTTTCCATTTCAGATATTTCAAGCCGGTAAATAGTTTAGAGTTCCTCTCTCTCTTGTATTTATATACCAATAAGAACATTTGACAACTGAACAAAGAACCTATAATCTATAGGTTACCTTGAATTAAAAAAAAAAAATCTTGATCAAAAAAATTTTTAATGTAAGCCCAGGATGGGTGGCTCTCGGTATGAACCTAAATAATTAAACCAACTTGAGTTTATTGTACCAAGAAGAATGAAAGACCAAGCTGACTTTGGTGGGATTTGAAATCCCCCCTTTCCTCCTCATCATCATCATTTTTATGCCTGTGTTCCATGCTGGCATGGGTTAGATGGTTTGGTAGGATCCAATAGGTTCGAGGACAGCACCAAGTTCCAGTCACCTGCTTTGACATGGTTTCTATGGTAGGATGCACTTCCTAACACCAACAACTTTTCCAGCATACACTGGGAGCATTTTGCATGTCACTGGCATTGATGAGGCTACTATGCAGCCTGTAAGAGTGTAAAGAGCCAGGAAAAATACTACAAGGAATTTTCTCCTAACAATTTTACCAATTTCCTTCTCTAGAAAGTAAAATCATCATCATCATTAACCTTCCATTTTCTATGCTGGCATGAATTGGAAAACCTGTATCAGGACAATTACCCCCAACGACAACTACACACTAGGACAATTAACCCCCATCTCCCGTTAATTACCCCTCTCCAATATTTCAAGAAATCGTCGCTTCACTGGCACCTGTTCCGGTGGCACGTGTAAAAAGATTCAAGCGAGGTTGTTGCCAGTGCCGCCTGACTGGCCCTCGTGCTGGTGGCACATAAAAAGCACCCACTACACACATGGAGTGGTTGGCATTAGGAAGGGCATCCAGTTGTAGAAACTCTGCCAGATCAAGATTGGAGCCTGATGCAGCCATCTGACTCACCAGCCCTCAGTCAAAGTCGTCCAACCCATGCTAGCATGGAAAGCGGATGTTAAATGATGATGATGATGTCCTTGGGGTGGGGAGTATTATATGTCCTAGATTAGGAAAACCAGAGGGCAGTGCCAAACCCCAATATCTGTTTTGGCATGGTTTCTATAGTATCTGGATGTCTGTTCCGTATATCAACAACTTTACAGAGTGAACCAACATAGCACCAACATTAACAAGGTCATCAAGTAACTCACAAGATAAGACCCCATTAATAATAGTTAATCAGGGTGGATGTTATTAATCCACCTTGATTACATTAGTGGATTGGTACAATTATTAGAGCTTTAAGGAAAATTTCTTGCAGTATTTGTTCTGGTCCTTTGTGTTTCTCAGTTTAAATCTCTTCCAGATCAACTTTGGTTTTCACATCTCCAGGATTGATAAAATACACAAAGAAACAAGAATAGGGATCAACTTCACCAACTAACCTCCTCCGACCAATTTCAGATGTTGTACTTCTACTAGAAATAATTTTTATCATTTTTTCCAGCAAACACGTTGATGAAATATATAATGTTGTGTGTAAACAATCAAAGATCATCACAATTTTTCCAAAATCTGCTGCATTTCGCATGGTATTTTTGGGTCTTTAAAATTGTCTTGGTGTATAAGTTAACCTCGCATTTTGGAGGGCTGCAAATTTTGGTCTGAAAATATGGTATTTATTAATCAAATAAGAAGAATAAGCAGCCATAACTTAGGACCTTTGTAAGCCATTGTCCCAGATCAGAGAGATGGATATGGTTGATGTCGAGTTAAAACTCTCTGGGTATATGAGGAAGAGAGGAATTGAAGGACTGCTGGCAGGTTACATGGGTGGATGGATAAACAGTGAGGGTTGGTGACAGGAAGAGCATCCAAGGGTAGAAAATCTGTTTCAATAACCTGCATCTACACATGCAAGAGAAGCAAAATAGATGTTCAAACAATGATGGCAGTGTAGATGAAGAAGAAGGAAGTGATGTGCCACATTCCATTGCCATATAATGTTAGCACCTTGCTAGACATGTCTGAAGTTAACCGTTGGAACATTACATAGAACCAATCAGCTAAGGTTGTATTTATAGGGATGCTGATACGGTGCTAAAATGGTTTCAAAATATAAGTGAATGAATCTATGTGAATCTAATTATTATGCCAAAAGAAAACCCACTTGTCTTACACAAGGATTACAACATGTCTGTCCCTGCTAAATTCCAACAAAAATTGCAATTTACAGAAACAGCAAACATGACACTAATAAGAAAGAAAGCCAAACAAACAAACAAATAAATAAATAAATATATAAAATAACACCACCACAACCACCGCCACCACCAAAAATTTATTGATATCAGAGAAGTGTTGAAATAATAAATTTAAATATTGAAATACACACACTGGATACAGAAGGGATTATGATCCAAGCTGTGTCCTTGTGTAGCAAATCTGTGTGTTCATCATCATCATCATCATTTAACGTCCGCTTTCCACGCTAGCATGGGTTGGACGATTTGACTGAGGACTCTGGTTATCAATTCTGAGTATGAAGATGTTTTATTTTAAATGATAAAATCATACAAACTGAAATTTCTGGTCAAGTATATCATCAGCTGAGCAAGGATTTATTACAAAATGGACTTGAATTTATAGTAGCATTTTCATTTCAATACAACATGGGAAACATGTTTTATGGCAAGCTGGCACAAACCGTTAGCCCACATAGCGACATGTTGTCTGTCCTTATTTTCTGAGTTCAAATGCTGCTAAGGTCAACTTTACCCTTCATCCTTTTGGGGTCAATAAAATAAGTACCAATTAGAGGTTGATTGATGTAATCAACTGTCCTTCTTTTCTATGCTGGCATGAGTTGGAATTTATAAGAGGAGCTGAAAAACCTGTATCAGGACAACAATTACACCCCCACCCCCACCGGCCTGGTTAATTACCCCCTCTCCAATATTTTAAGAAATTTTAGATGACCAGTAGTCCTCAGGGGGTGGGGTGTTATATGTCTTAGATTTGGAAAACCAGAGGGCAGTGCCAAACCCCAATATCTGCATGGTCTCTATAGTATCTGGATGTCAGTACCTTATAACAACATAGAAAATGTACACAAGCAAAATTGCTGGCCTTGTGTCAAAATCTGAAACTAATAGTAGTCCTCAGGGGGTGGGGTATTATATGTCTTAGATTTGGAAAACCAGAGGGCAGTGCCAAACCCCAATATACGTTTTGGCATGGTTTCTATAGTATCTGGATGTCAGTACCTTATATCAACATAGAAAATGAACACAAGCAAAATTGCTGGCCTTGTGTCAAAATCAGAAACTAATAATAATAATATGAATATAATAGATTCATGATAAAATATATCCATACATTTAGATCTTTTCCCATGTGCCACAGTATGTGAAACTACAGTATTAAAATGGTTCCATAGATTCCAATCTTTGTTTTTTGACTCTTTCTACCCAAAGCAGTTTTAACCGAATATTTATAGCTTTATTTACTTTGAGCTAAGCCATTCCAAAGAAAAATAATAATTTCATATTCACTAGAAGTTTATAATCATATATATATATATATCATCATTTAACGTCCGTTTTCCATGCTAGCATGGGTTATATATATATATATATATATTTACACTCGCGGAGTGGTTGGCGTTAGGAAGGGCATCCAGCTGTAGAAACTCTGCCAGATCAGACTGGAGCCTGGTGCAGCCACTGGCTTCCCAGACCCCGGTCGAACCGTCCAACCCATGCTAGCATGGAAAACGGACGTTAAACGATGATGATGATGATATATATATATATATATATATATTATATATATATATATATATATACATATATATATATATATACACACACCAGAGTAAACACATAAATGTGAAACAAGGTGGATAAAAGAGTACTCAAATACCAGAGGTAGAGTAATATGCTTTATTAAAAGCAGCAGAAATTTAACAAAAGCTGTTACTCGGAGTAACGGGAACATGAAACTGAGTAACAGCTTTTGTTAAATTTCTGCTGCTTTTAAATAAAGTATATATATATGTGTGTGTGTGTGTGTGTGTGTGTGTATATTTGAAAAAGATATCAGGTGCAGAAATAACTAGTTTTGTTTAATGTAACATCTTCAATTAATGTATCTGCAGAAAGTATCCAGCTGAGAGTTAAAGAGACCAAGATTCATGAAGGCAAAAATGGTAGAGAATTAAAGGAGAACAACTAGACACCTTCACCATCCATACATACACACAGACATGCAAACCTGTTTAATTCTTCCAACGGTGCAATCATGACTGGTTTTCTCATTCCACCTGACACATTTGTGTCAAAGTGCTTTTTTTTGAAAATCAGGTCATCTTCACCACCAGTGTGATTACCTTCCTGAGATGCCAAACTGATTGTGGGAACAGCTCAAATGAACAGGAATCTCCTCACCTAATAAATTGTCAACGATAACAAGAAGCTATATGACATCACCTAACCCTGCACAAATGTTTGTGTGTGTGTGTGTGTGTGTGTGTGTGTGTAACAGTCACCGTTAGTTAAATGTTAAAGCAAAGATGAATTTGTAACCCAGCTGACATAAATGTCTCTTCTCAGTTAGATGCAATGCAGAATCATGACAACTATGTGCAAATATAGCTACCAGTAAAAAGACAACCTTCATTAAATTATTAGCACATGTATGGTGAAGATATATTATAGGCTTCCTTTAGTTCATGTAGCCTTTGGTGGCTAACAAGACCAGCTTTAGAAAATCAACAATACACAAGTTAAAAATTTGAAAACATTATTGAACCCTGTTTCATTTCAATTTAGCAGGTTTAACATTTTAGCATTCAGATTATCCTGTCAAATGTAATTATTTCAATTAATCAATCACTATCTTGAAAATTTCATCAATGATGTGGATGTATATGTTTAGAATAACATGTAAGGCAGGTATAAGATGCCAGTCTGAACATATGACAGGTAGAATATTTTGGCCATATAGCCATTTAAGTGCTAAATAGTTAATGTGATTCTATACAAAACATATATGGATACATGCATACTAACATGTGCATATATACACAAACACATATATAAATGTGCAGATCCACATACATAGAAGCACACAACACAGATACATACACGTGCAATACTTTTTACATACATAATATATATATATATATATATATATATATATATAGGGTTGGTGCATAATTATTGAGGCTTTTTTCCAACAAATTTTATTCAACAAAAACAATAACAATATTTAACAAAAACATCTTTAACCCTTTAGTGTTCAGATTACTCTGTCAAATATAATGCTTTTCATTCACATTGTTTTCAATTAATCCTGCATTATCTTGTAGCTCTGAGAATTTTATGATGTGATGGTTTATTTTGAGGATGGCATTGTAGGCTATGAGTGAGAGGCCAGATCTAGATGGTTTGAACATAAAAGAAGAAAATTTGGGCCGGATATGGGCCGGTTTAAATGCTAAAGGGTTAAATGACGATCTGACCATCTGCCAAGCAAATGGGAAGCAGTAATTGAAGTAGATGGTGAATATGCTCCGGAATAATCATTTAAAGATATGTTTGTCATTGTTTTTGTCGAATAAAATTTGTTGAAAAAAAGCTGCAATAATTATGTACCAGGCCAATATATAATACATACATACACACACACACACACATATATATATATATATATATATATATATATATTTGGCATTAGGAAGGGCATCCAGCTGTAGAAACACTGCCAGATAAGACTGGAGCCTGGTGCAGCCTTCTGGCTTCCCAGATCCCCGGTCGAACCGTCCAACCCATGCTAGCATGGAGAACGGACGTTAAACGATGATGATGATATACATACATATATATATATGTGTGTGTATACCTACCTATATATACATATATACATATAGATGCATATATATATATATATATATATATATATGCATACCTATATACATGTATTTGTGTGTATACATACATACATTCATACATGCACGTATACATAGATCTACATGCATAACCACACACACGAACACCTATACATACACACTCGTACTCTACTCAGCTATGTCAAGACTTGACGATAGCATCTTTTAAACTTCTTTCTTCTAGGTTCCTTCAGCTTCAGCTTTCAACACACACACACACACACACTTTCATTCATCTACCGCCCTATGATCCACCTGCCTTCACTACCACCATTACCCACCATCTCAATACTACCTCTCTCTTCCTACACCTTTTTACTCCCCACAACTCCACCCCCTGCAACCACCTTCTTCTCCTCTCCTTGGCATCCTAACAGTGCTTACCTCATTCTACACCTGTATCGCTACAAAATGGAGCAACATTACATGTTTGTGTAGTTTGAAGCTTTTTGTTGTTGTTGTAGTTTGTTTTCCTTTTGATATATATGTATTTTTTACTTGTATTAACAAGTATTTTTACTTTCTATATTTTTCGGGCTTTTTTTTTCTTAGAGTGGAAGTGTAGAATGTGGGGGTTGGGTGGGGGCATGTATATTTGTTTAAGGATTTTATTTCATATTTTTGCTGCATTTTTTTTATATTTTTATTATGTTCTGTTTTCTTTTTGCTGATGTTGAAAATGATGATAGTTTTTTTTTTGTTTTTTACATTTGTGCTTTTTTAAAAATTTTTTTTTTTTTTTACCATTTTGGGAATGCTTGTATAATAATATACCAAGAGGATCTGTGCAGGAAATATCACCGCAGCGCATTGCTGCCACGCTTCCCAAGAATACTGTTGACAAGAAAACCGAAATGCAGATCCCATTTTTAGCAGCTAATTACCTGCCACACACCCTATACACACATACAGGCCTGTATATAATGTGCATACACACACACACACACACAAACACACCTTCATGCATACATTATGCACATACCTGCACACCTGCTTGCACTCAACAGTTCCGGCACCTTTTCGTTTCCATCATCAAAAATGGTGCATCATCATTTGGGACAGAAGCAACTACACAATATTCACTGCAGTGATGGTAGTAATAGTAGTAGTAGCAGTAGTAGTAAGGAAATAGGCTTTACTATTTAGTTTCATACTTAATACAACGAAATAAGATATACTGTAAAATAACTTGGCATAGTCATCCTTTAAACCAAAGGTTTCCAATGAGGGCCATATGCACCCCCCTCCCAACCACTCCACTATGCAGGACCATTTGGAGCTCGTGGGGGGAATTTTGGAGCAAATGGGGACTGGTGGAGGAGACACTGGGTGTGGGGAGGGGGACGTTAAAGTTTAAACCATAATGCAAAACTAAATAATTGCAATAATCCTTTTTACCATAGGCACAAAACCTTCATAATAATAATAATAATAATAATAATAATAATGGTTTCAAATTTTGCCACAAGGGCAGCAATTTTGGAGGAGGGGATGAGTCGATTACATTGAGCCCAGTACACAACTGGTACTTATTTCATCAACCCTAAAAAATGAAAGGTCAACCTTGGCAGAATTTGAACCTAGAACATGAAGACAGATGAAATATCACTAAGCATTTCATCTGGCACGCTAACGATTCTGCCAACTCGCCTTCTTATAATAATAATAATGATAATAATAATAATAACAGGTCCTATTATAGGCACAAGGTCTGAAATTTGGGAGGGAGGGTGACAGTCAGTTGCATCAACCCCAGTACATGACTGATACTTATTGACCCCAGAAGGATGTAAAACAAAGTCAACCTCAACACAATATGAACTCAGAACAAAAAGACAGACAGAATGCCACAACACATTTTGCCTGTTGTGCTTACAACACTACCAGCTCACCACTTTAATGATGATGATGATAATAATAATAATAATAATAATAATGGTTTCAAAGTTTGGCACAAGGCCAGTAATTTCAGGGTAGGCGCTAAGTCGGTTTCATCAACCCCAGTGTACAACTGATACCTATTTTATAGAAACCTGTTGTATGTGTGTGCCCCCCCACCTCACTGGTTGACAACCAATGTTGGTGTATTTACATCACCATAACTTAGTGGTTCAGCAAAAGAAACTGGTAGAGTAAGCACCAGGCTAAGGAAAAAGTAAGTAATGGGTTCTAGAACTCATTTGCAGCCAAGTAAACTGAAGCAACAGGAAATGAAGTGTCTTGCTCAAGAACGCAATGCATTATCCAGTCCAGGAATTGAAACTGCGCCCTTATGAGACTAACACAGGTGATTTAGACAGGCCTGTCATGAGGCCAAAAGCTCCAACCAGCCAGAGTTCAACGCAGTCTCCACGAGGTTCAAGTGAATGAGATTGCAACACTCTCAAGGACTGGATGCCAGCCCATGGCAGGGTTAACTTCCAACCTATTGTTGAAACTCACCTACAGCTGAGTGGGCTGAGGCAACATGAAATAAATTGCTGATGCACTGCCCTTCCTGGAAACTGAAACTGTGATCTTGCAATTATGAGTACAACACCCTAAATTTGAGGCCTTCAGACAACATAGGAGGAATATCAAAAATGATACTGTGAGGTACTGACTGTTACAAAAAGCATCCTGTCGGATCATTGCAACCTTTTTAATCTTGTGTGATTTCACTTTGCTACAATATTTTGGGTCATGTGTTTTCTACTATAGCCCTGGGTCAACCAATGCCTTGTGAGTGGATCTAGCTGGTGGAAACTGAAAGAAGCCCATCATATGTGTCTGTGTAGATTAATAGAATAAATAACTGGCATAAAACCAATAAGTACTGAGGTTGACTGGTTCAACTAAACTCCTTCAAGGTAGTGCCCCAGCATGGCCACAGTGCAATGAACGAAACAAATGAAAGATGAAAGCCCCTTAAACGAAGTGTATACACTTGTGTCTCTCTCTTCCTCCTCCTCCTCCTTCTTCTTTACACTGTATAATAATCTTTATTTCTCCATCTCTTCCTCCTCTTCACACCAACCCGTGTAACCTCTTGACACAACTAAACAGCAAAGTCTAGTCATTGCAGGTTCTAAGTTCACTAAGAACGGTGACGCCAGTGTCAGATATGGGCATGATCTAGCTTGTCGATTGATTACGGTCGTGGAGAAGCGACATGCCTCAAACTCCACCTCCACTCCCCAGCATCCTTCTAAATCATCCCACCCCCAGCCAAAAAGAATCAATGGCAACAAACTAAATAAATAAATGGTTAAGTAAAATAAGTGAAAATTATGTGTTACAATGGAAGATGAGTTAGGGTTGAAAATGGCGCAGTGGCAGAGGTGGTGTGTGTGGGGGGGGGGGGAAGTATCGTGGGGCTTACTAGGTTAAAGGCAGTTTTAGGTGATCACATATTGGTTTGTCAAGTGGAGGTCACAACCAGGTGACCAGAAAATTGATTTTACATTCTTCAAAATTACTGAGAACCAACGAAACATTACAAAGACGAGTTGGGCTGGGGTGGGGGAGAGATAAATGTGAAGTGAGACATCATCATTGTCGAATAATTTTAACAAGATGATGATGATGATGATATATACACACACACACACACACACCATCATAATAATATGTTTAGAAAATTGCTATTTGTGGATCTCAACACAAGAGATATTCAGCAACAGTACTTTGGAGTAAAGATTATTTGCCAACATAACATGGCAGTCCTGGTTTAGGACGAATGTT
>NC_043012.1:24091336-24093836 GCF_006345805.1 Octopus sinensis
TGAAGAATTATAATTATGAAGAGAGAGAAGAGAGAGAGAGAGTTATTGTTCTTCGAGAATTATTTTACCATTATTTTCCCTATAAATGCGAATCACCCAAACAAGCGGTAAGACTGAAAAACTACAGAGAGATCCCATTGTATAAGAAGTCGAGAAATATAAATGATATTATTAATCCTAATGATAATATGACAAAAGAAAACAATAATAATAATAATAACAATAACAACAACAATAATAATAATAATAATAATAGTAATAATAATAACAATCATAATAATAATCAGGTAACTAATAATAACAACAATAATAATAGCATCAATAACAATAATGAAGTTTGGATGTTCGGGTACAAAGAACGAAGGAATGCCGGCGAACAACTATGCAACGCTAAACCAACCGATCCAGGGGATAGCGTAGAGAAAATTATATCAAACTGCATTTTAAAAATATGGAGTAGGGTGGAGGGAGGGATGGAGGAGCATAGGTAGAGAGATTGAAAAAAAAAAAATAGTAAGAAATTAAAACAAAGTTTATAAGTTTTGTTATAAAAGTTATGTTATATTATTTTCATTTTTTTTTCTGCTTATTTTAATTTTAGTTTTTGTTTTACTTGTTTTACATTTTTTTTAAATTTTGCACATTGAAAAAAAAAAAATATCATTAAACACAGTCCTAATGCTTTATTCTCTCCTCCTTTCTCTCTTTCTCTTTTTTTAGTCATTGTTAAATACAAATTCTTCATTTTTCTGAAATGTCACACAGCACAGTAATGGTAAATTTGTCTTTGAACATACTTGAGAAGGAGCGTGGATCTCTTCTAATAATAATAAATAGCCATTTCTTCTATCTTACTAGAATTCTACAGTCTTCATCTTTTATTTCTAATTATTCAGACATTAACATTTCTTTCAATCTTATAATGATAATGATAATAATAATAATATAATAATAATAATAATAATAATAATAATAATAAAATATTTTTCTTCTTTTTGGCTTTTTACAATTAAAATAATGATCTTCTTTTGTTTAAGTACAAGTCTAAATCTCAATAGGAGACAGAGATATGTAGTCAACAAAATCAACCCCCAGTATACAACTGCTATTTACTTCATCAAACGCCACCCCCCTGCTAAAAGAATGAAAGAATATGTTGAAGTTGATCCAACAAAATTTCTTAATTCATTTATGTTTAAAAAAATGATAAAGTAAAAACATGAGAAAATGCAATTAAATATTTGGTTCATTTATGTTTAATTTAATTTACAGTCATCATCTCTTGTAATAGTTTTTTTTTATTTATTTTGTTTGTCTTTATGCCAATGGAAGTAATCAACATCATCATTGTTGTCATCATCAATACCACCATCAACTTTGCTTTACATTCTTCAGAAATGGGGGAGGAGCACTGCTGAAACTAGTCAAGTATTGATGCTGATGCAATCACCAAAGATCCAATATCAATTTTTCCAGACCCTTTTTAAACCAGGGATGGTCATAATGAATTAACCAAATATTTAAATTTACTTATATTATTAAATGAAATACAGGTATCTGTATATTAGAATAAAAACTACAAGCTTCTTTATACTGTACTGCACAAGGCACTGTACTGTGTAATGTACCAGTAAACTAGTCTGGTGACCATTGTCATTTAATCCTTTGGATACCATTCCTCCTTGGGCTGCCTTTGCTTTTGGTGATATAAACTTACTGATTAAATTGACTGAAATTAATACATTCTCTCAACTTTATGTTAATTTATGTTCCAAAGAACAGTTTAGAAAATGACAAAAATTTTACCAAATTCTTCATTATTTTCAAGATTAGTTGAAGCAAATTAATGGGAATATGGTAACAAAAGGATTAAAGTTCCTGTTCATAAATTAGTGTCAGTGATAAGAGATTCTGACCACCAACATTTAGAAATTTGGTGCTGTACCTGTATCACAAGAAACACAAAGCAAATACTGTGTTGAGTCCTCAGGCTCATAGAGTTGGTTACTCAGGTTCCATGACATCTGAGTGACTGAGATCCCAACATTCCCCTAGAACAGAATGCCAGGTCATCTGGCATTCTGGGGCAACATAAACTGAAGTATTTTGCTCACAAACACAATGCACCCCCTGGTCGAGGAACCACAACCACAACCTTGCAATTGTGAGTACAACGCACCAATCCCAAAGCTATGTGTCCTCATAAACCAGCAGAACATTCCAAAGTCAACAGTGCCCTTTCACCCTTCCAGGTCAATAAAATAAAGTACCGGCCAAGTATGGAGGTCAATCAAATCTACTGTTCCTTTTCCTTCAAGCAGGAGACTCCTTGTGCCTATAATAAAAATAACAGTTTCTTATATAGGAACAAGGGCCAGATATTTTGAGAGGGAGAAGGTTAATTGGTTACATTGACCCCAGTACTTGACTAGTATCAACACCAGTGGGATTTGAACAATGATAGAAATAATTCTTTCAAATTTTGGAGCAAGGTCAACAA
>NC_043012.1:24098836-24123836 GCF_006345805.1 Octopus sinensis
CCACTGAATCATGTCTGTGCGTCCACTAATCAATGATGATTTCCACAAGGATTCCAGTTACCATATCAAACTGGGCAGCCAACTAATACACTGAATCAGGAGTGGAAGTGGTCGAGTATTCCAAAGTGATGTTTATGCTTAAGATAATCCCTCTGGTGGAATCATTAAGACATAACATGTGACAAAGCTGATTCTTTTCAAATAATGACATGTCCAACATTTGGCCAATTCCACTCGCAGGAAGTAGGTGGTCGACCCAAGACTTAAGGGGAGAGAAAGCTTGTCCAAACTGTCACTCAGTGGGTTTGAACCCTGAAATTTCATGATTGCAAAGCAAACTATTTAACCACTTGGCCATTCTTTTATCCTAAGCATACAACACACACACATTCATTCATTCATTGAAGAAGAGGGAATAGAAAACTGAGAGAGAGAGAGAGAGAGAGAGAGAGTGAGAGAGAGTGCATGTGTGTGCGAGACAGAGAAAGAGAGAAACTGAAAGATGAGAAGAGATCTAAGAGCAAAGGGTGGGGGAGGGGAGCAGAGAAAAAGAGGAAGAGATACATTGAGCAGTATTGCATAGAATATCTTACATGAGTTTTGCAAGAGATGTTTATGTAAGAAACGAAATGTCCCCAAACATATGACTGGTACTTGATTAATCAAGGGCTTAAGGAAGGATCCCAAAGTCAGTCGCAATGGAAATCTTCTCTTCCTCGTTTCAGTCATTGGATGGCAGCCATACTGGCACACCACCTTAAACAGTTTAGTGAAACAAATCAACCCTAAGTCTGGGGTTTATTCTATCAGTCTTTTATTTTTTGCTGAGATGCTAAGGAAATGTAAACAAACCAACACAGGTTGTCAATTGGTGGTAGGGAACAAACACATTATGTATATTATGCTCGGAACATTTACAACCCTCTCCCTTCACCATTCATCAGATTAATATATTTCTTAAGCACGTCCTCACATTCGTGTTTTGTTTTCTTTTTTTTCTGTTTTTTAATTGTTTGTTTATTTGAATTGACTATTTACTGCATGCTCACACATCCTTCCGACTGTTTTGGAGAACCCAATTCTTGTTGTACTCTGAATCAATTAAAAGGTGATGTGATCCAATGGTAGAGAGAAATCCATTTTGGCACCTTTGATTGTGAATCATTATTTATATATATATAGATATATATAATAGGCGCAGGAGTGGCTGTGTGGTAAATAGCTTGCTTACCAACCACATAGTTCTGGGTTCAGTCCCACTGTGTGGCACCTTGGGCAAGTGTCTTCTACTATAGCCTCGGGCCGACCAAAGCCTTGTGAGTGGATTTGGGAGACAGAAACTGAAAGAAGCCCGTTATATATATATATATATATATATATATATACATATATGTTTGTGTGTTTATATGTTTGTATGTCTGTGTTTATCCCTCCAACATCGCTTGGCAACCGATGCTGGTGTGTTTACGTCCCCGTAAATTAGAGGTTCGGCAAAAGAGACCGATAGAGTAAGTACGAGGCTTCCAAAGAATAAGTCCGGGGGTTGAGTTGCTTGACTAAAGGCAGTGCTCTAGCATGGCCGCAGTCAAATGGCTGAAACAAGTAAAGAGTGGTTGGCGTTAGGAAGGGCATCCAGCCGTAGAAACACTGCCAGATTTGACTGGGCCTGATGAAGCCTTCTGGCTTCACAGACCCCAGTAGAACCGTCCAACCCATGCTAGCATGGAAAACGGACGCTAAATGATGATGATGATGATATATATGTATGTATGTATGCATATATATAAAAAAAATATACATTAAGTACAGGACTTCACCAACAAGAGAAAAATACGTAAACACACGAGAGATAAGAACAGGGCAAAATACCAAAATATGATAACATCTCTTCAGTTGTTGACTGTTTTGCTACTCTGTTTCATGCTTTTAACACCAAGATAGGAAAACTTCATAAGACAGCAACATTGAGAAATTTTTGAAATATAAAATTTGTGGAGAGTTAGGGATTTGAACAAAGAAACAACAACTGAATAAACAATCACCGAAAGCAAACATTAAGGGCCGTTAAGCCAAGAGTTTCCACATGGATTCCGTCAACGAAATTCACTAAAAAAATGTTGGTTGGGTGAGGGTTATAGTAGACAGCATTTACCAAAGATGCCGTTCGTTGGAATTGAACCCCAAACCACATTGTTAAAAAGTGAGATTCTTAACCATAGCGTCATGTAAATGATTAACATGAGCCATGGAAAGAGAGAAGAAGAAGGAAGGTGTCTAATGAAGGGTAAACTGGGAGAGAAAGTGAGATGATGATGATGACGAACGTCAATAAAGAGAGAAAACAAAAAAGTTAAGGGGGGAGGGAGGGAGGGAGGGGGAGGGAAGGAGAGGGGAAACTGAAATGAGAATGGAGAAGGATAAATGTCATGAAAGAGTAAAAGAGACAGGGAAGGAGAGGGAGAGAAGAGAGGGACTGAGCCTGTGTTATATACTTGAAAGAGAGAAAGAGAAACAAAAGCAGAGAGAGAGAGAGAGAAATATGTAGTGGGAGGAGTCAGAGAAGGAAACAGGAAGAAGAGACAGCATGATAAAGATGGTGTGATATGTCTCAAGAATGAGAAGAACTTGTCATAAATATCAAAATTAGAGCACAATCTGTCAAGATGTTTAAAAATATGAGAATTTGATCAGACACATAGGAGTGCTTCCTTGTGTGTGTGTGTGTGGTGTTTATACTTGTATGGATGTCTTAGTCATTTCTGGATGTGCAGACATTCATTACTATTTTTATATTAAATATTTTTTACATATATATATATATATGAATGTATGTGTGTATGTACATACATATATATATATATATATGTATGTATGTACATACACACATACATTCATATATATATACACGCACACTTATATATATATACACACGCACTTATATATATATATACGACAGGCTTCTTTCAGTTTCCATCTACCAAATCCACTCACAAGGCATTGGTCGGCCCGGGGCTATAGCAGAAGACACTTGCCCAAGATGCCACGCAGTGGGACTGAACCCGGAACCATGTGGTTGGTAAGCAAGCTACTTACCACACAGCCATTGAGCTTCATCAATGCCAACAAGAGAAAAATAAGTAAACACACGAGAGATAAGAACAGGGCAAAATGTGACTGTGTGTCTACCATTGGCGATTTTTTTCTCCTCTGTCTTCCCTTCTCGGGATCTTTCCTTCTCCTATGTTTCGACGAAGAGCTCCGCTCGAAACGTTAAACCCTCCTTCTTTCCTGAGCGTCCAATAATACCATATTTGTTCCACGTCCTCGCTTTGTTGTGTTTTTTTTTGTACTTTCTTGTTGGATTAACTATATATATATATAAATATATATATATATAATATATATATACATATATGTTTGTGTGTTTATATGTTTGTATGTCTGTGTTATCCCTCCAACATCGCTTGGCAACCGATGCTGGTGTGTTTACGTCCCCGTAAATTAGAGGTTCGGCAAAAGAGACCGATAGAGTAAGTACGAGGCTTCCAAAGAATAAGTCCGGGGGTTGAGTTGCTTGACTAAAGGCAGTGCTCTAGCATGGCCGCAGTCAAATGGCTGAAACAAGTAAAGAGTGGTTGGCGTTAGGAAGGGCATCCAGCCGTAGAAACACTGCCAGATTTGACTGGGCCTGATGAAGCCTTCTGGCTTCACAGACCCCAGTAGAACCGTCCAACCCATGCTAGCATGGAAAACGGACGCTAAATGATGATGATGATGATATATATGTATGTATGTATGCATATATATAAAAAAAATATACATTAAGTACAGGACTTCACCAACAAGAGAAAAATACGTAAACACACGAGAGATAAGAACAGGGCAAAATACCAAAATATGATAACATCTCTTCAGTTGTTGACTGTTTTGCTACTCTGTTTCATGCTTTTAACACCAAGATAGGAAAACTTCATAAGACAGCAACATTGAGAAATTTTTGAAATATAAAATTTGTGGAGAGTTAGGGATTTGAACAAAGAAACAACAACTGAATAAACAATCACCGAAAGCAAACATTAAGGGCCGTTAAGCCAAGAGTTTCCACATGGATTCCGTCAAAGAAATTCACTAAAAAAATGTTGGTTGGGTGAGGGTTATAGTAGACAGCATTTACCAAAGATGCCGTTCGTTGGAATTGAACCCCAAACCACATTGTTAAAAAGTGAGATTCTTAACCATAGCGTCATGTAAATGATTAACATGAGCCATGGAAAGAGAGAAAGAAGAAGGAAGGTGTCTAATGAAAGGGTAAACTGGGAGAGAAAGTGAGATGATGATGATGACGAATGTCAATAAAGAGAGAAAACAAAAAAGTTAAGGAGGGAGGGAGGGAGGGAGGGAGGGGGAGGGAAGGAGAGGGGAAACTGAAATGAGAATGGAGAAGGATAAATGTCATGAAAGAGTAAAAGAGACAGGGAAGGAGAGGGAGAGAAGAGAGGGAGAGCCTGTGTTATATACTTGAAAGAGAGAAAGAGAAACAAAAGCAGAGAGAGAGAGAGAAATATGTGGTGCGAGGAGTCAGAGAAGGAAACAGGAAGAAGAGACAGCATGATAAAGATGGTGTGATATGTCTCAAGAATGAGAAGAACTTGTCATAAATATCAAAATTAGAGCACAATCTGTCAAGATGTTTAAAAATATGCGAATTTGATCAGACACGTAGGAGTGCTTCCTTGTGTGTGTGTGTGTGTTTATACTTGTATGGATGTCTTTAGTCATTTCTGGATGTGCAGACATTCATTACTATTTTTATATTAAATATTTTTTACATATATATATATATATATATATATATATGTATATGTATGTACATACACACATACATTCATATATATATACACGCACACTTATATATATATATATACACACGCACTTATATATATATATACGACAGGCTTCTTTCAGTTTCCATCTACCAAATCCACTCACAAGGCATTGGTCGGCCCGGGGCTATAGCAGAAGACACTTGCCCAAGATGCCACACAGTGGGACTGAACCCGGAACCATGTGGTTGGTAAGCAAGCTACTTACCACACAGCCATTGAGCGTCATCAATGCCAACAAGAGAAAAATAAGTAAACACACGAGAGATAAGAACAGGGCAAAATGTGACTGTGTGTCTACCATTGGCGATTTTTTTCTCCTCTGTCTTCCCTTCTCGGGATCTTTCCTTCTCCTATGTTTCCGACGAAGAGCTCCGCTCGAAACGTTAAACCCTCCTTCTTTCCTGAGCGTCCAATAATACCATATTTGTTCCACGTCCTCGCTTTGTTGTGTTTTTTTTTGTACTTTCTTGTTGGATTAACTATATATATATATAAATATATATATATATATATATATATATATAGCAGATTATGATAAGCTGACGAATTCTAAGAAGGATGAAATAGTGCTATACATGATTCCTTCTAATTACAAATTTTTAAGAACTTCTCAATAAGCAAGCAACACAAAAAAAAAAAAATTTTTAAATAAATAAATATGTGAATTTTATGCATCTTTGTTCTTATTCCTTAATTTCAAATTCAAATCTGAAAATTCACCAAATATTATGGTTGTGAAGTAGTGAAAGGCACACACATACACAATATACTCATGCAAAGATCTTCAGCACAATTTTCATCTTCTGGCTCTCATGACAGTAGCAGGTAAAAAGCACCATTCAAGCATGGTTGATGCCAGTGCCGCTTGACTGGTTCTCATGCTAGTGGAATGTAAAAAGAAACATTTGAGCGTCATCAATGCCAATGCCACCTGACTGGTCCAGTGTCACCTGACTGGTCTGGTGACACCAACATGTAAAAGGCACCATTTAAGCGTGGCTGTTGCCAGTACTGCCTGACTGGCTCCCATGCTGGTAGCACATAAAATGCACCATTCAAGCATGGTCATTGCCAGCGCCGCCTGACTCACTCCCATGCCGGTGGCACATGAAAAGCACCACTCAAGCGTAGTCAATGCCAGTACTGCCAGACTGGCCCTCATGCCGGTGACACATAAAAAGCAGCCACTACACTCTCGGAGTGGTTGACATTAGGAAGGGCATCCAGCTATAGAAACATTGCCATATCAGATTGGAGCCTGGTGCAGCCTTCTAGCTTGCCAGTCCTCAGTCAAACTGTCCAACCCATGCCAGCATGGAAAGTGGACATTAAGCGATGATGATGAAATTCACTGCCAAGGCATTGGTTCGTTCAGGGCTATGGCGAAAGACACTATCCAATGGGATGCACTGTAGGACTGAACCTGGACCCATGTGGTTATGATGTTATACTGGCTCAGACTCCCTTTCATAACCTCTTGGGCAAATATCTTCCATTATAATCATAGGTTGTCAATGCCTTATGAGTGAAATTGTGCAGAAGCCCTTGTACATGTGTATATGTGTGTGAATGCCTGTGTATGTATGTGTGAGCATTTGCGTATGTGAGACTGTGAGTATCCATGTGTGTGTCTCTACAATTATATTTGTGTGTACATGTCTGTATATGTGTGTGCATACACATCTCTGTGTAAATGTCTCAGTATGTAAATGTTTGTACCTCGATGTGTGTGTGTCTATGTGAATGTAAATGTGTGTGTGTGTACATGCTTTTATATATTTAAGTTTTTACCAGTTTAAAACTGATTATACATGTTAATGATTCTATATGTCCAGTAACCTAGCAGTTCAACAAATAAAGAATGGTAAAATAAGTATCAGATGAAGCTAAGTAGTGGAGGACAATACAAGTGAGTTCACCCCCTGAAGGTGGTGCTACAGCATGGCCATAGTTCAATGAGTGGAACCAGAAAGAGTATATATGTCCATATTTAGTTGAACACACACACATTCACATAGACAAACAAACACACACACACATAGAGATACACACATTTACATACTGAGACATTTACATAGAGGTGAGTATGCACAAATTTCAGGCCTTGTGCCTAGAGTCGAAAAAATTATCATTTACTATCCATGTTCCATGTTGAAATGGGTTGGATGGTTTGACAGGATCCAATATGTCCAAGAACCACATCATGCTCCAGCATTGGTTTGGCATGATTTCTACAGCTGGATGCCCTTCCTAACACCAACCACTTTATTGTATATTATGTTTGCATAATGAAATACCATGTACATACAAATCATTAAAGATTACAGAGAGTACCGGGTGCTTTTCTTGTGCTACTAGCTCTAGTGAGGTTGCCACACAGCTCACAAGCCTCTGAAGCCCAAGGAGCAAGGGCTTTATCCCAGCAGATGAGGGTTAACCCTTTAGTATTTAAACCGGCCATATCCGGCCAAAATATTTAATCTGTTTTATGTTCAAACTGACCAGATCCAGGCTCTCACACCTACCCTACAATGTTATTCTACATTAAGTAATTACACCATCAAGATCTTGAAGATATGAGATAATGCATGATTAATTCAAATCAATGGGAATCAATAAGCATTATGTTTGATAAAATAATCTGAACACTAAAGGGTTAAGGTATGCAAAAATGAGTAGGGGCAGAGGATATTCTTGTTGTAGGGCAGGGACATGGCTACTCACATTTAACAAATGAATCAGTGATATCTGTGAAGATATAAATAGTGGTTACGAGGTATCAATTAGGTAACACAGGAATGGTATTGTACTCAGAAATTAGCATAGTCTGGGGAGCTTACCAGAAGTCAGAAGGTGGGAGGACCTTTGTCACTGGTCAATTATTCTGTCCCTTCTCATTCTATGTATGTCCACATGTAGATATTTTTATCTCAATGTGGATAGTATACGTGTATACACAATATGTAATATCGTACACACCTTCTGTCCCAGGAATCTTATAGAATTTCAAACATAAAACATGTTTCCATGTTGAATTGCTTATAGAGCATACAGTTTTAACTTCGAACAATCCTAGTTTATTAATAATATTAATAAATAAATATTGCACAAATACACACACATACATCCATCTTTGTATATTGCTCTATACATTCACGAATGGATGTGTGTATGTTTTTTTTATTTATGTGTGTGTGTGTGTGTGTGTGTGTGAGTGTGCATTTGTTTGTGTATGTACATATAGAGTGGAGTGAGTACAATATAGAATTCTGTTTCTGTAATTCAGACTGAAGGAATTGAGAAACACCCCAGAGATTAGTTTGGCTGACCAATGAGAATACAGACGCACACACCACATGCAGATGTATATTCATATTCTCTCACACACATTGAAAATATACATACAAATACTTTGAATTTTTTTTTCTTTTTTTTTTTTTTTTTTTTTTTATGTTTCTGCATTTAGCTTCCTGAAGCAATGGAAGTGTTAAAGTCCCAAAGGAAATTAACCACAAAAGTATTGTTATGATAACCACAATGAAATATGTATAGGCAGAACACAAAGGCAGTTTTTGAAATAGAAATGTGATGGAGTAAAGAGCAGAGCAATGCTGTCGCTGACCGAGTAAACCGTGTGTTTTCCTGTGACGGCAAATCGTCTGCGCTTCATGTCCCAGCTCTGGTAACTGTGCTGAGTATGGTGCTGACGATATTAACTCTAGGTGCATTGGACAATTTAGCAATAAATGGGTACCATGCAGGTGTTTGGGGTACTGTGACAAACAAAAAACATATATTAACCCTTTAGCATTCAGATTATTCTGTCAAATGTAAAGCTTATGTATTCACACCATGTAAAATTAATCCTGCATCATTTCATGGCTTTGAGATTTCAATGATGTGATTGTTTATTTTTAAAATGACACAATAAGGTAGCTATGAATGACCATATCTGACTAGTCTGAACATAGAATAGGTAGAATATTTTGGCCGGATATGGCCAGTTTAAACACTAAAGGGTTAAATTGCTAGCCCCTATACCAGTAGTTCTCAACCAGGGCTCACATGGTCCCTGAGGGTCCATATAACAAAATAGTAATCTGCTAAGCTGGGGATATGCAACAGTATTTTAACCCTTTCATTACCGTATTTATTTTGAGATGCTCTGTGTTTCTTTCAATTATTTTAAATATAACAAAGAATTTATTAAAATAACTTAGTTACTATTAAGCTAGTGTTAGGAACATAAATTGTGACTAAGTTTTGGTGGAAGATTTTAATTCAAAACTTAAGAAAACAAGATATTTGTACTCAGAGCCAGAGATGGTTTCGGCCGGGTTGGTAATGAAAGGGTTTAAGGGCTTCTGAAGAAATTTTCCTTTATGTATTGCTAGAAACAGGTTTCTTTCTTTCACATTTTACTTTGTTCAACCTACAAGTTAATGTGTGAAAAAAAGAAAACAGGAATTTGGAAAGAAGTTTCTAGAAAACTAGTTTTTTAAACATTGAATGGTTATGGGGGTCCACAAGAATGAAATAATAATCAAAGGGGTCCATTGGTTAAACCTGGTTGAGAACCCCTGCTCTATACTCATCACTCAAATCTCGCAGAATTGTTTTGCAAAAGTCAAGCCTGAAATTCATAAAAAAAAAATCACTTGTAATATTTAATTTTAGATTCAATCAACAGCTTGCTTTATAACCATGTCATTTCAGGTTCAGCCCCTTGGGTAAGTATCATTTATTATGCGTGTGTGTGTGTGTGTGTGCAATTGACCTTATGCCTTGGCCCAAAGTAATCAATTTTTTTTTTTATCCCAAATAGATGAAAAGTTCAGTTATAATAGGTGAATCTGTTGCCACATTTAGTAAATGTGCTAAAGAAATGGAGATCTTTGCTTCAATAGACATTATTATCATCATCATTAGACTCATTATATTTCCAATTTTTTTAGCTACCATAAATTAAATAAACATAATATACAGGTTTCGTTGTGTGGTAAGAAGCTTGCTTCCCAACCACATGGTTTTGGGTTCAGTCCCACTGTGGGACACCTTTGGCATGTGTCTTCTATAGCCTCAGGCCAATCAGAGCCTTGTAAAAGGATTTGATAGACAGAAACTGAAAGAAGCCCATCATATGTATATATGCATATGTATATATATATATATATGTGTGTGTGTATATCCTGTAAATAATAATAATAGTATTTTTATATGCTTAAAGCTTATAAGCAATTATCATGCATTGACTAAAGAAAATAGTTTAATAATGGGGCATATAAGCCCTCAACAGAAAAAAGTAGGTTTTCCCATATATGTGGGACTCAAAGCCACACCTCTTTGTTTACATGAACAAGTGTGCTACCATTACACCAACATTGGTGTAATGATAGCATCTCACACAAGGTCCCTTTCAGAGCGACAGACATCGATGTCTGTCTTACTCTGGGAAAGGACCTGGCGTGCCTCACTTGCCTCTGGCTTACTCTCAGGTGTTTTTAAGACCAGACACATTGAAAATGTATTCTTTTATGCCTAAAACGCAGCCAAGCCACAAACTAACAGCACACACACATTCTGTATGTATGTTTAATTTTGTTTATATGTGTGTGTGTGTGTGTCTTTGTGTCAGTGTTTGTCCCCCTCACCACAGCTTGACAACCAGAGTTGGTGTGTTTACGTCCCTGTAACTTAGCAGTTCAGCAAAGAGACTGATGGAATAAGTACCAAGCTTAGAAACAAAAGAAGGCCTGGTGTCAATTTGTTTGAATAAAATCCCTTGAAGGTGGTGCTCCAGCATGGTCACAGTGAAATGACTGAAACAAGTAAAAGATAGAAGATTCCAATGTGACTTACTTCATGATTATCCCATCCTGAAAATGATCCACTGGCCAATACGATTTGTGCTGATAGTAAATTCAGCCACATGTAGGTATCTATGACCTTCATGAGCTATATATGGTCAGTAAATATGCTAGAAAATGCAGCCAAATCCTTCTCACACACACAAAAAAAAAATGTGAATCTTCAAAAAGAAGCATGAAGAACACTGACTTTTTTCATTCCATCAAAGGCTGCCTCTGGTCCTATGATACAAACTTCCTTTTTTAAAGTGGTACAAGTTAAAACCTCGTTAAAATTTCATGCTAATTTAAGTTTCCAAACATTAATTTAATAACGACAAGGTTATTTTACTAAATTCTTCATTATTTTCAAAATTAATTAAAACAACGGCAGTGAATTTATTTCAACAGAAAATTGGTAACGAAAATGCTAAATAACGCAGCCCTAGATGTCTGTAGCAAACAAAGGCAAGTTTATGGCAAAAACAACTTCGGTTAGAGTTCCACTCGATCAAAGAGGACTCCAGACTAATGAAACAACTTCGTCAATATATGACATGTTGCTTTTGTTATATAGATGTGTCTTAACCCTTTCGTTACCGTATTTATTTTGAGATGCTCTGTGTTTCATTCAATTAATTTTAAATATAACAAAGAATTTAGTAAAAGAACTTAGTTATCATTAAGCTAGTGTTAAGAACATAAATTGTGACTAAGGTTTGGTGGAAGATTTTAATTCAATACTTATGAAAGTAAGACATTTGTGCTACAGAGCCAGAGGCGGTTTTGGCTGGGTTGGTATCAAAAGGGTTAATGTCAATCCTTATTTCTGGTAATCTTGCATCAAACAAATCAAAGAGAAATATTGCTAGGAATAAGGCTTTGCTCTTCAGTTTCTTTGTTACCAAATTTCTGTTAAAATACATTGACTTTGTTTTGATTAATTTTGAAATTAATAAAGAATTTAGTAAAATAACTTTTGTCATTCTTAACAGAGATTCAGAACATTCAGAAATGGAAGTTTTACCTAAATTTTTATTTACATAATTTTGAGAGATATTTGTATTATGGAATTAGGGGACAGTCTCAAGCAAATTGGTATCAAAAAGAGGGAACAGAATAAATACAATGGAAAAACAGAGAAAATGTGAAGGGCTATGGCTGTTTTGAGGTGGTTGATGTATGTCAGCTGCCCAGTTTAACCAAACTGAATGCTGTTACTGGTACTCGGGTGGTTGACTAGTGTTCCCCCTGCTGCAAACAATTGGGCCAGGTCTCTAGTCCAAGTTTCACTTCACCCATTCCTACCACCAGGACAAGAGGACCTGCAAAAGAGGGCTCTGGGTGCCACCCCCCTCTTGCTCCTTAGCTAACTGAATCATTGTGTGTGTGTGTGTGCGTGTGAGAGAGAGAGAGAGGGAGACAGACAGACAGACAAGGATGGGGGGAGGGAGCAGCAATACAAGACAAAAGAAAACACTGCTAACACACATCAAGCTGAAGCATTTAATACTTAATAACACAACCAACAATGAATTACCTCGTTAAACAAAATAAGCACAATGAACCAATGGAAGTGTGAGCACTTTGTTGTATGTCTGTGTGTCTGTGTGTATACACTATATATATATATATATATATATATATATATACATATATACATACACACATATACCAATCAACATATATACACACACACATATAACAATTAACATATATATATATATATATGTATATATATATATATATACACATATATATATATATACACATATATATATACACATATATACATACACACATATACCAATCAACATATATATATATATATATATATATATATATATATATATATATATATATATATATATATGTGTGTGTGTGTGTGTATGTATGATATACACATACACATTAACATATACATACACACAAACATATATGAATGCAGACACATACACATTTATTTATTTGTTTATCTATTGATCTTCCAAGCCTAACACAGTAGTTATGTAAATGGTTAAGACAATGAAGAAAGACAGAAAGTGGCCATTTACAGAGAAAGGCCAGTTAGGAATTATTTCCCAGCAACACAAAACTTCCTCAGTGAGAAATATTAACACATCAACGAAACTGTAGGAGAAAACAAAAACATTTTACTTGGGCCAAGAAGACGAGTTAACTACATATTAATATTACCACCATCATTGCTCAACAACCAGTGTTTCTGCTTTGCAGCACATTGCTGGCAAGGTGAATGAGAGCTGGCAGGTGACCTACTGCTATGGATGGCAAAGCACGGCCATACTAGAGCAGTCATGTGAACTAACTCATCAGAAACACTGGATGCCTGCCTGCCTCCTGGAAGACCTCCTTCAACTCATACACAACTGAGAGCGATGATATGTGCATGTTAAGAATATCCACATATATATAAGTTGCAAGCAGGGCTGTATGGCAAGAAATTTGCTCCCCAACCACATGGATCTGGGCTATGTCCCACTGTGTGCCACCTTGGGCAAGTGTCTTCTACTATAGCTTCAGTTTGATCAGACCCTTGTGAGTGGATTTAGTGAACAGAAACTGAAAGAAGCCTGTTATGTGTGTGTGTGTGTGTAAATGATCTATTTCATTTTTTAAATATTTTTCTCCTTCTTCCCATCACTTTTCCTCAATTCTTTTCTATTTTCTGATGAAGGTTTAATATCCGAAACATTTAAACATCCTTCTTCCTTTCTTTCAAGCATTAACACCACCTTTACACCTTTAATAAATCTTGTCCCTCTCATTAATTTTATTTTTAGTTTTGCTCCTTCATCATCTTTCCCAGGCCAGAAAATTCATTATACACACACACACACACACACACACACATGCACACACACACACGCATCCTGGCATGGGACACATAGGTTGTCATAGTCTAAGTTAATTCCAAATTACTGACCTCCCACACAGGCTGGAGGGCTACGTCCCAGTTTACATTTCATTTGAAGCTGGCTTCTATGTCAAGAGTCCTGCCCTAGGGTCAACCAATTTACTGAGAGTACTGGGTGCATACTTGCAGAACTCAAGAAGCCACCAAGAAGCCACTGTGTGGAGATCTCCTGCCTGTTTCCACCATTATAAGGGAAAGGTGTTTCTGCTTTGCAGGACATTGCTGACAAGGTGAATGAGAGCTGGCAGGTGACCTACTGCTATGGATGGCAAAGCATGGCCATACTACGGCAGTCATGTGAACCAACTCATCAGAGACACTGGATGCCTGCCTGCCTCCTGGAAGACCTCCTTCAACTCATACATAACTGAGAGCAATGATATGCGCACGTTAAGAATGTCCAGGCAAGCTTGACCAGATGATGGTGATTGGGTGCATTTTCTTATGGTACCAGTACAAGGGGAGTTGCTATTCCTACTGGTCAAGTGCTGTAGATTGGTACGGTGTCAGGCAAAATGACATGTGGTATTTCTGCTGGCTCTTTAGGTTCAAATCCAACCAGAGTCAATTTTGCCTTTCATCCTTTCAAGGTTGATAAAACAAATACCAATCAAACACTGTCTACAAATTTGCACACATGCAAGTGTGCGCGCATACATGCATGCATGTATATACATATGTGTATGTGTATATTTTTGTGTTTGTCCCCTCGCCACCATCATTGCTCAACAACCAGTGTTAGTTTGTTTGCATCCCAATGGCTTGGCAGATGTACATAAAAGACTGATGAAATAAGTGCTAGACATGAAAAATGTCATGGGGGGGGTCAATTTGTTCAACTAAATCTTTTAAGGCAGTGCCCCAGCATGGCCACAGCTCTATGTGTATGTGTGTATTTTTGTGTTTGTCCCTCACCACCATCATTGCTCAACAACCAGTGTTAGTTTGTTTGCATCCCAATGGCTTGGCAGATGTACATAAAAGACTGATGAAATAAGTACTAGACATGAAAAATGTCATGGGGGGGGTCAATTTGTTCAACTAAATCTTTTAAGGCAGTGCCCCAGCATGGCCACAGCTCTATGTGTATGTGTGTATTTTTGTGTTTGTCCCTCACCACCATCATTGCTCAACAACCAGTGTTAGTTTGTTTGCATCCCAATGGCTTGGCAGATGTACATAAAAGACTGATGAAATAAGTGCTAGACATGAAAAATGTCATGGGGGGGGTCAATTTGTTCAACTAAATCTTTTAAGGCAGTGCTCCAGCATGGCCACAGCATGGTCACAGCTCTATGTGTATGTGTGTATTTTTGTGTTTGCCCCTCACCACCATCATTGCTCAACAACCAGTGTTAGTTTGTTTGCATCCCAACGGCTTGGCAGATGTACATAAAAGACTGATGAAATAAGTACTAGATGTGAAAAATATGTCAATTTGTTCAACTAAATCTTTTAAGGAAGTGCCCCAGCATGGCCACAGCTCTATGACTGAAAGAAGCAAAGCCATGAAAACAAGAGAGAGTTAATAAGTTGAGCAAAAGCTTGAGGAAATTAGCAACTTCAGAGTATAATGAGATCATGTTTAGGTTATTCTGATTGCAGAAACTTTCCATTTTAACATCGTTGCTTGGCAACATGGCTAAGAAGAAAACGGGGGAGTAAATGAAAGCATGAGGTCATGTGGAAAACTAAAACTGAATTATTAGACATTACGTGTTTGAGTGGTATTGTTTACATATCTATATTGATTAATATTATTTACATAAAATTTACATTAAACAACAGAAAAAAAACAAACAACAAGAAGTTTCAGTTAAGTAACAGAAGGGATCTAATTGAGTCGAGCTTCACAAAGCAATTTTGATTTCCTGTTAAAGGCGTTTTCATTCGAGTATGTCACAACTGCAATTTTGCTAGGGGGGAAAGGCATACACATCAAAACTTCCTGTTTCACTCTCGTATATCGCAGACATAAACGGCCGTTTGCTTAAGAAGATCACTTTGCAACCATGTAGTATTTCGGTTCAGTCCCACTGCTTGGGGGCTTAACACTTTAGGCAAGGGGTTTCTATTACAACCCCAGGCTGACCAATGCCTTGTGTGTGAATTTTGCAAATGGAAACTGTGTGGTAAGAAGCTTGCTTCCCAAGCACATGGTTCTGGGTTCACTCCCACAGCATGGCACCTTGGGCAAGAGTTTTCTGCTATAACAGGCTTGCCATAGCCTTGTGAGTGGATTTGGCAGACAGAAACTGAAAGAAGCCCATCAAATACATACATATATATATATATATATATATCAATGTCTGTGTTTGTTTCCCACCATTGCTTGAGACCAACCGAATAAGTACCAGGCTTTACAAAAAAAATAGTAAATCCTGGAATCGATTTCTTCACTAAAATTCTTCAAGGCCCAGCATAGCTGCAGTCTAATGACTGCAACGTAACACACACACACACACACACACACACATACATACATATATATATATTTCAAAATGTGACCGCGTGTACCATTGGCGATTTTTTTCCCTCTGTCTTCCCTTCTCTGGATCTTTCCTTCACCTATGTTTCTGACGAGGAGCTCCGCTCGAAACGTTAAACCCTCCTTCTTTCCTTCTTTCCTGAGCGTCCAATAATACTATATTTGTTCCACGTCCTCGCGTTGTTGTGTTTTTTTGTGCTTTCTTGTTTGGATTAACTATATATATATATATACCATAGAAAAGTGAGGAGGTATGAGAGGTGAATATATATATTAAATCATTTGACACCCTTAGGATTACGGCCATTCCGCCACCTTCTTAATGTAGTACTTCCCGACTTCTTATGGTTTATATACTCCTCATAAAATAATCTCATTGATTATATCTTCTGGATTTCAGCTGCATGGATACCTTACTATGTGATTTGTTAGCCAAGTCCATTAGAGATGCTTTCTGTGATAGCCACACGCTTTTCTGCATCCATGTCATATACTCTAAATATACACACACACATATATATGTATGTATGTATGTATGTATGTATGACCTCCACACAGTTTCTGCCTTCCAATTCACAAGGCATTAATTGTCCCGAAGTTATAGCAGACAATACTTGCCTAAGATGCTGCAGAGGGGGACTGAAACTGAAACTGTGTGGTTCTGCAAAGCAAGCATCTTAACCACACAGCCATGTCTGAATCTATATGAAAAGAAAAAAGAAAAATCCACTTATACTGAAAGAAGTCTGCCATATATGAATGTGTGTGTGTGAATGTGTGTGTGTGTGAATGTGTGTATATGCTGTGTGTTTCCTTGCCTTGACATCTGTGACAAATGTAAATGAATGTCATCAACATGTAAGCAGTATCCTTCATCTTTAATCTGTAGAAATAAGTCTGGCCCTGAGGGAATATTGGAAGCCGGTGAGGTTTGGCAACAGGAAGAGCATCCAGCAGTAAAAACAAATCTTCCCCCTTACAAATAATTCAGTCCAACCAATGCGAGCATGGAAATACGAACATTAAAACAACGATGACAATGACAATGGTACTTAACGAATCAGCAGTCTGTTAGTAACACCAATTCCATATCAATATTCTGTAGAGCAGAAGAATTTTAAAAAAAATATGCTACTAAGTCAAACAAACACAGATTGCAAACCAAACTCCTGACTGCTGCACAGCACTTGAAACATTTTTTAGTATCTCTACTTGAATAAAATAAAAATGTCGCTCCTTAGACTTTACATTGTTGTGACTGTTGCATGTCAGAAAACAATTATTGAAAACTTTATCATGACATGCATGTTTAGACATTATCCTCCATGGTTCTCTGCTATATTGGCAGATGAAGAACTTTTGAATTAGAGAAGCTGCATATTTTTTTTTTTAAATTTTTATTTTTCTATTTTCTTTTTCATTTATTTTCCATTTCACGCACATACACATATGTGCATGTGTGTGCGCATATATACATATATGTATGTATATGTGATATATTATACACATTATATGTGTGCATGTGTGTGTATATATATATATATATATATATATAAGGTATATGAATGTCTAGATAAATGTAAAGTAATGTGTGAGTAAAATGTGTACATAATGAGTAAGTGTATGTGCGTATATATATGCACACACATACACATACACACACACACCACACACACACACAAACATGCTGTGTATATGTATACTCAGAAAAAAACTTTATGCATTCTTGAAAATTAAACTAGAAAGAATTTGCAGTGAAATCCCCAAACAGAACAAAATATTTTTCTAAACTAAACAAAAATTATTTAAAAAGCAACAAAATATTAAATACCTAAATAAAAAAAAAGTAATATTTAAGTTTAGTATTTGGAATGGAAAAGCTAAAGAATCCAAGAAAAGTCTTCGGTAATTCAGGGCATATTCCAAATTCTAAAGCATGCATATATAATACATATATATATAGATGTGTGTGTGTGTGTGTGTGTATGAAAGCAAGGGCAGCAAAAGAGGACTCAAAAGCAGAAGAGAATAGAAAAGAATATTATTATTATTATTATTATTATTATTATTTTGATGAATTAAATTTGGTCTTCACCAGATTTTCTTTGTCGTGGCTGTTTTTGCAACAGCATCGGTGTAACACAAATATTGAAATGGCGTATTGTCTTTTACATCTTTTACTTGTTTCAATGACTGGACAGTGGCGGCACTGGATCACTGCCTGATAGGGTTTAGCCGAACCAATCTTGAGCAACGTAAAATGAAGTGTCTTGCTCAAGAATGCAATGCACTGCCCAATCCTGGAACTGAACACATTATCTGGCAATCAGGAGTGTGATCCCCTAACCACTATGGCCACACGCTTTCACACACATACATATAATATATCTATAGTCATATGTGTGACGGAGTAGTTAGGGAGTTTGTTTCCCAACCAAATCGTTCTGGGTTCAGTTCCACTGTGCAGTTCTTTGGCCAAGTGTTTTCTATAGCTCCACATCAACCAGAACCTTGTGAGTAGATTTGGGAGATAGAAACTGAAAGGAAGCTGAGCATTTAAGCATGACCACGTGTGATTACATCTCCTTGCCATGAAATTACATGATGATGGTTGTAAATAAGTGACATACATGCAGTGAAATTCGTTTCTAATATTCTGAGAGAACCTGCCTGGCCCATGGGGAAATAGTGCTTGGAAACAGATGAAGGTTAGCAACAGCAAGGGCATCAGGCTGTAGAAACTCTGATTCAGTAAACTCCATCTGACTCATGTGGAAAAGTGGATGTTAAATAATAATCTTTACTCTTTTACTTGTTTCAGTCATTTGACTGTGGCCATGCTGGAGCACCGCCTTTAGTCGAGCAAATCGACCTGAGGACTTATTCTTTGTAAGCCTAGTACTTATTCTATCGGTCTATTTTGCCGAACCGCTAAGTTACAGGGACGTAAACACACCAGCATCGGTTGTCAAGTGATGTTGGGGGGACAAACAGAGAAACACACACACACACACACACACATATATATATATATACATATATACGACAGGCTTCTTTCAGTTTCCGTCTACCAAATCCACTCACAATGCGTTGGTCGGCCCGAGGCTATAGTAGAAGACACTTGCCCGAGGTGCCATGCAGTGGGACTGAACCCAGAACCATGTGGTTGGTAAGCAAGCTACTTACCACACAGCCACTCCTAATGATGATGCAGGTACCACATAAATGGCACCCATGCTCGTGCCACAAAAAGGCCCCTGCGCTGGTGTCATGTAAAAAGCACCTAGTATATTCTGTATAGTGGTTGGCATCAGGGAGAGCATCCAGTCCTAGAAACCATGCCAAAACAGACAATTGGAGTCTGGTGCAGCTCTCCAGCCTCGCCAGCTCTTATTGAACTGTCCAACCCATGCCAGCATGGAAAACGGATGTTAAATGATGATGATGATGATGATGATAATGAATTAACTGTTGTGATATGAAAGTTAGCAATGCAGCTGTTAGCTTGGACAGTGATAACAAATGTAACCATGTGTGCTGTGCTGGATTGCTGGTTATATTGCAAAGGAACCAGAGAGAGAGAAAGAGAGAGATAGAGAAAGAGAGAGAGATGAGAGGGTTTGAAGAGAAAGGACATAGAGAAAGTGAGAGAGGAGAGAGGTGGGGGAGAGAAGTGAGAGCAAAGAGAAGGAGAGTTTGAAAATTGAGAAGAAGCAAAGTTAAGAATCAATGAAAATCACAAGGGGGGGGGAAGAAGTAGGTGATAGAAAGCCATAAGTGCATATGAAAGTGAAAGAGTGAAGAAAACAATCCTTCATTCATTCCATCCTTCCTTCATTCCATCATTCATCCATTTTTAGTAAGATAATTTCTTGTATAAGCAATTTGCTAAGAGATGCTAACAGCTTGGAAGAACTCCAAACTTTGGTGTTGTCAAGATCTTGCAGTGGTTTCTGCCATCTTCAATACCATCTCCACCAGCACCACTCCTGCTCTGCCGCCTCATTTTGTTTTGAACCATTTAAAACATATTGGCAGCTTGGTTTTCTCTGCTGTGACATTGAGACAACATTTGTCTGACAGCTGTGTCCAGACCCTTGTTTCCCTCCTCTTGCACCTGTCCTCTCACTGTACCCATCTCTCTCTCTCTCTCAGGTGAGGTTCATATTTTAGGAATAGAAATTTAGAATTTTGTCTTCTGGACTTATTCGCTTGTTTTGTCATCTGTGTAGGCACAGGCATGGCTGTGTGGTGAGAGGTTTCAGTTGTCTCATTGTGTGGAACCTTGAGCAAGCATCATCTACTATAGCCCTGGGCCACCAACGCCTAGCAAATATATTTGGTAGACAGAAACTGTGTGGAAATTTTTCATAGATGTGCACAAAACTTTTTCTATTCCTGAGTGTTATACTAATACATGTTTTGTTTTCTACACCACTTGTCTTCGTCTTTTGTTTTTTCGTAAACTCTCCCTATATATTATATATATATATATGTATATATAATGCAAGCATGGAAAAGTGCACATTGATATCATCATCATCATCGTTTAACGTCCATTCTACATGCTAGCATGGGTTGGACAGTTCGACCGGGTATCTGGGAAGCCAGAAGGCTGCACCAGGCTCCAGTCTGATCTGGCAGTTTCTACAGCTGGATGCCCTTCCTAACGCCAACCACTCCGTGAGTGTCGTGGGCGCCTTTTACGTGCCAGGCGAGGCTGCAAAGGCCACGATCGGATTGGTGCTTTTTACATGCCACCGGCACGGAAGCCAGTCAAGGCGGCGCTGGCATCAGCCATGTTCGGATGGTGCTTTTTACGTGCCACCGGCATGGAAGCCAGTCTAGGCAGCGCTGGCATTGGCCACGTTTGGATGGTGCTTTTTACGTGCCACCAGCACAGGGATCACAACTGCAGTTCAAATTTTGGCACAAGGGCAGCCACTTTAAAGCAATTGCATTGACCCCACCCCTGTGCATAAGGCCTGAAATTTTGCAGGAGGAGGCAAGTCAGTTACATCAAGTCTGATGCTCAACTGCTCCTTATTTTATGAGCCCTAAAAGTATGAAAGACAAAGTTGATCTTGGTGTATTTGAACTCAGATCAAAAAGCTGGAAGAAATGTTGCTCAGCATTTGGTCCAGCCTGCTGAGGATTCTGCCAGCTCACCACCTTTCTGCAATTGGCACAGGGACAGTAGTTTGGAAGGGAAGGGGTTTGAACTCGGAACATAAAGAGTTGGAACAAATACTGCAAAATAATTTTTCTGTTGCTGTGATTATTTTGCCAATCCAACTTGCTTATATTAATTCTTCCAACTACAGGGATGAGGCCTGAAATTTTGTGGGGAACAGGTCACTTGATTACAACACTCCCCAATGTTTATATCATATTTATTTTATGGACCCTGAAAGTTAAGTTAAGTTAATTTTTTGGCTCAAAAAGCAAAAAGCAGGGCCATGTAGGGGGACATGGAGTTATGCACAGGAGTGTTCATGCAAAGAGTTCAGGCCTTTTCTGGTCAAGAGAGACTTTGAACCGAGCGGTCGTCGGCATCTTCACTATCTCGTCCGGCAGCTTATTCCACGGATCCGCAACTCGGACGGAGAAAGCACCTCTCCTTCGATTGAGATGAAATCGTCGCAGATAGAGCTTTTCGAAAGGATAAAAGGAATGGTCAAGTTTGGTAGCATTTGAACTCAGAACATAAAATGCAGGAATAAAGATAGCAACTTGTTGAATGCATTCTCTTTCTCTGAATTTTCCCCTTCTTTTGCTCCAGAAACAATAATTGGAATTTCTCTTTAAAAACAAAACAATGAAATTAAGATTATGGCCTTCTTTTGTTTGTCTATTATGACCCTATATTTATGCTTGTATGCTTGATGTGTATACATGCATGTGTCTATATATATATATTTATCTGTGTGTTTGTTGATGGGTTACAGTAGTTCCAGTAAATGTTTGACATTGTATCAAAAGTACAATAGAAAGAAATGAAGAGAAAACACTGTGTTTGTAAATTCAAAAACTCACTATTCTCCTACAAAATGAGAACATGCATTCACCTACTTGCATGTTCTTAAATGTATAAACATGCATGCAGACATATATATATGTGTATGTGGAGACAGAGAGAGAGAGGGACAGATGTGTGTACATGAGTGTTTATATATATTTATGTATATGCTTGTGTTTATGTGTATATATATGTATATGTGTACATGTGTATGTATGTATATATATTATATATATATATATATATACAACGCACATGCATTATATATATAGTGTACATACATATGCATTGACACAAGGACACAGTTAACAATAAAATAAATTTTTTAAAAACTTGAACACAAAGAAAAACAAAAGCAAACACAACAAACCTATCAGGATTTCCTCAATAAAAATCAGTGAATTTGCAGTGGAAGAGAAATTTGCACAATTTGATAGGATTGTTGTGAAAGAAGCGATGGGGGAATGTCTTTTGTTCTGGAATGCTCTTTTAGTTTGCTAAGTCGGTAATCATGCTAGAAACAATAGCAACTGTTACAAATGATATCATCCAGTGTGTTAAAAAGGATATTTCTCTCTTTCCCCTCTCCCCTCCTTATTGTCAATGTGGCGGCGGTGGTGGTGGTGGTGGTGGTGGAGTGGGGGGATGTGTGAATCTGTTTATTGGAGTAAAGGTTGCTATTTATTGTTGTTCGATTGATAAAAGGGAGGATTTGTTTTATAATGAGAAGGGAGGGGTGCTCTTTGGTAGTTTTGGGTTTGTTTGTTTTTTTTTGTTTTTAAAGGAAAAGATTTAAAAAAAAAAAATTTTGTTGGGTATGGGTCTGGGATTAATTTACGAAAATATAAGAATGCATCTCAAGTCTTTATATTCTTCACTTCATCTCTTTTTTTCCTTCTTTTTCGCTCCATCTTCCACTCTGTCTCTCTCTTTCTCCTATTCCATCTTTCTCATTTCTCTCTCTTTCTCTCTCAGTTTTTCTGTCTTCCTCTTCATACACTTCTTTCCTGCTATTATTGCTTTTTCTCCCTCTTTTTTTTCCTTCATCTTGTCACAAAGAAAACTTTGGGGAAAAAAATAAGTAAATATATCCATTAAAAAAAAAAAACTATAAACATTCCAAAAGACAGAAAGAAAAAAAACATGCAAAATTATGTAAAACATTAAAACATTCCTCCAGCCCCCACCATCTGCAAATAAAACAATAACAAAACTGCTTGGTTGTTTACTGGCAATCAACAGAGCAAATCTTGATGTAAAGGTATTGTTTTATAATCGTCAATGATGAACTTGATAATCATTGTTAATGATGGTGGTGGTAGTGGTGGTAGCAATGGCTGTGGTGTTGTTGATAGTGAAGGGGGTAGTGTTGGTAGTGTTGTGTAGGATGTTCCGCTTAGCTTTTGTTTGAGTGGTACTTTGGCACAAATGTAGCAGTGTTGAAAAAAAAAAACATCACTAAATAAATGTTATCACAATCACCATTCTGGGCATGTCGTCTTAACCCTTTCTGGGTATACAACCAAAAACAACAAATTATCTAAAAAAACAATTGCAAAATAATTTTTTAAAAAAGCCCCAGAAAACTGGTATGAGTGAAATAATGTCAAATATCCAAACAACATTTACCTTATATGGCACTCAAGGGTACCGTAAAATTGCCTATTTTTGTAAATCTTGCAAATGGTTGAACAAATAGAATGAGTTAACCTTTAGAAAATTAAAAATAGGCATCAGTACAGCTGTGTGGTTGAGTATCTTGCTCCCCAACCATAGGGTTTTGGGTTCAAGTCCCACTGTACAGCACCTTGGGTAAGTGTCTTTTACTTTAGCTCTGGGCTGACTAAATTGTTGTGAGTGGATCCAGTAGATGGAAACTGAAAGAAGCCCATTGTGTTTATATATATATAGCCATGTTACATGGCAGTGAAACATGGGCCGTGACTGCTGAGGACATGCGTAAGCTCACAAGGAATGAAGCCAGTATGCTCCAATGGATGTGTAATGTCAGTGTACATACTCGACAGTGTGTAAGTACCTTGAGAGAAAAGTTGGACCTAAGAAGCATCAGCTGTGGTGTGCAAGAGAGACGATTGTGCTGGTATGGTCATGTGGCGAGAATGGATGAAGATAGGTGCGTGAAAAAGTGCCAATCCCAAGCTGTTGAGGGAACCCGTGGAAGAGGTAGACCCAGGAATACCTCGACTATACATGAATAAAGAAGAATGAAATATTAGATCATATGATGGTAGGTTAAACAGCATGAGGAAGAAAATAGTAAACACAAAACTCGTATGATTTTAGTTAGAATTTCTTCCATCAAGAAGGTTTGTTTATAATTTTATGAGATAATCAGGTGAAAAAGAGCAACAGCCACAAGACCACTTTCTGGCCCCTGATGACTGGTGTGAGGTAGTGAGGCAGTCATCCTCAAACCTCTAATAACTTGGCCTAAATTCTTGCAAGAAATTGGGCACTGATAATGCCACCAATTGTGCAACAGTGGATGGAAGCACTCCGTCGGTTATGATGACGAGGGTTCCGGTTGATCCGAATCAATGGAACAGCCTGCTCGTGAAATTAACGTGTAAGTGGCTGAGCCCTCCACAGACACGTGTACCATTAACGTAGTTCTCGGGGATATTCAGTGTGACACAGAGAGTGACAAGGCCGGCCCTTTGAAATACAGGTACAAGAGAAACAGGAAGTAAGAGTGAGAGAAAGTTGTGGTGAAAGAGTACAGCAGGGAACACCACCATCCCCTGCTGGAGCCTCGTGGAGCTTTAGGTGTTTTCGCTCAATAAACACTCACAACGCCCGGTCTGG
>NC_043012.1:24128836-24151336 GCF_006345805.1 Octopus sinensis
AAGATAAATAATTACAAATTATTTTGTATCATGACTTGAAGCTACAAGTTATTTGCCAGTGTCTTCACATCGTGGACCTCTCACAATCCATTCTCGTCCATACACCTACAATGTTATTGGACCAGGGCAGGGAGCTGGCAGATTAGTTCGCATGCCGGGTCAAATGCTTAGCGGTATTTCGTCTACCAGTATTTCATTCTGAGTTCAAATTCCACCTAGGTCGACTTTGCCTTTCATCCTTATGGGGTCAATTAAATAAGTACCAGTTACGCACTGGGGTTGATGTAATCAACTTAATCCCTTTGTCTGTCCTTGTTTGTCCCCTCTATGTTTAGCCCCCCCTGTGGGCTATAAAGAAATAAATATTATTGGACCTACAGCATAATATAATACATGGTTGCAATGATAAGATTATTTCTGAATTTTGGGTCGTTTCCATGGTGACAGTTTGCTTGAGAGTTGGTGTCATTGAAAATAACAAAAATTCTTTTGAAATTTTAGATACAAAATATTTATTTTTTATCATTGACCAACTGTGTATGGTCAATACTATCAATGACAAAAGACATGTTTACACCAATTTAGACATTCAAAGGTTGTAGGAGATATTACTGCATCAGGTATGACAGCAGCCGTTGTCATGTAACAGCTAGGTGGTTTGGCTGCAGCAACATTATCATTGCTATTCATTCGCAGTTGACTGGCTCAAAGTGTGTGCTTCTACAATCTTCCTAGTTGCTAAACCTCCCTAAATATATATATATATATAGCTAATAAATTCATCTGAAACAAACATGACAAAGCCTAAGTAGCCTAATGACCATCCCATGTGTTATTTGTCCCAGAAAACTGCTTGTTTACAACAACCTGGATTTGATGAATTGAACAACTGGTTGATCTATTGTATTGGAGTGGTCAGCTCCCAACTGATGATGGAAAAAAAAAAAAAAAAGACAGTTTAATGTGCTTTTCAGACTTGAATATGTTATTGATATTAATCATTGATGGTATCCTGTTTATTGTTATGCAGTAAATGTGAATACAGTGATTTGGTTTCAATTTCTAAGTCATTGATTATCTGAAACAGTTGCAAAGATAAGACTGGATCACTTCATTTATTAGTATATGGAAATTTGCATTTGAATATATTCTTTATGCCAACTATTGTTTGTCTTTTCTCCTTCCATTCTCACTCAAGGAAGGCCATTCTTGTGGCTGGCTTCCTACATCAGCAGCACCTGCCACTCAAAGAATTCCGAGTTTAAGTTTTGGATTCATCTGAACACTACCATCGAATTATGTTTACTTTAGCATTCACGAGCTCAAAATCTCTCGTGGAGGCATCATCCAACCAAAGTACAAATATATGGGGAACTACCACCTGTATCATCTCTTGTGAAAGGTAGGAGAGTCCAGTTTGCTGGACATTGTTGTAGAGCTGAAAATGAGGCAATTTCTACTCTTCTCCTCCGGAAGCCATCTACTCGCGATACCAGAGGGTGCACACTCTCCTACCCTGATGTAATCTCCAGGGATACAGGCATCCAGCAACAGGACCTCCATAATGCTATGATGGACCGTGAAGTCTGGCGTAACATAGTAAATTCCTTTGTCTCAACCACGGTCGAACAATGATGATGATGATTAGCATTCTACAACATGTTCTTTGTACCTGCTTGACATTGCAAGATAAAGGCAAAGGAGTGCCATCATCAAGTAAGCAATGGCATTCATTTTCCATTTTCCATGCAAACACCTCCTGTTATGGAAAAAAACATTCCCTTGCTTGGAAAACAAGTGATGGTCAGTAATAAGAGCACCAAACTGTAGAAAATCTGCCTCCATGAATTATGCCTGACCCAAGCAAGTGTGGAAAAGCAGATGTTAATAGTCAATGACAACAATAATATCTAGCTTGTGGAATGTATTTCTGCTGAAGAACACTCTGAAAATATTTTCAGCTACATTTCTTAAGACTGTCATCCTTTTTTGGCAGAGGCTATTTGTCAAGCTAAAGGGGTGGCACCATTCAGTTTATCAAACAAACAGGATACTCATTGTTGTATTAACCGGATCAAATGTTATATAATCCAGCGTTAAAACAAAAGCCAAGATTTAGTTTTTTCATCTGCTTAGGTAAACATAATGACCTGAATAATAATAATAATAATAATATCGAAAAAATACCTTAGGAATGAGAACCCAGATTCAAAATTTCCCCAAGACACCTGATGAAGGCTGGAGGGTATATCAGCTGAAACGTTGTGTAAACAACAAACAAGATGAGGACAAATATCCGTCAAATGTAAATAACGTAAATAATGTACATAATTCCTCATCTCTTAAATAACAGAATATAATGATGCTTGACAGCTTTGAAAATTCCTTTCCAATTATTGGTATATTTTACTCAATAGACACACCCAACTACATCCTGGAATAGGAGAAAAGGGAAATAATATGTGATATAATATCATGGAAGATGGACATTAAATGATGACAAATTAATTAGCAGTGGCAGACAAAGTTTGAAAAGGACCCAGAATTCTGCCCATGAAAGTTTACAAATGAAATATATACAAGCACACAGACACAGATACAGACAGACAAATAGATAGAGAACTGGTGTGGCTCTGAAGGAAGAAGTCTGCATCCAAACCACATGATTTTAGGTTCAGCCCCACTGTGCGGCACCTTAGCAAAATATCTCCTATTACAGACTTGAGCTGACCAAAGCCTTGTGAGTTGATTTGGAGGATCGAAACTGAAAGAAGCTCATTGTATGTGTGTATATATATATATATATATATATATATATATGTGTGTGTGTGTGTGTGTGTTTTAAAGTGGATATTAAAATGATGATAGTGTATGTAAGAATAGACATATACACACTTATATCTATGTGTGTGTGTGTGTGTGTGCCTGTGTGTATGTGTGTGTGCCTGTGAGTGTGTGTGTTTGTGTGTGATCCAACTTGTTGGTCACAGATTATGTTCACTTATGTAGCAGAAATTTTGCAGAGAGAAGCACATTCTTCAAGGTGAAGGTCACGAGTAACTCTTTGCTATACAAACATCAACAACAGGAGCAACAACATCACTTGAAAACAAACATAAACAGCAAATGTTAAAATATTGGCAAAAATACAATTCTATATTGCAGTTGCTTGCAAACATTTGCCAATTTATACAATCAGTAGCAGCAGCAGGATAAGTAATCTACGACTAGACTGAAAATATATACACACACACACACATATGTGCATGCATGTATGCACACACACACACGCACACACACACACACACACACACACACACACACACACAAACACACTCAGAAAATTATGCTGTATGGCACCCCTTCACTACCACCTTTCCTTCTCGGCTACTTCCATCCACCCTTATATAACACGGGGTAGCAAGACACTTGTGCTTGTCGCTATCACATTTTAACCACTCAACACCCAATATAAAACCACCCCTCCTCTCAAACACTTGGTCGGGACTTAGGGGTGCGGTGGGGTGGGGACTCTTCTGTAGTCTTTTCTAACTTTGCAATTTATTTGGGGAAACACAAGTTCTGGTGGCATGAGAAAAGCACCACAGTAAAAAGGTCGGCATTAGGAAGGGCATCCATTCACAGACACCATGGATGCATGCAGGAATTTGACACAGCCCTACAGCTCAACAGATCCTGTCGAACCGTCCAACCCATACCAGCAAGGAAAACATGTTAAACAACAAAGATGATGATGATACATATTTCTGTTCAGGTGTTCGTTAGTTCATTCATTTTCCTTCCCATCAGATTATTCCTAGCAAGAATCAGATACATGAATATATATTATTAAGTCATTGCTTTAGAGTGGGATACTCTTGATGTCACTCACCCTTACCTGTTTTTTTTAATAAGCAAATTTTTCATTCTACTCATCTTTGAGAGGATGAAACCTAACATATAACTTGTTGATTAGGAATATCAAACAAAACAAAACAAAACAAAACAAAAAACAAAAAGAAAATCAAGAACACCATCCGAGTGTGATCATTGCCAGAGCAGCCAACTGGCTTCCGTACCCGTGGCACGTAAAAGGGCACCATTCAAGCGTGATCGTTACCAACATCTCTTCACTGGCACCTGTGTCAGTGGCATGTGTAAAAAGATTCGAGCGAGGTCATTGCCAGCACCGCCTGACTGGCCCCCGTGCAGGTAGCACGTAAAAAGCACCCACTACCATCTCGGAGTGGTTGGCATTAGGAAGGGCATCCAGCTGTAGAAACTCTGCTAGATCAAGACTGGAGCCTGGTGCAGCCATCTGGTTGCCAGCCCTCAGTCAAAACCGTCCAACCCATGCTAGCATCGAAAACGGATGTTAAACGATGATGATGATAAAAATATTTCTACCTCAGTTGCCTTTTCAAACTAAGTGCAAAATATAAACCGTCACACACAGACACACATATACACACACACATAAACATGACAGGGTTCTGTACAGTTTCTGTCAGCCAGAGAGAGAACCGATGCCATGAGGTGTGTATCTGTGTGTGTACACACATGCCAACACATACATGATGGCATCAAATTGATTTTAAGCAACGTCCTCATGTGATTGTTTTCTTTAAGTAGCACAGATGTGGGTTTTTTTATCCCTCCTATTTGGGACCTATACTCTTTTGCATAGATGTGGCAATGATGGGCACCTCTTGCAGTAGGTGATCAGAAAGTTTACAATTCATGCTGACACCTGCACTCATTTCATCATGGAATTTTTCATCAAGTGTTTTGCCTTTTGCATCTAATATGCAATCATAATAAAAATCAAGTGATGATTGGGGCCTAAGCATTCTAAAGTGAGGAAAGGCTTTGCTCAGGGCAAATCCCATTATTTGAGCAACAAATGTCCCCTACTCTCTCCCCAACCCCACAGAAAATAAATATAAATGAATGCAAATGAAAGTTACAGTTGTTACACTAGGTGTTTTCATTTTTGTAGAGAGATGTCTAAACAAAGACTATGGGTCTCTCATACCCAGCTGCAGAATAGCCATTGACTCTATCGAGTATATCAATTCTTCAGCAGGTTTTGCTTTTCATCCTGCAGAGAGTCCAACAAAAATCACACTCTCTACCAAACAGAATTTGTGGCACTGACATTTTAGTCACTGATGGCCAAACCATGCAACAGGTAATACTGGGTTACATGTTACCACTAGCCCTAAGAGTGACCCAACATAAATACAAACATACAATACATGTAGGAACAGGCACTGAACTGGCTGTGTGGTCAAGAGGTTTGCTTTGTGAAAAATGTAGTTTCAGGGTGGGTAAGTGTCTGCTTTGAAAAGCCTTTCATTGATCAATGCGTTAGGAAATTGGGAGAGGAAAGCTGTGCAAAGACTCATCTGAATACTTAATGTTGAAACGTACAGAGATACAATTACTATAAGTTGTGCCTGGGTGAGTGTATATATATATATATATATATATATATACACACACATATATATATACATATATATATGTCATTCCAGGGAGAAAAACTACAAGTAGTTAATAGCTTCTGTTACTTAGGGGACCAAGTCAGTAGCAGGGGTGGATGCTCTGAAAGTATAGCTGCTAGAATAAGAATAACTTGGACAAAGTTCAGAGAGCTCCTACCTCTGCTGGTTTGCAACAACACACTTTAGAATTCAGTTGATGCATCGTGTGACACTCTGGACAATGCTTTAGCAGAGAGCCAACCAATACCTTGTGTCTTGGGTGGCTGGCAACTATGTGAATGCCACTCGTGTGTGTGTGTGTGTGTGTGTGACATTTGTCTCCACTCTCCCCACCATCACAACCACCAGCAAATCTTGACAACTGGTATTGATTTGCTTAGATTCCCATAACTTAGCAGTTTAGCAAACATGATCAATAGAACAAGTACTATTTGACTAAATTCATACAACACAGAGCCCCAGCATGGCCAAGGTCCAATGACTAAAACAGGACATATGTATCAATATCATAGCTATTTTTTCTTTTATTTTTCACTTGTTTCAGTCAGTAGATCATAACCATGCTGGAGCACTGTCTAGAAATATTTAATGAAATAAATTAGCTTCAGGAATTATTTTGAAACCTGGTACCTATTCCACAAGTCTTTCTGCCAAACCATTAAGACACAGGAATGTAAACAAATCACTAAGCGACAATTTCTGGTGGGGCACAAAAACAAAGACACACACTCAGATATATATATATATATATATATACAAAATGGGACAAGAACGCAAAACATTCAAATAGACGATACAAAAACCACAGACGGGTCATTCGAAGCCTCAAATCTTCAGTCAAGAACCGGATATTCGTGTAACATCGTCCATTTTTCTATCCTTGTTTCATATACATTCGATCCTTTTTCCAAGAAATCTAATGCTCGTAGCTTAGTTTTTCCTTGGGGTTGGCCAGATTGGAGCAATCTCAAGATTAATCAGCCAAAATTGCAAGGACGATCCGGTTCTTGACTGAAGATTAGAGGCTTCAAATGACCCGTCCGTATTTTTTGTATCGTCTATTTGAATGTTTTGCGTTCTTGTCCCATTTTGTATTTTTATATATATACATATATATATAGCAGCATACGTACACCTTGTTTTATATATATATATATATATTATTATTATCTTTAAAAAATTTTATCTAGTTTCAGCTCACGAGCTGTGGCCATGCTGGGGCACTGCCATTCGGTGTTGCTACATGATTTTACTTCACGAATGCTTTTTAGCAACTGACATTTGGTGTATGAGAGAGTTTGATGCAGCTGCCCTCCTCCTGCCGTGAAGTTGGTTCATGTGGGACACCTGACAAGAAGAGATCCAGTTTTATTGTAAAAACATCTGCATCCACCCCATGCAGGTCTCTCAGGTCCTTCGGGAGGATATTGAAGAGCTGTGGACCTCTGAAGCCCAGGCTATCACAGTATCTTGTCCTACATCTTGATGGCAAATTTGGAGTCCTTGGCATTATACAGTGGCGCCCAGTACATGTATATATATATATATATATATATATATATATATATATATCCAACAGGCTTCTACACAGTTTCCATCTACCGAATCAATTCACAAGAATTTGATCAGTCTGAGGTTATAGTAAAAGAGACTTGCCCAAGTTGCCATGCAGTAGGATGAACTCAAGACCTCATGGTTGCAATGCAAGCTTCTGAACCACAAGACCACAGCCGGGCCTCACTATACATATATATGTTGAAAATGCATTCATAAATATTCTGCAAGTAGATTTCCAAAATTTTAAACATCACATTTTGAATTCATTTAAATACAGAGGCTTTTTTCCTGTTCTATTCATCTTAGACTTTTTTTTCTGGCCTTCATATATATATATATATATATATTATATATTCAGCTTGTGTAGGTGTGTGTGTGTGTGTGCCTCTAAATATGTGTGTGTGCTTCTATATATGTGTGTATGTATGCACGTGTCTGTGTGTGTGTGTGTGTGTGTGTGTGTGTATGTATAATTTTCCATCCAGTTTATCACACTTACATGGGTTGGACAAGTTTTCTTTAGCACATAATCTCTCCATGAATATATATATATATCCATGTGCATGTAAACATATACACATACATATACATGTGTGTATATATTACACACGCATACACATGTATGCATGCATACGTAAATATAAACATACGTACATACACACACACACACATAATACCCATGCACACTTATGTACACACACAAATACACATATATATACATGTATGTATGTGTGTGTGTGTATGTCTATATATATATATATATATATATATATTATATATATATTAAGATTGTATTTGCATATATATATATAATATATAGATATATATATGTATGCAAATACAAGCTTAATATATATTATATATATATATATATATATATATATATATATATAGACATACATATATATATATATACACATATATATATACTCACAGACACACATGAATATACATATGCATATATACATATAAATATTTGTAAAATTTATTTTTTACATTATTCACTTCTGTTCTTTTCTCTCCTCCCACCCCTTCCCCCTCCTTTATTTTCCTACCTCAATGTAGAATGTTTGGCGTTCTGAAAATTGAATAGTTGAGTAGACGAGATTTACTTGTAGAACGGGAGATAGATACAGAAAAACCGAGAGACATACAGACAGACTAAGAGACAGACAGAGAGTTAGGAACTGTGGATATAGATTATAATTAGCCAAAGGGTTTCTCTTATCTTACCAACCTCTTGTACCGATTATTTAGACCAAAGCAGCAAGAAATTTCATAAATATTCATAATGGCTATAAACATCTAATGGAAAATATGGAGAAATTTTAAGCATTCTTAACAGAGCTGTTCATTTTTACAGGTTCTGTATAGCTGTCTGCATAAACTCACATATATCCAATTTATACACACACACACATACATATATATATAGAGAGAGAGAGAAAAAGAAAGAGTGAGAGAGACATATACACACATATATATATATATATACACACACAAACACAAATATATTCAGATATATATCCACTACATTACACACACATACACAAATATATTCAGATATATAATATATATATAATATATATTATATACACATACATGTACACACACACATACATAAATATATATATATACATAGATATATATATATATATATATATATATATACATATATATATATACATATATATATATATATATATACATAGATATAGATATATATATAGATATATATATATATATCACACACAATATATACATGAAATAATATACATATTTACATACAAGTAATACGAACAGAAACTCCCACATCCACCAAGCAATTCTGCAATTTACAAAAAAAAAAAAGTACATATGTATGTATGTATGTATGTGAAAATAAACTTAACTGAATGCGAGAGTATATGTATGGGATTGTATTCATGTCTGTGCGTTGATGTTTTTACATCGGTATATGCAGTCACATGAGGAAAAGAACACAAGCACATGATATATATATATATATATATATACATATATAGATATATGTGTGTATGTGATTGTATAACAACTGTATTCCATAAGAGCACAAGAGCAGCAGGGCTCCCTAAAACTATTTGGCAAAGGACCAATGACAAGGAAAGAAGACAAGAAGAGTGGAGAATCTGAAATGAGACCAGAAGTGTGGCAGAAAACAGATCTGATTGGAGAGAACTAATTCCATAAGAATATGGAATGGTTTGCTAAGATTTGATGGGTCCAAGAATTGCAGTGGACTTCAGTGTCTACATTCACATGGTTTCTACGGTTGGATGCCTTTCCTAACACCAACCACCTTACAGTGTGCACTGAATGGTTTCTTTTTCTTTTCCTGTGTTACCATGCAACCTGCAATACTGAAGACCCCAAGAGAGGCAGCTTTATGCTAAGAGACAAAGGGTTTAAAGCCAAGAGAAAGGGGCCACAGCAGAACAGGTTTCTGGCAGTTGAGGAGGAGTTGCTACACCTTTTCTCTTTGGTTTCAATTATTAGACTATGGCCATGCTGGGGCACCACCTCGAAAAATTTTCTAAGTCGAAGAGATCAACCCCAAGACTTACATTTGAAGCCTGGTACTTATATCAATCTCCTTTGCTGAACTGCTAAGTTTTGGAAATGTAAACACACCAACATCAGTTGCCAAGGAGTGATAGGAGGACAAAGACACACACACACACACGATTGGTTTCTTCGAGTTTCCAATCTACCAAATCCACTCACAAGACTCTGGTTGGCCTGAGAGTACAGAAGGAGACGAATATCCCATGTCCTGAACATGGAAGCATGAGGTTGGGAACCAAACTTCCTGCCATACAGCCACGAGGTGCAATGATGGTTGATTAGGGAAGAGATAAAATTACAGGAGGTATGGGGGGGGATGGAAGTGGTATAAATGGAAGCAGGAGTTTGTACAGGAGAGAGCGAGATATAGGGAGTAGGTGGTGGTGAATATAGTGAATGAAGACTAAAGTGTTGAGAGGTGGATGTAATGAATCAATGAGGAGTGGGAGAATCCAATGATATATGAGCAGCAGAAAAGTAATATTGATTCTGTAGAGAGGAGAAGGATGGGAATAAAAGAGATTATGTGTGTGGGAGGAGAGGTAAACATAGAATGCATGGAGGGTGAGAGACGTGTAGTTGTGGAGAAGGAGAGAGAATTTGATGAGAGAAGGGGTAGGAATGATCAATGTAAAATATGGGTGGAGAGGACAGTATAAGATTGAAGGATGTATATCATGTAAAATGGTTCTAATTGGGGAGTAAGATTAGCTCTACCAAGAAAAAGTTGTAGTTAGAGAGATGATGAGTGGGGGTGGGAGTGTCTTGAAGAGGAAATTGGATGGAGGGCACATGTATACAAACATACAATGTTTCCAGTCTGTTTCACCATTCTGAGTAAGTATTCTTAAGAAGCACAAACCTGTGCTTCTACCTTAAGTAATCAGCAATTCCTTATACCGCTGTCCAAGAGGGTGCGTGTAGCTTAGTGATTAGGGTACTCAGCTCACAATTGTAAGGTCATGAGTTCAACTGCTGGCAACGTATTGTGTCCTTGAGCAAGACTCATTACTTCTTGTTCAAGTCCACTTAGCTGGCAGCAATGAGTTGTACCTGTAATTCACAAGGGGTCAGCCTTGTCAGCTTCTGTGTCATGCTGAATCTCCCTGAGAACTGCATTAAGGGTTTGTGTGTCTGTGGAGTGCTCAGCCACTTGTACGTTGATTTCATGACCAGACTATTCTGTTGATTGGATCAACTGGGAAACTCTTCATTATAAGCAATGAAGTGCCAGTTTTAATACAGCGGTCCTCATCCATATGCATCACATGTCTGTACCAGCACAGTTTTCATTCTTGCCCATTACCTCTGAATCCTTTAAGACCTAGTTTTTCTCTCAAAACATTATGTCAGTCAAGAATTTTTACACTGCACATCCAATGCAGCATGCTCAATTCATCTCTTTCCAATCTTCTCAAGTCCTCTGCATTCGAGCCCGAAGTCTCACTGCCCTGCAGCATCACAGGTCTAACACAAGCATCATACAATCTTCCCTTCACTCTAAGACCTTTGTAGCCAGCAACAGTAATAGTTCCCTGAACTTTCTGCAATCCATTCTTATCCTGGTGGTTATACTTTCAGAGCAAACCCCTCATAGGTAAAATATTAAAATACATCAGCTACTTCTAGTGGGCTTTCCAAGCATTTAAGAGAAACTGTTTGTGGTGTAATCATAGTACAAACTACTCCAGAGCATCTATCACATATGAATCTTACATCCTCTGTTAGTCTGCTTGGGATTCTACAACACTTCTTGGGTATCCATAGTTTACAATCAGCACAGCATATGAAGTTTATATCTACTCCTTTTTTCCTAAGGATATCAGGGTCCTGTCTTCTGTTCTATCGACTAAAACCTTCACCTTTCCTAAGTTTAGCTTAAGATCTCTCAGTATTAGATTTAACTTCCAAACCTAGAATTTCCTCTCTAATTGCTCAACAGATTCAGCTACAAGAACTAGATCAGCATAAAGGAGATCACATGAATAACCAGTGTTAACCTTCTCTGTGATGAACCGTAAGACTATGATGAATAACAGAGAACTGAACTTTGATGGACTCCTAGCCGCATGCTAGACTCATCAATGAAATCCTTGTTGACTCTCACTTTACTTATGGCATCTTTGTATGCGGTTTGTACGGTCATCACAAACCATACATCTACACCCAGTTTCCTTAGTGACCACCAAATTGGTGCATGTGGCACTCTGTCAAATGCCTTCTCCAAGTCTTCAGTGAAAACATCTTCAGCCAAGATGAAATATTACCCTACATGGAAACAGGTGAGACTTGGTGGCAGGTAGAGCATCTGGCCAGAGAAAATTTGCCTCAAACAATTCCATTTGACACATGAAAGTATGGAAAAGTTGAAGTTAAAACTCAACAATGCCGATGATGATGTATATATATATATCTTTTAGCATTTACTTGTTGCAGTCATTAGACTGTGGCCATGCTGGGGCACTACCTTGCAGAATTTTAGTTCAATGAATCAATGCCAGAACATTTTTTTTTTTTTACAGCTGGAACTTATTCTATAGGTCTCATTTATTGAAGTGCTAAGTTACAGGGACATGAACACAAGTTGTCAAGCAGTGGTGAGAGGAGGCACACATACAAAGACATGCACACACACACACACACACACACACACACACACATAAGTATATATATATATATATGGATGGATGAGGAGAGATATGTGAAGAAGTGCCACTCCCAAACAGTTGAAAGTATCCGGGGTAGAGGTAGACCCAGGAAGATATGGGATGAGGTAGTCAAGCATGACCTTCAAACGTTGGGCCTCACAGAGGAAATGATGAAAGGCCGAGATCTCTGGAGATATGCTGTGACTGTAAAGACCCGACAAATAATGTGAGTTCATGGCTGCTTCCTGCACCAGTTTCGCATAGCCTCAGCCCATCCAAAGTACCTTGGATTGCAGAACGACCTGCTGTGCTTACCTTGGATCGTAGGGTGACCTGCTGTACTTGAGGAGACCTATTGAGTCAAGTACATCAACATAAATATCAAATGGAAATTGTAGTTATGATACCTGTGCTGGCAGCACATAAAATGCACCCACTACACTCACGGAGTGGTTGACGTTGGGAAGGGCATCCAGTTGTAGAAACACTGCCAGATCAGACTGGAGCCTGGTGCAGCCACGTGGCTTCCCTGATCTCGGTCGAACCGTCCAACCTGTGCTAGCACAGAAACCGGACATTAAACGATGATGATATATATACACACACATAATAAGCTCTTTTAACTTTCCATCTATGAAATCCACCAACAAGGCTTTTGGTCTGCCTAAGGCTTTTGTAGAAGACACTTGCTAAATGTACCATGCAGTGGGATTGAACTTGGAAGCATGTGGTTGGGAAGCAAACCTCTTACCACAGAGCCATGGAAGTAGAGAGAGATTCTATGTGAAGATCTGCTAACAGCTCCTTCATGTAATATGATGGTGCTGCAAAACATTTTAGCCTCAGGACTGTAAATAATGGCAATAATGATGAAAAGATTTGTGAAAATTAAGCAAAATTACTAAAAAAAAAAAATTCTACAGTTGAAATATGCATAAAAAAAAAATTAAATGAAAATATTTTATTTAAATTTAAAATATGTAAATAAGAATAAATAAAACAGCACAAAGAACCAAAATGGAAAAACAAATTAAATTTCAGTTTATGTCTATTTCTGGGGGAAAAAAATTACTTAGAAACATTAAACAACACGTATTTTATGTGAGAATGTGTGTGTTTGAATGTTACTAACAAGATGTTTGTGACATATTAACCAAGTAATAGTATTCAATTCACCAATGTATTCCGAGAATAAACAGGTGCATAAATGTTGAACTGTAATGGTGGAATGGTTTGGCCAACCAATTAAGGTAAAACTGCAGAAAGCTAGGCAGCCTTCCAGTTTTCAAACGTTTTCTAAATCATTATTTATCCAACACTATCGAACTTCATTCTTGTCAGTTTTTTATTACTACTATTGCTGCTGCTGCTGCTACTACTACTACTACTACTACTACTACAACAACAACAGTGATAGATTAGCAAAATCATCAGGATATTGATAAAAATGCTTTGTGATATTTGTTCCGGCAAAAAAGATTCTGAGTTCAAAATCCTATCAAAGTCAACTTGGGCTTTCATCATTCTGGAGTGAGTCAATAAATTAAAGTAGCAGTAATATACTGAGGTTGAGGGTATCAACTAACCCTCATCCACTGAAAACTGCTGGCCTTGCACCTATTTCTCAAGTCACAAACCATTACCACCACTGCTACTACTACTAGAGAGGTGGATTAGCAGAATTGGTCCCCAAAAATGATCTTGTGGTAGTTGTTCTTGCCCTTTATATTCTGTGTTCAAATTCTGCCCAGATCGACTTTGCCTTCTATCCTTGCAAGGTTTATTAAGTACCAGTCAAATCTTGGGGTCAATGTAAGCAAATATTAGAAACATCCTCGTCATCATTATATTATCATTAAAGATGTTGAGTTGGCAAAATCATTAGCCACACAAAATACTTACTGGCATTTCTTCTAGTTCTTTACACAAGTTCAAATCTTGTCAAAATCAACTTTACCCTGGGGTCAATAGCATAAGTACCAGTTGAGCACTAAGGTAAGTGCAATTGACACACCTGTCCCCTAAAACTACTGGCCTTGTGTCAAAATTTCAAAATATTATTATTATTATTATTATTATGCTAGTAGATAAGCAAAATCATTAGAGCTAAGTACTAGGAAGTTCTTTTGGTTCTTTGAGCTCTCGGTTCATCTCTTGCAAACATCAACTTTCCCTTTCATCCCTCCACAATTAATACAATGAAGTACCAGTCATTTCTTGGGGTTTCATTTAATTAACTAGCTCGTCTGTAGAATTTCAGGCCTTGCGCTTATGTGCAATATATGCAAATTAGTTAAGAAACTTGCTATGTAACCATGTGGTTTTGGGTTCAATTCCACAATGCAATACCTTTGACATGGGTCTCCTGCTGCTGAAACCATGCAGAAGCTGACACCAGAGCTGACAACACAGCTTTGTACTCACTGGGCCCTGTCAAGTCATCCAACCCATGCTAGCATGGAAAACAGACATCGAATGGTGATGAGGATGATGATGATGATGATGATGTGTGTTTGTGTGTGTGTGTGTGTATAGGTTGTATTTGTTCCCCACCACTATTCAACAACCGGTGTTGGTTTGTTTATATCTCCATAACTTGGAAGTTCAGCAAAAGAGATAAGACTTAAGAAAATAAGTATCAGAGTTGATTTGTGCAACTAAAACCCTTCAAGGTGGTGCCCCAGCATCACAGTAATTCAATGACTGAAACAAGTAAAAAAATACATATACATACATGATTTGATTTTGATTTTGATTTTCCTAGTTTCAGCTAATGAGCTGTGGCCATGCTGGGGCACCGCCATTTGGTTTGCTACACGATTTTACCTCACGGATGCTTCTTAGCAAACGCCATCTGATGCATGAGAGAGTTCGATGCAGCTGCCCTCATCTGCACCTCCTACCTTGAAGTTGGTTCATCCGGGACACCTGACAGGAAGAGATCCAGTTCTACTTTAAAGACATCCGCATCTACACCATGCAGGTCCCCCAGGTTCTTCAGGAGGATATTGAAGAGCTGTGGGCCTCTGAAGCCCAGGCTATCACAATATCTTGTCCTACATCTTGATGGCAAATTTGGAGTCCTTGGTACTACGCAGTGGCGTCCAGTTCTGGCATTTGTGTGACTCTCGATGCCAAAGTCTGGGACAAGTCCTTCCAGGATCTTCCAAATATATATTATGGCATATCTTTCTCACCTGAGCTCCAGGGAATAGAGCTTTAATCTCTTGAGTCTTTCCCAGTAGCTCATATGCTGCACAGAGGCTATCTTCTTCGTGTATCTACGTTGGATCGCCTCAAGTTCTGTGATCAACTTGACACTGAATGGTGACCATAGCTGAGAGCAATAGTCAAAGTGGCTTAGGACAAGTGTTTTCCAGAGGACCATCATGGTTTCTTGTTCTCTTGTTCTAAAGGTTCTAAGAATCCAGCCAGCCAGCCGTCTACATTTCATTGCCAGTTTAGCAACATGTACATGAAAGGTCGCGTCATCACTCATGTGAATACCCAGGTCACGCACTGATTGTGCCTCTGGGATTGCAATCCCTCCAGGTCCAGTGTATTCATTGGGTATTGCATTCAGTTTTGCATGCTGATAGTATAAAGCTTGAAACTTTTCAGCATTGAACTGCATGCTATTCTTTTCAGCCCACTTGTATATTTCGTCCAGCTCACATTGCAGGTGCTTAGTGTCTTCAGGGTTCTGTATTGCCTGTGAAACTTTTATGTCATCTGCATAACTTGTGATCGTGGCTCTCTGCGTGGCTGAGGGCATGTCTGAGAGGGCCGTTATGAACAGTAGTGGTCCAGAAACAGTGCCCTGCGGAACACCGCTCACTATTTGCGTGTTAATGGAAGTGGCCCCATTGGCTGCTACCACCTGACTTCTATCTTTCAGAAAGTCATGAAGCCATTCTCCCAGTTTTCCAACTATGCCAAGATCACGCAGTTTGTGACATATCATTCCATGATCGACTTTATCAAAGGCCTTTGCAAAGTCGAGATATATCACTTCCACATTTGAGTGGTTATATATATACATACATATATATACACATATATATATATACACATATATATACACACACATATATATATATACACACATATCTATATACACACATATATATATACACACATATATATATACACACATATATATATACACACACACACATATATATACACACACACACATATATATACACACACACACATATATATACACACACACACATATATATACACACACACATATATATATAGGGAGAGTTTACGAAAAAAACAAAAGACAAAGACAGGTGGTGTACAAAACAAACAGATGTATTAGTATAATGCTTAGGAATAGAAAAAGACTTTTACGTTTCGAGCCTATGCTCTTCTACAGGAAGAGACACAGAAGAAAAACAAGAAGAGAAAAAAATGTCTGTAGTGGCTAACGATCTATGTGTGTGTGTGTATGTACATACATGCACATACACACACACGTGTGTGGGTGTATGTTGATATTTGCACTGCTTTGCATCAGCCTGAAGAACAAACAGTGATATCATGTTTACATTCCCTGCGAACAATGCATCCTGTAGTTGCAATAAGTTTTCATCTAACCCATGCTAGCATTAAAAAGCAGACATAAAACTAAGTAAGAAACAAAAGCACACACATATATGTTTATATATATATACATATATACACATATATATATGCGAGCGTGTGTGACTTACTGTAAATGACAGAATATACATATTTTAAAGACAAAATTCAAATGAATCAGCATATTAGAGCAGATGGTGTACACAACAGAGCTGAACCATTAAAGTTTGCTGTACAAATATTAATTATATATCTAATTCAAAAGACTGTAGCACAAAGCAATGAAATGTTGTGTGTGTGTGTATGTGTCAGTGTACATGTGTGTGTACATAAGCCTATACATTTCTCTCTCTCTATATATATATATGTATGTGTGTGTGTATATGTGTGTGTATGTGTGTATATATGTGTGTGTGTGTGCATGTGTGTGTATATATGTGTATGTGTGTATTCATATATGTATTTGTGTGTATATATATGTGTGTGTGTTCATATATGTATTTGTGTGAGTGTATGTCAGTGTACATGAGTGTGTGTGTATATAAGCCTATACATTTCTCTCTATATATATATGTGTGTGTGTGTAAGCGTATATAAGTGTACATATACATGTATGTGTGTAAGCCTATATATATGCATATATGTGTGTGTGTGTACATGTATGTATACACACATACACACCTCTACAAAATTACACACACACATACACACAGAAACAGCCACAGACTGTAGCAATTGCTGTGTTTGTCAGAGCTCCAAATGAACTCTCAATAAAAGTTTGGATGTCGGAAAAAGCAAAATCATGTAAGTGGTGTCGTTTTGTGGTGATGCCTGGCCATATGCCATTACGACAGTGTGGGAAAACTGCAAGAGGGCGACAGAAATTTAAACTATCAACATGTAATCCCTAAAGCTTCTATCAATAAAAGATACAGACCGACCTAAAGCTGGAGTCATTAAAATCTGTCATTGTGGTGGGTTGGTTTGTGAAAAGAGAAAAAAACAAAAAAAAACAAGAGAAAGAAGGAGAGAGAGAGAGAGTGAGAGAGGGAGGGAGGGAAATGTCTGTTAGAACTAAGAAGAAAAAGTACAAAAACAAAAAAAGCATAGAAAAGAACCAATCATTGGCAGCATCCTATTGCCAATGCCATCATCATCATCATCATCCTTATCATCATCGTCATTTTGTCATAATCAGTGTTGTTGTTATCATCATCATCGTCATCGCGTGCATTATTGTCATCATTGCTGTCATCATCATCATCATCGCCCCACTGTCATTATCAACATCATCGACTTCAGTGTTGTGAACATTGTCATCATTATTGTCATCATGATCATAATCATCATCATCAACACTGCAACCATCAAAGTGATTGTTGCTCTCATTCTTTTTACTCTCACCACCACAACTACCACCACACCCACAAGCACCACTACAATCAACCCCATCACCATTGCCATCAGCAAGCACCACCACCACCACCACCACCACCACACTAGTTCCACTACTACTGTTACAGTAAGTACTACCAATCCTAGCCATGACCATATTAACCTGGACTATACCATCACCACCAACATCATCATTTTGGCCATTAGTACTGCTACTATCGCCCCCAACCATGCCACCTCCGGCTACACAACAACAACCTTCCAGTAATGCTATTTCATTACTCCCCACCCCCACCATTGTGACCTGAGGCTATGAAAGAACAACAGCAACATCCAACGAGGGGAGGGGGTAGAATGGGGCAAGCCATTCAAATCAGCAGTCATAAGGTTGCAAATACAATTAAGGGAGGTCAGGGAAAAGAGTGGGTCCATCATGGATATCCCCTGAGGTTATTCAAATATCTGGTGAAGTAGGACACAGGTGAGTCACTCATGAAACCATTCAGGTAGTATGGAAAGGTCTCCTACCTGGCTATGAGACATTCTGACACAGCTGTTGTGGCACAGCTGTTTTGGCACTGCTTATTTGGTGTTCATGATTTGATGCTGACTTATTTGACATTTGCCATTTTAACCCTTTAGCGTTCAGATTATTCAATCAAACATAATGCCTATTAATTTCCATTGATTTTAATTAATCATGCATTATCTCATATCTTCAAAATCTTGATGGTGTAATTACTTAATGTAGAATAACATTGTGGGGTAAGTGTGAGAGCCTGGATCTGGTCAGTTTGAACATAAAACAGATTAGCAATTTTGGCCAGATATGGCCAGTTTAAATACTAAAGGGTTAATGTTTCTCTTCTTTATTTTACCTTCACCTCTCTCTCACCTCTTCTCTCTCTCTTTCACACACACACTCTTTGTTTATAAGGATGAGCTTATTTCTCTTTATGTGTATAAGGAGAGAGAAAATGTTTAATTGTGCTCAATTAATAAATTGTAATGTCTCTCTTTCTCCCTCTCACTCTCACAATTTCTACCTGAAACCATCTGGTTGGGAAGCTAACTTCTTACCACACACACACACACACACACATAATTCTTTCTGCTATAGGAACAAGGCCTGAACTTTCAGGGAAAGGAACTGGTCAGTTAGATTGACCCTAGTACACAACTGATTTTTATTTCATCAACCCCGTAAGAATAAAAAGCCAAGTCAACTTTGGTGGGATTTGAACTCAGAATGTAAAGAAACGAAATACTGCCAAGCATTTCGTCCAGTATGCTAACAATTCTGCCAGCTTGCCACCTTCATCATTATCATTATCAAATGTTTTAAATTCAGGTTTTGTCCCCATAAACGAGGGTGGCCAGATCTACCTCAATGCCATAGCAACTGAGTTAGGCAGGTGTAGCCCATCACAATCTTTGGGCTGGCTGGTGCCCATTCTCTGTTGCTATCATGAGATGCTTTTGGAGCTGGATTTTCTACGAGGAGCATGCCCTTGCTTACCCACCAGCCTCAGTTTATATACATGAGTGGTCCCAAGTCAAAGGCCTCTACCACGATTTTTAAGAAATGTGGTGGAAAACTAGCTCCGGAGGGCAGGGACTCTACTCTGGGATGGTTTCTCTGGTAGGATGCCCTCTCTAATGTCAACCCCTTTACAGACCATACTAAGGGCTGTTTACATTGCACAGGCACTGATGAGGTTACCAAGTAACTCACAAGGCAAAACCATCAATTGAAGTGAGTATAGCACCGGAGGGGCTCACAGCCAAATTTTTTTTTCAATGGCATGAAGAAGAAGTAAACTTGACCAATAATAAAACACAAACTTTACTTTTCCTAATGTTGTGCAAATTCAAGGAAAAAACTGAACAGATTCAATGTGTTTTATTCCATTTCTCCACATTAGGCGTAGGAGTGGCTGTGTGGTAAGTAGCTTGCTTACGAATCACATGGTTCCGGGTTCAGTCCCACTACGTGGCACCTTGGGCAAGTGTCTTCTACTATAGCTTCGGGCTGACCAAAGCCTTGTGAGTGGATTTGGTAGACGGAAACTGAAAGAAGCCCGTCGTATATATGTATATATATATATATATATATGTATGTGTGTGTATATGCTTGTGTGTCTGTGTTTGTCCCCACCAACATCGCTTGACAACCAATGTTGGTGTGTTTACGTCCCCGTAACTTAGTGGTTCGGCAAAAGAAACCGATAGAATAAGTACTAGGCTTACAAAGAATAAGTCCTGGGGTCGAGTTGCTCGACTAAAGGCGGTGCTCTGGTATGGCCATAGTCAAATGACTGAAACAAATAAAAGAGTAAACGAGAAAAGAGTATTAATTACATGAAAATCATTTTAATCTGGCAACAATTTGCATTGGACAGAGGAACAAGGTTCTTATTGCAATCATCATCATTTAGCGTCCGCTTTCCATGCTAGCATGGGTTGGACGGTTCGACTGGGGTCTGTGAAGCCAGAAGGCTGCATCAGGCCCAGTCTGATCTGGCAGTGTTTCTACGGCTGGATGCCCTTCCTAACGCCAACCACTCCGTGAGTGTAGTGGGTGCTTTTTACGTGTAGAGTATAATACATATCATCACAGACAATACTATGAATGTATATAATAAATATGATATCATGTATGCTATAATATAGATAATATTACACAACATATATAATGCTATATATATTATGTGTATATGTAATATACATAATTTTCTATATAATAGCCTTCCAATCTTCTCATGTACACTGTATTATTCTGCTTCTGTTAGAAACAAAAGCAGAACCTGTTAACTATATACCATTGTACATCACCGTCTTTGTACTGCAAGTCATCACTTCCTCTCCTCCCTATCTAAACATAACCCATTCATACCAACTTTGACCCTTATTCACCATTCACTACATTTATCTTCCATATACATCTGACCTCCTCCTTCATTCCATGCTCATATCCCTCTCACTCTCCTCCCACACACGATCTTAATCACCACCCTCCCTCACTTTTCTATATCCATGCTCTCTTCTATACATCTCCTGGGTGCAATACCATGAGGCCATGTTCTGTTACCACTTCATCACTGTATTTACTTCTTTTCAATTCTACTCAAGCTTCTCCTACCCACCCACCCCCTTGCCAAATATGAGACAGCCATGAATCTCCCCCACAAACTGTAGATATTCCTTCTCCTCATACTTTAACCCTTCAACAACTTCCTTAATGCAAGTATTTCAATCAGGCATATCCAATCCAAATATTCTGTTTGGTGTACAAACCAGCCAGACCTGGCTTCTCACACCTACCCTACAATGCCATTCTAAATATAAACACCCACAACATTGAGAACTTGTAACTTCAAGAAAATGTAAGATGAACCTGAAAAAGAGAAAGTGTGAATAAATAGGCTTTACAGGGGCAGAGTAAACTGAATAATGAAAGGGGTTAAAGTGAGAACCAAAGGGACTCTTCGTTGCCCCAAATCACAAAATGACCACATTAGTGTTGGGGTAACAGGAAAGGAGCACCTCTGTACACTTGTGAAAGTTATTGGCATCTGCAAGGGGGTACCCAGCAGTAGAGAGCTTGGTGAAACTGTGACAATGTAGAGAAATATAAAATGCTGACCCATTGATCCTTTCAGAACAACCAGCAAACATGCAAAGATGAAATAATGGTGTGGGTGTATTTTATATGATGCAGCATGTAAATATAATAATATATAAACATGTGTGTGTGTGTGTGTGTGTGTGTGTGTGTGTGTGTGTAATATGCATAATAAATATGTAAAATGTGAATTATACATACATTTATACATACATAAATATACATACATACATTTATACATACATATACATAAATATACATACATACATACATATACATACATATATATATATATACACACATACATATACATATATATATATACACACACATACATATATAGACACATGCATATATATACATATATATATACACATACATATATATACACATACACATACATATATATGTACACAAATATATACACACACACATATGTATATACACAAACACATATATATACACACACACATATATATACACACACACATATATACACATACATATATATATATATATACAAATGCCTGTGTGCAGGCACAGGAGTGACTGTGTGGTAAGTAGCTTGCTTATCAACCACATGGCATCTTGG
>NC_043012.1:24156336-24173836 GCF_006345805.1 Octopus sinensis
GCTACCTGAACGTAGACTAAATCAAGAAAGTAGAAATATAGGATCTTTTCGGTTTGAATGGCAGTTTTTTCTAGCGGTGTCATATGAAATTGTCACCCATAATTATGACCCTAGTATCGATCTATTGCATTTCAATCTGTTTTAGGGTTAGGGTTGGTTAGGATTAGGGGTGAGGGGAAGGGTATCTTTTTTTCTTCACAAATGTAAATAAAACCAAGCTGTTTCTTAAACGAGGGACATACTCATACAGCACAGAATGTTTTCACCTCAATAGACGTCATTGATTGGTTGAAATTGCAGAAATTGAAGAAAAAAAAACAACAAATATCTTACAAACTATAGAATTTTCTCAATAAAGCCAAGAGAAAAAGATGTTTTATAAACACATTTTACCAGTATACGAAGTTTGAAAGTGTTTAGTTACGTGGAAATTATTTTAAAAAACTGCCGTTCAAACCGAAAAGATCCGAAATATATAACATTAGTAGAGTCATAGTTGAATCCATAGAGAATCTGGTGGTTATCTAATCAACCTGGTGGGAGAGAAGAGTACATTTAGCTCTGACAGGATTCAAATTCAAAATAAAGAACAGAAAATCTCATTGCAACTACAACAAAACCATATTTGCTTCCTGCTTTGCAGTAGGATCTACTGTTTGTAATATCATGACAGCTTACTAACACCTCGACTACTACTACTACCAAGACTACAAATGCTGATGGTATGGCCCACACTAACCACTATTGCTATCTCACCACTGTCAACATTAACACTACCACTACTACTACTACCACTACCACTACTACTACTACCACTACCACTACTACTACTACGAATACTACTATGGGAAGTATATTAGTCCCCTCGCTACTACAAAGCTACCCACCATTACACTGCTGTTACCCCTATTTCTAGTGCTATACATCTACCACTGACATCCCTGACACCACCACATATAACCATTATAATGTTACAGTATTACTACAACCTCCACTCGTACTACTACTACCACCACCACAATCTAAGCTGCTGCCATTACATCAAACACTATTACTAGCACCAATACCAATCGTTATTGTAACCATTTCCACCACCACAACCACATGCAACATTGGTACTAACACCAACACCACCACACACAATATTGCTGCCACCACTAAAACTACCACACATACATCACCACACACAACATTGATGCTAACACCCACACCACCACACACAATATCGCTGCCACCACTAAAACTACCGCACATACATCATCACCACCACCACACGTAACATTGGCGCTAACACCAACACCACCACATACAATATTGCAGCCACCATTAAAACTACCACACATACATCACCACCACCACACGTAACATTAGCACTAACACCAACACCACCACACACAATATCGCTGCCACCACTAAAACTACCACACATACATCACCACCACCACACGTAACATTAGCACTAACACCAACACCACCACACACAATATCGCTGCCACCACTAAAACTACCGCACATACATCACCGCCACCACCACCATCACACACGCAAGACTGTTGCCGTCCCCCTTCCCCCACTATTACCACAAGAACTGCTGTCCTTGTGCAACACTTCCACTCGAGTCTCCGCATCACACCCTGCTGTGCCTAATATCAATAGCTAATGCATTTCAGTCCTTAACCATTGCATGAAGACTGTTAAGTGTGGCCCCCTGCTTGCTTTTTCCCCCTCTCTCACGATTGCATAATACCCCAACACACAAAACTTTCTCATCCTTCTTTATATTATATTACCTTTGCAACTTTTCAGCAGACACTTGTTCTCTCTAGCTGATGATGACGACGATGATGATGATGATGACATAGGTTGGTAGAAATGATAAAGATTAGGCACTTGAAAGTATTTTAGTGTCACACACACACACACACACACACACAGAGGAAGAGGGGAAAAGGAGAAAGTGACATGCAAAATATATATATAAATATCAGCATGGTCGCAGCTCAGCTGAAACAAGGAAAAATGAAATATATATATATATATATATATATATATATATATATATAGAGAGAGAGAGAGAGAGAGAGAGGGGTGGATAGATAGATAGATAGATACATAGATAGGTATAGAAGACATTGCAACTAAATATTTTCCCTATGATCTCAAAATTGATTATCTGTAGATGGTAATGTGTTCTTCAGATTAAGATATAACCAATGGTCACAGAGATTAAGAGAATGAGAGAGAGAGAGAATGAAAGAGGAGGGGAAGTATTTCAAAACATTAAGTTGTCTACAAATAAAATTGTCAAAGACCAGGTACTTCTTCATTGTCAGAGCATTACCAATTCCTTATTGTAATTAATTGGGACTCTCGTAGCACGAGTGAAGGCACATGGTCCAGTGGTTATAGTTTTGCATTCACAAGCCTCAGAATGTGGTTTCGATTCTCAGACCTGTGAGTGTGTTGTGTCCTTGAGCAAGACACTTCATTTCACATTGCTCCAGTCCACTCAGCTGTAAACGAGTCACTCTGGAACACACTGGCATCCTGTGCAAGGGAAGGTTATGATATCAATCACACATGCCATGGGAATTGAATAGCCAGCCCGATGGGGGGGGGGTCTGAGGACCCAGGACAGCAATAGCCAGGGGATGATGATGATGATGGAGAGGCAGGAACATAAGCTGTTGCTCTAGTTGTGCTTTGAAGAAAGCTTCTTTCATTGTACAATTCCTTGCAAAACATGGGAGCAAATGAGGAACTCACTATTCACTCACACTCGAATGGCTTCCCAATTGCAGTTGAATCACCTTCAAATTTTCAAATCTCATTCTTAACGAAAATAAAAAAGAAAGACACATTACAAAACAAAAAAAAAAAAAGCAGGGCTGACAGTTATGGTAAGAAGTTCTATGCTTGTTTGATCAGATCTGACCAGTGTCCAAACAACAACCAATAGACAGTCATTTTTATGCAATGGAAAATAGGTAACTAACCCTAGGAGTCCTGAAACTCAAGGCAGTAAATGTATAGGGGACTTCTTCTTTGTGTCATAAACATCATCATCATCATCATCGTTTAACGTCCGCTTTCCATGCTAGCATGGGTTGGACGATTTGACTGCGGTCTGGCGAACCAGATGGCTGCACCAGACTCCAATCTGATCTGGCAGAGTTTCTACAGCTGGATGTCTTTCCTAATGCCAACCACTCCAAGAGTGTATTGGCTGCTTTTATGTGCCACCGGCACGAGGGCCAGTCAGGTGGTACTGGCAGCGGCTACGCTCAAATGGCGCTTTTTATGTGCCACCTGCACATGGTCCAGTCCAGCGGCACTGGCAAAGACCTTACTCGAATGTTTTTTAAATCAGAGAGTAAGGAGAGAAAGTCAAATTTCAGTTGTTCCTTTTTGTTTTTCACTGTTTCCATTAAACATTCTTCAAAAATATATTACCTCTATTCAATGCAAGCATAGAATTCATTAATTAAGGATATCTTGGTATCTTAATCAAAACTCTTAAGTTTATTAACGTTTATGTTATTAATTAAATTTATTTGTTGTCTGTTGTTAGTTACACCAATAGTTATTTTAATCTTTCCTGGCAAATAAATCAAATTTTTCAGATCCAAATTTACAGCCAAAAATGGAAGGTCAACCTATACATGAAGACAGCTTTGAAGGACCAAAAATTCCATGAGAAATGCAGCATGATTTGAAAAGATACTGGCAACGTTTGAATGTCTCCACATGTTTACACTATATATTACATCAACTAGTGTGCAAAAAAATTTGGTAACACAATTCTATACTCAAAGTAATAGTGGCATTGCACAGTCCCTTCAGCTAGTAATGTCTTCTAATTGTCAGCTGATGTCCCCTCATACAAGCAGCATCAGTTGTACGCAATTTCTCTTGAAACACAACCAGCCACAGGAGAGAGAGAGAGAGAGTTGGTGACAGGAAGAGCATCCAGCCACAGGAAATATACTTTAGCAAATTTCATCTAAACCCATCAAAGCATGGAAAAGCGGACATTAAATTAATGAGGATGATAATCAGTTATAATGAATATAATACAAGGTGCAGGTACATCAATGTGATAAGATGGATGTCTTCTACTATAGCCACAGGCTGACCAAAACCTTGTGAGTAGATTTGGTAGACGGAAACTGAATGAAACCCATCGAGTGTGTTTGTGTGAGTGTATGTATGTATGTATGCATGTCAGTGTATGTTTACTGTCTCTATTTGTAAACAAGTCATGGCTGTGTGGTAAGTAGCTTGTTTACCAACCACATGGTTCCGGGTTCAGTCCCACTGCATGGCACCTTGGGCAAGTGTCTTCTACTATAGCCTCGGACCGACCAAAGCCTTGTGAGTGGATTTGGTAGACGGAGACTGAAAGAAGCCCATCGTATATATGGATATATATATATATGCATGTGTGTGTTTGTGTTTGTCCCCCTAGCATTGCTTGACAACCGATGCTGGTATGTTTATGTCCCCGTTACTTAGCGGTTCGGCAAAAGAGACCGATAGAATAAGTACTGGGCTTACAAAAGAATAAGTCCCTGTGTCGAGTTGCTCGATTAAAGGCGGTGCTCCAGCATGGCCACAGTCAAATGACTGAAACAAGTAAAAGAGAGAGAGAGAGAGTAAGTGTCATTGCTGTTTCCAGTCTTCCATGAAAACATGTCTGGTCACAAGGAATATTACTTTGCTTGGAAACAGGTGAAGGTTGGTGAGAGGAAAGGCATCCAACCATAGAAAATCTGCCTCAATGGATTCTGTCTGTCCCATGCAAGCATGGAAAAGTGAACATTAAAATGGTGAGAAATGCAAGTCCTGGAAAGCATACCACAACTGCTGCTGCCTCTAAATGTCTACTTTCAGGATCAACAACACACCTCAATAGTCAATGAGGAAGGTTACGAGATATCTTGCCATGCTAGAAATAGCAGTTAAATTTCCCATATATCACACCAAATTATTTTTTAAAAATACATGCAGTGAAATGGTTGGTGTTAGTAAGGGAAACCAGCCATAGAAACCAGGGGCCAAAGTAAACATTGGAGCATGATGCAGCCCTTGAGCCCATCAGGTCCCTATGGAACTGTCCAACCCCTGCCAGCAAGGGACATGAGCAATTAAATTATGGTGATGATGATGCATCAGCCAATGAATGAGCCACTATGTAGTTGCTTGACATGCTAAAAACAGTAGTGAACTCTCACTCGGATCATGTCTACCACCGAGGAAAAAGACACCTTAGATAAAATGATTCTGGGATACCAGCATATAAGAAAGAAAGAAAGAAACACACAAACAAACAACAGAATGGGTATAAAAAAGAGTGAAAGAGATAATCTAACAGAATTAGAAAGAGGGAGAGAATTTTGAAAGACGGTGAGTGTCAGAGCTGACTTTTATGTGCTTGTTTTCTCACACTACCTTTACACACACAGAGACTCTCTCTCTCTCTCTCTATATATATATATATATATATATATGTGTGTGTGTGTGTGTAATTAAGTATATATATATATAGGTAAGTATGTAAGTATATGTATATATATATACACATCTGTATATACATACATATACATAGATTATAATTAGCTATATATAACAGAAGCATGCACAAACACACACATACTGAGTGAGGGGAGGAGGAGAAAGAGGAAAGTAAAGGAGAGAAACAAAGAGAAAAATATGGAATGGAGAAGAAGGTAATAACTTGGTGAGAAAGGAAAGAGAAAAAGAAGAAGAAAAGGGGGACACAAGAATTGTGAATGAATGGTCAAAGAGAGGAAAAAATAATGAAAATTTGTACGATTGTGTGTGCAATATATATATATATATATATGAAAATGAGAGTGTATGTATGTGAGAGAGAGAGAAAGAGAGATAGAGACAGAGAGAGGTGAAGTGTGAGGAATGAAGGAGAGACAATTTCCATGAAGACAAAAGACCATATTGATTGATTGATCTCTTTACAATTCCACCTCCACAACCAGCACTGCCGCCAACATGGCTACCACCACACCACCACCACCGCCACTACCATCATCTACTTTCACATCCTTAGGGCAACAACTGTAAATAATTTCATTTCAATTAATTAATCCACACTGAAGTGGAGATGATGGTGGTGGTGGTGGTAGTGGTGGTGAAGGAGAGAGAAAGAGGAGGAAGAAATGAGGAGAGAGAGAGGGAGAGAGATTGAAAGTCAGGGAAATGGAAAAAGGAAAGCAAGTATGACAGAGAGAGAGATAGAGAAAGAGAGACGAAGGTGGAGAGAGAAAAGAAAGCGAAAAAGAAAGAGAAAGAAAGAAAGGAAGGAAAGAAATAAAAAAGAAAAGGAAAGGAGGAATAGAAGAAGAAGAAAGAAAGAAAGGCAACAGCTACTGAGAGGAACTGAACAGCAGCGATAGAGAGAGAGTAGAGAGGGAGAGGGATAGAGAGGGGGATAAAAGAGAGAGTGGGAAGTAGAAAGATGATGATGATGATGGAGATAAAGGAAGGAGAGTAAGAGAGGTAAATGAGATGGTGGGTGAAGCAGAGAGAGAGAGAGAGATGGAGAAAGAGAGAGAGGGAGAGAGAGAAAGAGAGGGAGTGATGCAGGGCAGAAAGGACAAGAATAAAAAGGGAGTAAAAGAGTCCCAAACACCTCTACAGCCCCTGTTACTCCCCCCCAACAATGATAACTCAGAAAACTCTATACCAGTCATGAGGAAACCTGTAAGGCCGGAAGACTTTCTGAATGGCAAGCCTAAGGAAAAATTACCTTGAATTGTTTTAGAAGTGTGACCCACCTGATGATGAGCCATGCCTCATGTGGCCCATGTCTTAAAAAACGTTGCCCGTGCTTCACCTACACATTCCCTTGACTTTCAAGAAATGGCATCCAGATGTTCCTCAAATTTAATTCTGTGGATTTAAAATTAAGCAGAATTAAGCAGAACACTTTTTTTTACTGATGGATCCCTTTGATTCCTATTGGACCCCCATAGCCATTTTCTCTCTCTCTCTCTCTATATATATATATATATATATATATATATATATCCACCTTCCTCTCCCAATCTCCTTCTCCTCACCCTTTTTCTTTCAGTTATACTTGCTCTCCTTTTTCAACCTGACTTTCAGCTGATGCCTAAAAACCTTGTTATATTTTTATAATTAAATACTATAAGTAATTGTATAAAAACGTTAAAATGTTTTGCATATTGCAAAAGTAGAACCAATTTGTTGCACGAATTTCAACAGCAAAATCCTCCATGAACCCCCAAAGGGCCACATGGAGTTCTGTTGAGAACCACTCTTAGATAAACTGTGTCAGGAAACAAATGGCTGGAGTGCTTTAGTGCTTTTTTTTGGCCATAAATCAGTTATCCATTAGGACTGACCTAGGGCTAATGATCAACATTAAACAACAACAGCATTAAAGGAACAGCCCAAATGTAGCAATTAAATTTGACTCAAATTACAAAATAATGTCTTTAAAAACAGAAAAAATAAAGAACACGTTGATTAATATATTCCAAAATACATTATTCTAGGAAAATTAAAACAAAAAGACAATAAATGCCCAGACACGGTTGCTAAGAGGTTCGCTTTGCAACCATGCAGTCTTGAGTTCAATCTCACTCTGTGGCACCTTGGGCCAGTGTCTTAAACTCTAGCTCTGGTCCAACCAATGCCTTAGGAGTAATTTTCATAGATGGAAACTATGCTGAAGACCACCATATAAGTGTGCATGTCTCTTTGTACTTGTGTCTGACCCTGTCACTGCTCCATGACTGGTATTGGTTTGTTTATGTCCCAGCAAATTCACAGTGTATCAAAAGTGACCAATAGAATAACAACTTGATTTTTAAAACGAAAATAAATATTAGGAACAATTTGTTTGACTAAAACCCTTCAATTCCAGGTGATGCCTCAGCAGGGCCATGGTCCAATGAACCGAAACTGGTAGGAGATAAAAAGACAGGATGATTAAGATTTGTCCACCTTTCATCATAGAATTAGTGACCAGGACTGACCGGGAGGGGAAGGGGGGCTAAAAACACACACACACACAATGAACACTTCACCACCACCGCTATCACATTTCCAACAACCAAACATTCTCTAATTACTTTCCAAATAGAAAACAATGAAAATATATATATATATATATATATATATATATATATATATATTACACATACATATTAACAAATGACCAAAAAAAAAAGGGGAAAACAATGCTAAACAAAATAGATCTTCACATTTGAATTATCACCAACATTGTATGAAAATAATTATAAAATCAGAGATTCGATTCTAATCAATTGAATTCAATACAATTCAATTTAATTTATTATCATTGAAAGTAATTACATAGATTTTTGTTGTTTTTTTATAAACTTCAATATTTTTCTCTTTTTCAGATTTTTTTCTTTCTTTTTACAGTTCAATTCAATTCAATTCCAGTTTATCAATTCCAATTTTAAAGGACCCCCCCCCCACTTTTTTTTTTCTTTGTTTGTTCATTTTGCATCACCTTGTTTAAACCAGGAGATAATCTATTAAATACTGCAAATGTCTAAGATGATACGATTACAATTTTTCGGACTATTAACCGCATCTGAAGAAATGACATGTTTACTCACAAAAAGTAAATAAAATCAAATAAAATCATTTTACATCAGCTATAGATGCAGGCATGGCTGTGTGGTTAACAACCTCAATTTGGAGCCAAATAGTTTTGGGTTCAGTCCCACTACGGAGAACCATGGACAAGTGTCTTCTGGTAAGTTGTTACCCTGCACCAGACAGGATTAGAATCAGGCAGGACTGATTCTGTTAGAAATGGCACAACACTCAACAACGGTAACAATGTATGTATGAAGATAAAGAGTGACTTAACCATTTATCCATTTGGCATTTAAACCAGTTATATCCAGTCCAGCTATTCTAGCTGTTTTCTGTTCAAAATGGCCAGATTCAGCCTCTTACACCTACCCTACAATGTCATCATCATCATCATCATCGTTTAGCATCTGGTTTCCATGCTGGCATGGGTTGGACGGTTCAACTGGGTCCGGGAAGCCAGAAGGGTGCACCAGGCCCAGTCTGATCTGGCAATGTTTCTACGGCTGGATGCCCTTCCTAACGCCAACCACTCCATGAGTGTAGTGGGTGCTTTTAACGTACCACCAGCACAGGTGCCAGACGAGGCTGGCAAACGGCCATGATCGGATGGTGCTTTTTACGTGCCACCGGCACGGAGGCCAGGCGAGGCTGGCAACGGCCACGTTCGGATGGTTCTCTTATGTGCCACCAGCACTGGTATCACAGCTACGATTTCCATGAAAATAAACAGTCACATCATTGAAACCTCAAAACTACAAGATAATACATTTGACTAAGTGATCTGAATGCCTAATGGGTTAAGTAAGGACCAGGCTCTCCCTAGCTTAATCACAGCCAATGAAAAAGGCCAGGGTTCAATCCCACAGCATAGCAAATTGAGCAAATGTCAATTTCCATCTAAGAAATTCACTCCACCCCTGCCACCTCCCATCTACCACCATCACTCTCCACCCCTGCCACTCCCATCTACCATCATCACTCTCCACCCCTGCCACCCCATCTAACATCATCACTCTCCATCCCTGCCACTCCCTTCCACCATCATCACTCTCCCTCTCTGAAATTCTTAGCTGCATTTTTTACGTTCTAAGTTCTAATTCCACCAAGGATGGTTTTGTCTTTCATCCTTGTGGGGTCAATAAAACGAGTACCAGGCAAGCGGTGGGGTGGATGTAATCAACTTGTCCCCATCACCATGAAGCTTCAGGCCCTGTGCCTATAATACAAAGAATTTTGCTGACCTCGGGTGAATAAATGTAACAGTTGGCACCAGCAAGATTTGAACCCAGAAAGCAATCAAGCAACAAAAAGTAAATAAATGTTGAACAATGAATATAAGGATATCTTTTTTGCTTTTATGTTTGTTTTAGTCATTGGACTGTGGCCATGCTGGGGCACCATCTTGAAAGGCTGAGTCTGACAAATCACCTGCAGCACTTCTGTCGGTCTCTTTCGCTGAACTGCTAAACTACAGGGATGTAAACAAACCAACACCAGTGGTCAAGCAGCAGGGAAGTAACACACACACCACATGTAGACACATGAGCTTCCACACAGTTTCCATCAACCAAATTCACTCACAAGGGAGTGGTTGGCTAGAGGCCATGGTATAAGTAAGACACCTGTTCAAAGTACCATGCAATGGGACTGAACTCAAAACCCTGTGGTAACAATGCAAGCTTCTTAACCACACAGCCAGTAGCTGTGGTTTAACCCTAACAGACCAGACATATCGATTCCATCCATGACCATCACCTTCTTTATTGTCCAATAGAGTGTATCTAGGACTACTTTATCAAATAGATCCTTCTATGGTTGAGATATATTAGGGTGAGTGGCTGCTTTCTCTAGCAAGTTCAATGATCATACAGAGCCTCTTATGAGCTCATTGTTGTACTTTTGTTTAGCACCAAGATCACAAGACTTTTTGAGCAGACTTGTGATTGAAGACATTCCACCCATGATCATCCAGTATTCTTTTGTTTCGGTCATTAGATTGTGACCATGCTGGCTGTCAAGTGGTGTTGAGGGACAGACACAGATGCCCGAGTACACCTCCACTCATAAGGCTTTGGGCAGCTCGAGGCTATAGTAGAAGACACTTGCCCAAGGTGCCACGCAGTGGGATTGAATCTGGAACCATACAGCCATGTCTGTGCCTATAAATGTCTATTTTCTCTTTAAGACCTAAAGTGTACCTACCACACATGACACTAACCAATGTGCCCTTGTCCTCTTCCTATTTTACAGAGGGTAAATTTGAGGAAGATTTGGCTGCTATTTCTAGCTGCTCAAGCTACTATGTAGAAGCACTCTTGTTGATGCTGTTTGTATTGTTATGTTTGACACGCATTATGCTGCTGGTATTTCATGTTATAATTACTGCTGTTGTTATTGCTGAGTCTCAATATTGTTGTTTCTGCCATTTATGTTGATGTTTTTCATTGATATTTTTATTTCTTTTCCTTTCTTACAAAAACCTCTTTTTAACACAAACATACACACACAAAGATATGTGTATACACTTGAAACAAAAAAATCCACAATATTTAAGTTCATGCCACTGGGTCCTTTTGAGTTATTTCCCCTAGCTCTTCCTTTTTTTTTTCAAAACAAAAGACAAAAAAATCCATGTAGGCGCAGGAGTGGCTGTGTGGTAAGTAGCTTGTTTAACAACCACATGGTTCCGGGTTCAGTCCCACTGTGTGGCACCTTGGGCAAGTGTCTTCTACTATAGCCTCGGGCCAACCAAAGCCTTGTGAGTGGATTTGGTAGACGGAAACTGAAAAGAAGCCCGTCGTATATATGTATATATATATGCATGTGTGTGTTTGTGTGTCTGTGTTTGTCCCCTTAGCATTGCTTGACAACCGATGCTGGTGTCCCACTGCGTGGCACCTTGGCAAGTGTCTTCTACTATAGCCTCGGGCCAACCAAAGCCTTGTGAGTGGATTTGGTAAACGGAAACTGAAAAGAAGCCCGTCGTATATATGTATATATATATATATATATATATATATATATATATATATGCATGTGTGTGTTTGTGTGTCTGTGTTTGTCCCTCTAGCATTGCTTGACAACCGATGCTGGTGTGTTTATGTCCCCGTTATTTAGCGGTTCAGCAAACAAGACCGATAGAATAAGTACTGGGCTTACAAAAGAATAAGTCCTGGGGTCGAGTTGCTCGATTAAAGGCGGTGCTCCAGCATGGCCGCAATCAAATGACTGAAACAAGTAAAAGAGAGAGTAAGAGTACATCCTCTAACTTACCAATATATCCCTTCATCAAGCTATACCTCTGCTTCAGGTACCAAGCAGACATATAGACACCCTCGCTAGAGACACTCGGCAACATACACAGATACATACACACATTCAGAGAGCTTAAACACACACACACAAAAACATGCATAAAAATATCACACATACACAGACACACATCCGCAAATGTGCACACCCATGCTGCCAAAATACACATGTACTCCCCCACAATTTTACAGGTATCCCTTCTGGCAAGCTTTCTATTATAGCTGTAACTACACTCTCACACACACTGACATGCAGACAAGCAAACACATGGCCACAAACATATGCATACATACATCCATATAAACCCATGCACATATACATGCATTTCTGTATCTACTCACATTGATGAAATACACGCACACACACACACAGAGGCCACCACCCTCACATTTACCCTTCAACTGTCACTCCCCACTCCTTATGTCCTTCCCCACCTTCACCCACCCTCCCTCCACCCGCTTAGCAGACGCAGGGTAAGAAGCCATCAGCAAAATAACACATTGCCCATAAATCTGGATGTTTAACAGCTCCAAGTTTAGGAGATTTATTAAATTCTCAGAATTCCTTGATGAAGAAGAGGTGGAGGAGGGAAGGAGGGGGCAGGGCAGAGAAGAGAAGAGGAGAGGAGGAGGAAGAAGTTTGAGCAGAATTTGAAAACAGAAATTGGCAATGATATGATGACGATGATGATGATGATGAGGCCGAGGAGGATGATGATAATGATGATGTTAGTGATGATAACAATGATGGTTATATGATAATGAAAATGATGACAATGATGATATGACGATGACCACTAAACTGATGATGACAATAACTGTGATGATGATGACGATGATGATAACGACAGCATCACTGGTGATGATAACAACGATGATAATGGCAACAATGACGAGGATGATGATGATAACAATAGCTTATGTTTATGACAATACTGAAGAATATAATGACAATTATGATATGAATGATGATGATGATGATGACTGCTGCTGCTGCTGTTCATTATGAAGGTCATGGTGATAATGACACAATAGACGTAGGCATAATGGTATTGAGCAGTGTTGATAATGATAATGGTGATGATGATGATGATAATGGTGATGATGATGATGATGATGGTGGTGATGATGATGATGATGATGATGGTGGTGATGATGATGGTGATGATGATGGTGATGATGGTGATGATGATGATGATGATGATGGTGATGATGATGGTGATGATGATGGTGGTGGTATCAGTGGTGATTAAAATCGTAATAATGCAGTGATAATTATCATGGTGGTGGTAATGGCTACAGATCATGACAATGATGATGATGGTAACAGTGATGATAGTGGTGGTGGGGGGGGTGGAGGGATTATTACAGTTTCCATTGAAAATGATGGTGAGAGTGATGAAAATGCTATAAGAGATGATAATAGAGGTGATATTGTTACAACTAAGAGTGAAAATGATAGCTCAGGGTTCCAGGTTCAGTCCCACAGCATGGCACTTTGGGCAAGTGTCTTTTACTGTAGTCCTGCAACAACCAAAGTCTTGCAAGTGGATCTGGTATGTGGAAACTGAAAGAAGCCCACTTTATACGTATACATGCGTGTGTGTATGTGTTTGTCCCCACAACTACTTGATAACCAGTCTTGGTTTGTTTATGTCCTGGAACTAAACACTGGGGTCATTTTGATTTTAAAAAACCACCAAAGAGGTGACCCAGCATGGCAGCAGTTCAATGATTGAAACAAGTAAAGAAAGAAAAGAAACAACACACTTTAGAAGAAGAACATTGTTGTTGAGAGATGTCAAATCTACTTTCTGAGACTCTCTTCCCAATTACTGGTTTCTAATTTTGGCTTAAGACAGGCAAGTTCAGAGAAGGGGTAAGTCAGTTTACACTGACCCACCCCTCCCCCCTAATACTCAACTGGTACTTTATTTTATCAGTCCTGAAAAGATGAAAGGCCAAGTCGACATTGGCAGAATTTGAACTCAGAACACAAAGCTGATGAAATGCCGTTGAGCATTTTGCCTGGTACAGTAATGATTCTGCCAGCTCCCAGCCTTATTATCTTCCAAATATCAAAAACCGGGATCTGGGAAGCAGGAGGCTGCACCAGGCTCCGGTCTTATCCAGCTGTAGAAACATTGCCAGATAAGACTGGAGCCTGGTGCAGCCTCCTGGCTTCCCAGATCCCCGGTCGAACCGTCCAACCATGGAGAACGGACGTTAAACGATGATGATGATTATGTAGCTGTGCCTTTTACTTTCTGCCATTTGTATATCAAGGTACAACATTGTTTATCCAGGACCCTTAATCCCAAAGTCATCCTGGATTACTGAGTTTTCCAAACCAAAGGTAGTCAGCTCTAAAGGAAATATTAAATTTATTCAAATAATTAAAAGGAAATACAGGTACCTGTACATTAGTATAAATGATACAAGTTTCTTAATACTGTACTGCACAAGGTACTACAAAAGAAGGCTGCCGAATAGGAAACTCGTATGATGGCAGCAGGAATCTGAAGATAAGTTCCAGCTCATAAATTAGAGAGCATTATAAGAAGTACTGGATCATCCGTGGCCACAAAGTTGGTGTTACACCTGGGCTTCTTCTTGTATCTGTCACAATATAATCTTTGGAAATTAATGTAGAAAACAGAGCCAAAGTAGAGTAGAAGCCAGGTGAAAGAAGCCAGATGATAGAACAAACCATTTGTGTACGACAGAGGAATTTGGTGAAATATTCTATTATTCTTTTACTTGTTTCAGTCATTTGACTGCAGCCATGCTGGAGCACCACCTTTAGTTGAACAAATTGACCCTAGGCCTTATTCTTTGTAAGCCTATTACTTATTCTATTGGTCTCTTTTGCCAAACTGCTAAGTTACAGGGACATAAACACACCAACATCAATTGTCAAGCAATGGTGGGGGAACAAATCAAACACACAAATACATACATGCATACATATATACGATGGGCTTCTCTCAGTTTCCATCTTCCAAATCCACTCACAAGGTGCCGGGGGAGGCTGGCAGCAGCCACGATCAGTTGGTGCTTTTTACGTGCCACCGGCACAGAAGCCAGTCAAGGCGGCGCTGGCATCAGCCACGTTCGGATGGTGCTTAAAAAGAACTATGTGATTGAGAAACAAACTTCATACTACACTGTTATGCCTGCAGCAATGTAAAGCCCAAATTACGTCCAGATGAATAAGGTCTTTCTGGAATTTGGATATTTTGCAAGAAATAAAAATGAATCATGTTGCTTTGGAGACTCTGAATTTCTTTTCACATTTGTCATATTGCATTTAATATCAATGTTGTTCGTTCGGCAGCCAGGAAGGAAATTATTTCTTTCTTTTAACCTCAATCATACAACTTCTGTAAATGGTTGATGTTTAGGTTTACGAGATCTAAATGGGATCCAACGTAAGTTACTTTCGAGCACCAAAGGAAAGACGACTCTACTAAGAATGTTGCAAGACTGATAAACTAATAACCAATAGTTATCAAAATCTTGGCAACAACCATTAGAATTTATCAAGGTGAAAATAATGAATGGCAAAATTTTGAAGTCATTCATAGAAATGACGAACACTCAGAGAGGGCAAACCTCTGCCAAGGCAAGACTAACGTCCTCTTAACGGTAACTTTTAAAATGACAATATCTGAAATAAACTCAACTGTTCTCACAAGCGAGAATACTAAAAATGAACGTGATTGCTCTCAAAATTTAAGTAAAAAAAAAAACAGGAAAAATAATCCAGAATCCTTGTCCGGTACCAGATTGATCCCAAAATCTAATCAGTTTGTGCCAGTCACGAGGCCAAATATTTCTGAAAGCTTCATCTGATTTCCATCCAGTGATTCTTGAGATATCTTGTCCATGGACAAACAAACAAACATGACTGAAAACAATACCTCCACCTTCGCTATGGTGGAGGTTAGAAAGAGATCAAGACAAAGGGCGGTAAGAAGGTAGTTACATTTGTAGATTTGTGTGTGTGTGTGTGTGCATCCATTTCCAAGTATATATATGTATTATATATATATATATATATGTATATATATATATATATATATACACACACACACAAGTAATCAGATTGATATACATATTAATCTCAACTTCTCTCTCTCTCCCTTTCTATATGTGTGTGTATGTGTGTGTGTGTGTGTGTTAGAGTGGGAGGGGAGAGAAAGAAAAAAGAGAGTTTTTAAAGAAAGTTGAAAGGAAAGTGACAGTGATAGTTGAATGAAAAAGAAGGTGACGAAAAAGGTGAAAGAGAAGGAGAAGACAAAAAAGAAAGGAGGAGGAAAGAGGAGAAGAAAAAACAAAACGCAATTCAAGAACTGATGGATTTTAATGGATTTACATTTTGAAAAGAGGGGGAGGGGGTGGATGATTTTTAAAGAAAAATCAACATCATCATCATCACCAATATGAATAACTACAGCACCACCAAGACCACTGCTACCATCACCACCACTAGTTGAAAGAATAACAAACTTAATTGCATGCAAAACAAGAGAAAGATGGCATATTTTTGCTGAAAAAGCATTTTATTGGATTCTCCAGAGAATAACAAGAAAAAAATATTAGCAAACACAACAAAAACAAATCAAAAAATCTTATTTTAATTTTGGACAAAACAATAACGTCTTTTAAAAATTAACAAAAAAAAAAAAAAAATCAATTCCTAATTATATATATATTCTTTTATTCTTTTACTTGTTTCAGTCATTTGACTGAGGCCATGCTCGAGCAAATCAACCCCAGAACTTATTCTTTGTAAACCTAGTACTTATTCTATCGGTCTCTTTTGCCAAACCACTAAGTTACAGGGACATAAACGCACCAGCGTCAGTTGTCAAGCGATGTTGATGGGGGACAAATGCAGACACACAAGTACGTTACGTACATACATACGATGTGCTTCTTCCAATTCCTGTCAATCAAATCCACTCACAAGGCTTTGGTCAACCCGAGGCTATAGCAGAGGACACTTTCCTAAGGTATCACACAGTGGGACTGAACCAAGAAACATGTGGTTGGTAAGCAAGCTACTTACCACACAACCACTCCTGTGCCTATATATATATATATATATATACATATTGTAGTTATTCTTTTTGCTTTCACTGTCTTCAAGATGTCACGTATATAAAAACAAAATTCATTAAAAATTACAACACTTGCAATATGAAATTATATATTTTTTCTATGCGGAGGTGGTGGCGTTCATGCCTAGTTTTTTTTTTAAATTACACTTTACTTTTCTTACTTTCTTTAACTGACATAAAAAGTTTTTCATTATTTTATATATATATCTTAGGCTTGCTATTTGTCCTGCTTATATATATATATATATATATATATATATATATATAGGTACAGGACATCACTAACTGTGTAAACAACATGAAGTACAAAAACAAATGAGTTAAATATGTAAACAACAAGAGAAAAAAAATAGAAAACAGGACAAGTAACACAGAACAACCCCTCATGAGTTGGCGGCTGTCTACTCCTCATTTCGAGCATTC
>NC_043012.1:24183836-24218836 GCF_006345805.1 Octopus sinensis
ACACAGCCACTCCTGTGCATGCATTCACACAGTTTTGAATTAATCCATGCATTATCTTGTAGCTTTGGTGTGATTGTTAATTTTTAGAATTATACTATTGGGAAGGCATGGGAAGCTGGATCTGGCCTGTTTCAACATAGGACAAGGTAGAATATTTAGAGTTAAATGATAAAGGGTTAATGTACAAAAAGACTTTCAGGAGTATGTGCTGCAGAAACTGAGGTTCCTCTAATATGCTTGTTTGTCTTCTATGCCATCAAATATGGTACTTAAGGCCATGTGACTATTATTAAAGAGCAACAATAGTTTGTCTCTCTCAATTCATTTCAAACCATTGTGTTGTGTTCTTCATGCAAAACACATTACTATAAACTCCACAGTCTGCCAAGCTGGGGAAGAAAATAAAAAAAAGGTGCCACTCCCATTTTCATGGTTGAGTGCTTAGTGTTGGGTGGGAAGAATAATCAGGCAGTCATCCAACAGTTTAGAAAAAAAACAAAAAATACATGTTCCAGTAAGTCAGATACAAATTCTTAAAAACAACAACAACAACAAAATACTAGTATAAAAATAAAAAGTAAAGAAAGAAAGAAAGAAAAATGAAGTTGAGAGATAAAAACCAGTAAACCAAAACTCTGACTTTGAAGTATTAAAACTTTATTTCGGAGAAAGGGATATGGAGAAAACAGCGGAAATTCTAGAACGGTAAGTGTGCAGGCTTATGAAAAAAGATTCCACATGCGGGTACAGGAAGGAGAATGTTGGGCGGTCAACCATTCCATATACAAAAGAATGATGCTAAGAAGAAGTAATAATATTATGGTGAATAATGGGGAGGTAAGAGGAATATGGAATTTGAGAATATTTCTTAGAATTTCTGTTAATATGAGACATATTAAAGAAGGTTGGTCTAGCTCAATGAATCTTCCAAAACTATTTTTGTACATTATTATTATTATTCTGAAATCTAAAGTTTCATTGATTTCAGCAAAGAGCAGTTGGCAGTGATTCCAATGGCGAAGAAATCGGCAGGTTTCGAGACTAAGTACAACACACAGATAAGAAAGTGTGCGTGTGTGTGCACGTGCACACACATAATAAATGCACATACATTTATACACACACACATTCATACATGCACATACATATATATATACATGCATACACATCTGCATTCAGATACGTAAACACACACACACACATATATATACAAGACAGACATTTTTATAATTCAAGATGAAAAGAATAGGGTGTGTTTTAAAAAAAAAATTCTTAAATATTAAAAAAAAAAAAAAAAAATAGCTGCTGTTTCTTCAGTTTCAGCTAGAGTCTTGTGTTTTGGGAGATTCCTATGATAAAATTCAGGATTTCACTACTATTAGCCACAGGGATAAATAAAATTCTTTAAACATTGTTTTTTGGTTAAATGAAAAAAAGCATAATTTCAGAAAGAAACAAAGAGTAAAATTGGAGAAAATATAAAATTAAAATTTGAAAATTGTAATAATCTAGAAATTGTAGTTATTTATCATAATCAACATTTAACATCCATCTTCCAAAAATAATGGGAATAAGCAACCATGAGCACTTTGGTCACATTTTTGGAAGGAGTTCTTTTCTTCTCTGCTGGTACATTATTTAACTGGCCCTAGGATGATAAATAGCAAAATCTGCTTTGGCCGAATTTGAACCTGTTTAAGCACCATTTTTCCCATGCTGGGCAGGGCAGTTTGCTGGCATGGGTAGGGCAGTTTGACTAGATCCAGTGAATCACAGGGCTACGTCATCCTATATGTCATCTTCGGTATGGTTTCTAAGGCTGGATGGCCTTCCTAATGCCAACTACCTAGCATATTGTCTTTCCATGGCCAAATGTCCATGAACATGTTCATACATAATTATATTCCATTCAACACTGCTTAATGTGCCTTTAATTAAATTTATTCCAGCTTGACAAAGCCTTTTGCATATCATAAAATGTACCCTGTGTTCTAATAGAAGAACAACCAGCTCTTAGTGGTCATGAACAACAGTTCAATACACATGTGTTTACTTAATGAAGCAAAACAACACGGAATCACATGTGTCCTACATGTGTCCAGTGATATCATTCATGGCCTTGTGGGGTGTTTCTACCCGTATATTGTCTATAAGGAGAATTTCTTGTGTAGTTTGTCTTTCCCTGTCCAAATGTACCTGAACAAGTTAGGTACAACTGCTCATACCTATATTTCATTCAACATGCTTAGTACACCATTAATTAAGAACTTCCTGGATTTAAATCTTGAAGAATAATGGCACAACAAAAAGAGAGAATTATGCAACATTTAGTTTCCTGTTTTTACAGTCTGAGTTCAAATCTCAGTCAGAATGTATTTTTCATTATTCTAATATTGTCAAAATAAGTACCAGTCATGAACGTGGGGATAATTCAACTAACTACACTTCTGCCTTTACAAATACATACTTCTTTTAGTATCCATCTACCAAATACACACAGAAGGCTTTGGCTGGCCTGGAACTAGAGAAAAAGAGACTCTTGCCCAAGGTGACATACAGTGGGACTGAACCCAAGACTGCATGGTTGAGAAGCACAGCCAGAACTGCACCTATGTTAATTGGAGAAAAACATTTAAAAGAATTACTGATTATTTATCTTTGAAACAAGGAAAATCTGCTGCCCGTTAATAAGGAGACTGTCTATGTCAGGCACACACAGATAAGCTGTGGTACTCCACTGGCAGTCTGCTGTGCCATTTTCTAAGGAATGCAGGAATACTGAAACTTTGGTAAAAAAAAGTTTTTACATTACCAGGCATGACTAAATGGTTAAAGAGTTGAGTTCTTAACCATGTACTTTGGGGTTCAGTCCCTCAGTACAACAACACCTTGGGTAAGTGCCATAAATCAACCAATATCCTAGGAGAGAATTTGGTAAAATGAAGAACAATAGATAAAGAGTTAAATGAGTCAGAAACAGGCAACAAAGATGTGGTGACTTTTGTGTTTATTTGAAACACAAGAGGAAGAAGAAGATTGAATCTGTTGACAACTTGCTGATAGACTGATACAATTTTAATTATTAACTTTATTGAAATGGTGGATCTTGAAGCAGATAAAGCTATAAATAATAGCAGGCAAATACTGGGTTAAAAAAACCCTTGGATAGAAGTTGATGACTGCCAATGGACTTCAAACTCCAGTAAATATGACAGGCATTCTTTGCCTGTGTTTCAATATATGAAACTATTGTCCAAAACATTTATCTTCTAAATTAAGCCAGTCACCATTGTATTTAATTTAAAAAAAAAATTTTTTTTTTAATGATGTATTCCAAACAGCTTAATAGAAAAATTAATTATTTTATTAAATCTTTCCAAATTTCTTATTATTATCTCCAAAATTAATTGCAAAAGAGGCAGTATTTCATTAGAAACATGCATATCTGTGCAGACGTGGCTGTGTAGTTAAACAAGTTTGCTAGCCAACCATGTGGTTTCAGGTTCAGTTCCTGGGGAAAGTGTGTTTTGCTATAAGGTTTGGACCAGCTAAAGCTTTGTGCGTGGATTTGATAGAGAGAAATTGAAAGAACCCTGTCGTGTATGTGTGTGTGTGTGTGTGTATACACGTATTTGCAACTACATAATTATTCATTAATTAGTGATTCTGCTGATGATCTACAGATTCCAAATTAGTTTATTTGGCATTTAATAGCAAAACTTGAGTTCGGGATTAACTAATTCATTTTTTTGTTCGTCCTAGTGTTATAATTGGCATGCCTCATGAATTCTCTTTTTCGTAGTCCAGGTTTTAACTGGCCATTTTAGCATGTAAGGAGTGCTGTCAATGATCTCCTCTTTGTGCATAAAAATATTTTATACACTCTTACATTTTTAAAAATATGTTTTCTTAAGGCTTTTATTTATGCATGCTAACCACTGGTAATAAATTATGTTAATTTAATTTGTAAATATGAGGGTAATAAATTAACATAATTTATTACCCCCATATTTACAATATATATATATATATATATATATGTATATATATCTTTGTGTTTCACTGACTAAATTATAGCCACTCACTGACGGTGATTCAAAATAATGAATCTGTCCAGTTCCACTGATTAGTAAAGAGATGGGTTGCTTGCTCAATGTCCAAATCTCAATTTTTAATTTGTCATTTTGTTTTAAAGTAGTAAATCTGTGTAACAAGTAAGACCAATGATTCTATACTAATCCTACCATCACTAATTGAACCAAATGGTATATTTATCCATTCTTTGCAGGAATTTTTCATCTGCTACCATTTTTCCCATAATAAGGAAATATTTCCCCATGATCAGGTGTGTTTTCTTCATGCTACCATTTTCCCCAATTCATAGCTCTTTTATGGACTGTTACCTGAGGATGTGGCAAAGTTCTGTAAAATGTCTTATTGTATAATCTTATATAAACATGCATATTACTGCATGCCAAATTACACACACACACCACACACACACACACATATATATATATATGGCATGTTGGATCGTTAGCTCCTACATGCATTTTTCTCTCCTTGTTTTTTTCTGTGTATCTTTCTGTCGAAGAGTGTAGGCCCGAGACTTTTTCTATTTCTATTCCTGAGTGCCATACTAATACATTTGTTTGTTTGTACTCCACCTGCCTTCGTCTTTTGTTTATTTTCGTAAACTTTCCCGTTATATATATATATATATATAATATATATATATATATACATATACTTTATTTAAGAGCAGCAGAAATTCAACAAAAGCTGTTACTCAGACGGGAATTTCTGCTGCTTTTAAATAAAGCATATTACTCTACCTCTGGTATTTGAGTACTCTTTTTTCCACTTTGTTTCACATTTATGTGCTTACTCCAGTATATATATATATATATATATATATATATATATATATATATATATATATATACATGCATATATATATATATATATATACATATATATACATGCATATATACATGTGTGTGCGTGTGTTTTGTACCTCCTTGCCTAGACATTTAACACTATGTTAAATGAATGATAAAACATACGGAGAAAATAGATTTTGTTTTGAGATCCAAACTTTTCCTGAGCATAATGGATGGTTTGCTGGGACACACTTTGTGGTTCAAGCAGAATCTTTGAATGATCACCAACCCATATTATCAGAGGTCAATTGGTGGTAAGTGTAACACAGCTGTGAGTTGGTATGCTTTGATAAACAGATTAGTTAGATAATCAAGGATAGACATACCTATACCGTGGTACCAATATTGGCATTAGATTTTCAGTGGCATAGTAATAGCTTACAGAACAATAATCACCATAAAGCTGATTTGCCCTACATACTCCACATAAAGGATTCTTGTGTGCGAGTGAAGGGGAGGGGCTGATTTCAGTGATTCCTATACAAACTAAAAGAGTTTAGTAGAGGTTCACCATTATACTACTTTTTAGAGATTACAAGATAATTCAAAAGATAAAAGAGATTGTGGAAAGATAATTCAAAAGGTAACTCAATTTCAACGTAACTTGAACTCACGAGTTTACCATACGGAACTAATGAACACAACAAATTAAATGCAGCTCTTTAAACCACAACAACTCGACAATCTCTCTAATTCCGTTACCATAACAACTAATGATGTCTCAAGATTATGATAAAAATCTTTATTAATTATCAGGAAAATAACATTGGGGAAGAAAAAAATAAAAACATACAGATTTTATATTTAAAAAAAAAAATTAAAAGATAAAATTTTAATAAAGAAAGAAAATTATTATTGACAAAAATTTATATATATATATAAAAAAAAGCATTTTATAGGTAAAATAAAGATTACTAAGATAAAATTAATTAGTAAACGTAATTAGCACTGAGATGTTAAAATCCTAATAAAATTTTTACTTAAAATATTAGAAAACAACTTTTAAAAAGGTTATTTTCATTTTAACACCTATTTAAAAAAAGAAAAAAGAAAAATGGTCTATAAGTACTTTTTTTATACTATACATATATATATAGACATATCATATATATATATATATATATATATATATATACATACACACACTAACACACACATAAATACATGTGTAAAACGTGTGTGTGTAAAACATTATATATAGTCACATACATAGATATATGTGTGTGTATGTATAAATACATGTATTTATAATTTCAAGTGCAAGCATTGTTGTGTGGTAAGAAGTTCACTTCCCAATCACATGGTTCTGGGTTCAGTCCCACTGCATAGTACTTTGAGCAAGTGTCTTCTACTACAGCCCTGGAACAACCAAGGCATTGTGGATTGATTCATAGAAGGAAACTGTTTGTATATGTTTGCAAGGGTGTCCTTTTCTTGATATCAGGCATTAGTTGCAAACTAGTAATGCTATCATACAAGCAGTGTCTCTTACCAATCTTCCATGAAAACATGTCTGGTCATGGGGTAAGTATTGCGTTACTTGAAATCAGAAACTTTTAAAGCTTTTCTTTAAGAAATTAATATTTAATTCTACATCAAGTATAGAGTTCTCTATCAGATGTCCTCACCTACAACCCATGGCCAACCATGCTCTTTTCTCATTACTTATCATCCCCCAAAATCATCACAATTTCACACCTTTAATGTTAATATTGTTGATTCTCGGTGGCATCATCAGTAAAAAGCTGCTGGGAATAATGAGCAAACGTGGGAGCAGGCAGGGGTGGGGGACAATGATGAAAACAAACACAATACCAATAGCAGGTACAAGTATAAATATAAATATACAAAATAAAATATAGAAACAAAATAAAGGCCACAAGGATCTGAGAAAGGGACAGGACAAAATGTGGGTGGGTGGGGGTTGGTGGTGTTGCCGTGTCCTTGTCTTGATATTAGTTGTAAATAAACATCACATTCATACACATGGTGTCCTTCATTTCCAAAGTTTCATGAAGAAAACACACCTGATCACGGGGAAATATTACCTTAATTGGGAACAGATGTGGGCTGGTGAGACAGGAAGGTCATCTATGGTCAAATAAAAATATGCATCGATAAATTCCTTCTAACCCATGGAAGCATGGAAAAGTAGGCATGAAAGCAATGACAAGGATATATAAGAAGAATAAAGAATGTGACTCTCAGACTGTGTTTACTTCAGTGGTATATCAGTTCTAGAGTATTCTTGATTCCTCAGATTGTCTTCCCCGTTCCTCATTTGGAACTGATTACCATTGCTACAAGGCAATTGTTCTCTCTTCTCTCAAAGGGAAGGACATTCCAATCACTCAAAAATGTATCTTGTATGGTATTTGATATACCTTTATTCATCTCGACAGATTTGTGTATGAAACTTCAGTCGTTTTTCTCTTCTCTTAATCTTTTACTCATTTCAATCATCAGACTGTGGCCAAGCTGGGGCACTATCTTGAAGAAGTTTAGGTAACAAATCAACCCCAGTTCTTTTCTCTTTTAAACCTGATACTTATTGTATCAGCCTTTTTTGCTGAACTGTTAAGTTATGGGGAGATAAACACACCAACACCAGCGGAGGACAAACAAAGACACACACACAACAGACTTCTTTCAATTCCCATCAATCAAATCCATTCCTAAAGATTCGTTCAGTCCAAGGTTATAGTAGAAGACACCTTGCCCAGGGTATGGAGTGAGATTGAACCTGGAGTCATGAAGGTGGGAAGAACATTTCTTACCACACAGCCATATCTGCATCATGAATGCATTTTATGATACTAAACTTAATATTTAACTTTACAATATGTAATGAGGTTCTTTCCTTTTTTATTTGATCGTGTTTAATATGCCTTCGTGTTATCTACACATGTTAAACACATCTATACATTATAAAACACATATTTTTAACCCTTTAGTGTTTGCTTTATTCTGCCAAAATTAATGCTTTTTTTATCCACATTGTTTTGAACTAATCAAGCATTATCTTGTAACTATGAGATTTTGATGAGGAAGCTGTTCGTTTTTAAAACGATATTGTAGGGTTAGAGTGAGAGACCAGATCTGGCCAGTTTGACCATAAAACAGGCAGAATGCTTTTGGCCGGATATGGCCGGTTTAAATGCTAAAGGGTTAAACACATTGCATATACATATGCACACATATTCATTTGCTTTTACACACTACACATACACACACACGCACACATTACATACAGATATTCATTTGTTTTTACACAAACTGAATTATTTGTGCCCATTTTTCCATGCAAGCATGGGTTAGATGAATACACACATGCAAACATATACGCACACATACACCCACACACACACATTCGAGTGCACATGAACACTCACACACATACACTATATTTTACAAATGGGTGCCAAATTGTACAAGAGATTATTTGGCAGAATTCAAACTGTAAAAAGAGGATAAAAAAAGGGGGAAAAAAAAACACTAAAAATCTCAGTGTTTATTTAGTTTTTGTATTTACGTTGAAACTTCAAAACTACAACAACTATACGTCTTATATACATATATATACATATATATACATATATATACATATACACATATATATATACATATATATACATATACACATATATATATACATATATATATATACATATATATACATATGTGTATATATATACATATATATACATATACACATATATATATATACATATATATACATATACACATATATACACATATATATATATACACATATATACATATATATACACATATATGCACATATATACATATATATACACATATATACATATATATACACATATATACATATATATACACATATATACATATATATACATATATACATATATATACATATGTGTATATATGTATATATATATACATATATATACATATATACACATATACACATATATACACATGTTAGAGAGAGAGAAAGAAAGAATGAGAGATGGGGGGGATGAAGGAGGTGAAAGGAGTAAGATCCATCACCTTGTAACAACCCCTGCCCCACACACACACACAACACAGCCCATCAATATATAAATTCCTGAAATAAAAAAGAAAAAGAAAACGAAAAAAAATGAAAGCTCCACCACTATGACCACCACTGCTGATTTGGTTGTTCAACTTGCCTGAAATCACCTCCCACATGCACACACCCTCATAAAAGGAGGAGGACCGATGTTCCTGCAAAGCTGCACACCTGTGCAGCTTTACTATCACTGTATTGATGTTGTGCACATCAAAATGCTAATGTCATGCATTTGAATTTCTAAACACGTGCTTCATAAGCTGAACGAAATTTTGAATGTTGTATGCTAGCTTTGAATATAAAATATGTTTGCTCCAAGCAGTAAACATTTCTGCTCAGCAGTTGGGGAAAAAATTAGAGGGAAGAATAAAGACATTAGATGATGCAGTCCTCGATACACTTCACCGAAAATATGCATCTGACCAGGGACCACATGTGAACTTATATTCCCACGAAAACTTTAAACATGAACACCTCAACAGCGAACGACAACTATGGCTATATATGCAGTTTTTTTTCAATGGCTGAACTGAAAGTCAGTGGGGTACGGGATAAACTACCTGCATCAACTTGCTATAAAAGCAGGTAGCAATTTTACTGTGTTCTTATGCTTAGTGCAAGTTTTGAAGAGTGCAGTTCGATTTTAAGTTATTTCTTCAAAGCAATCCGATGCTATATCAGTGGGGCATTTGTCAGAGTCATGATTGCAGTCAACTGTCAGATGGGATTAACATTCGTGAGGGACGTAGTGAACTCATTGGTTGGGTCTGGCTGAACCTATCCTGGCTGAACACTGCTCCAAGTACTAAACTGAAAATAAAAAATGGTTGCAGCAAAAGCAGCCACAATTGTGGGTTAGGGTTAACCTGGAGTTAAGCAGCAACCAAACCTATATTTCAGTCATGAGAAACTTGTGACCTCTTGGGGTTTCTGAATGGTTCGCCTAATGAAAAATTACCTTCACATACATTTTTCAGCAATGCAGCCCACCTGATGGTGAGTCATGTCTCATGCAGCCCTGATTCTCCTATACTATTGTGGAAAGAGCCCCATTATTGTTTCAACTATGCCCCGCCTCTTTCACTCTCTCATATGTGTGTGTATCAAGAGAGAAATAGAATGAATGCATGCATGCATTCATGCATACATACATACATACATACATAAAGATGCGCATACAAACACCATTCACTGTCATTTATCATTGACTTTCCTTACTCACATAGGTCAGGTGGAAAGTGTTGAGGCAGCTCTGCTACAGTCAGGTGCCCTTCCTGTCACCAGCCCTCACCTGTTAACCAAGCAAGGTAATATTTTCCCAAGGCTGGATGTGTTTTCCACAGGAAAACTGAAAATAAGTGGACATCACTTGTATGAAAAATACTCCTCCAGTACTGTTCAGACCTCGTCTACAGAATTCATATTTTTTCCATACAAATGATTTTGAAGATTGCGGAATAAACGATAATCGGATGGGGCAATGTCCAGCAAATAAGGTGGGTGGAGCATCGTTTCCCATTCAAACTGCTCCAGCCTTTGGAATGTCACCCTCGCTGTATGTGGCCAAGCATTATCCTGATGGAAGAACACATTTCGTCTTGAAACCAAATATTGTCGTTTTCTTTCTGGCGCTGACTTAAGCCGCTCAAGCTGCTCGCAGTAGATCTCTTTTATTATTGTTTGGTTTGGGATTAAAAATTCAAAGTGGACTAAACCTTTCATATGCACACCAAACAGAAAACACCTTACATGTGTGAAAACCTTCTTTGACCAGAGGTACTGGTGTTTCTCCTTTCCCTACCCACTGCCTTCACTCAACATTTTTATAGAGAACCTATTTCTCATCACCAGTTACTATTCAGTCCCAAAAAAGTTCATCCGTAAGATGTGACAGCAAAGAAGAGCACACATTCGCTCTCTGTGTGTGATCAGACTCGGAAAGTTTGTGAGGAACTCATTGACTCAATTTCCTGACTTTTCCGATGGCAGGTATTGATGAAAGGTTGAATGACCAAATCCAAGTTTCTCTGTTAGTTCCTCAACAGATACAATGGGATTTTCTTCCACCAGAGCTTGCAGGACGTCCTCATCAAGCTCTACAGATCTTCCAAGACAAGGCTCATCTACTAGGCTGTAGTTCCCAGCTTCGAATTTCTGGAACTACCACTGGCTTACGTTTCTTGTCTGATCCCCATATATTGCATTAATATTCCTTACACTTTCCATTGCGTTGTTGCCTTTATTGAACTCATAAAGCAAAATATGCCAAATATGCCCCATTTGCCACTCCCATTATAGCTTTGAAGAAATAACTGTTAAAATCGAACTGCACTCTTCAAAACTTACACTAAGAATAAGAACACAGTAAAATTACTACCTGCTTTTATAATAAGTTGATGCAGGTAGTTTATCCTGTCTTCCTCCGACTTTTAGTTCAGCAATTGAAAAAACTGTATCATTTATGGGATGACCCAATATATACATGTGTATGTGTGTGTGTGTGAGTGCGTGTGCACATGTATGTGTGTAAGTTTTCTTTAGGATTTATTTAAACATTTTCGTTTCAAGAATTTAAGCTGGCCACAAACCAAGTTGCAAAGCTTTCTTATTTCAGGTAAAACAGGTGTTGGGACAGATTGTAGTCGTCTGAATCTGTTTATGTGTGTGTCTATCTATACATGTTTGTGCTCAGTGAATAACTTGCTTTTGTGTGGTGGGTATGCTTCTCGCTTTAGTGTACAAGCGTTTGTAGTTCACTATTAATGTGTGTGCTTATGCACTTCATATGTATGTGGACGTGTGCATATATTTGGCCCAAGAAATTCACATGGAGAGGGAATGATGCTCCCCTGGAGCACTTTACATGCTTCTCAGATTTAACATAGGAAACTTACATGAGTGTGTGTGTGTGTGTGTGTGTGATTTACAGCAGTTTGTTTCAGTACCACAAAGTAAACCTGGTCCATCAGGGGATATATTTCTTCAGAAATATATATCAACCCAACGCAAATTATAGAAATCTAAGTTTAACAAGCAGGAAAAAAAAAAAAACGAATCAAATGAAAAGAAAAAAAAAAAGATGGAGTATGGGTGGATGGGTGGGGTTAGAATCCACCATGCATGAGACTTCATATGATTGTGCTACACGTCTATATATGAAGTTGTATGGTTATATACCTGAGTGTGAGTGTGTGTGTATATGCAGCTTTGCTTGTATATACATGTTGAGCAGCAATAGCTCGATACATACATATTTATAAAACATGCACACACATAAATGCATATATACACATACATATCACATACATCATATGTGTACATATATATATATATATATATATGATGTATGTGCATATATAATATTATATATACACACATACATATATATATAATATATATATATATGATGTATGTGCATATATAATATATATATATACACACATACATATATAATATATATATATATTGATGTATGTGTATATATAATATATATATATACACACACACATACATCATATATATATATATAATATATATATATATATATATATATGATGCATGTGTATATATAATATATATATATACACACACATACATTATATATATATATATATATATACACATACATCATATATATATATATTATATATACACATACATCATATATATATATATATTATATATACATACATCATATATATATATATATTATATATAACACATACATCATATATATTATATATATATATATATACAATACATCATATATATATATATATATTATATATACACATACATATAATATATATATTATATATATATATATTATATAATAATGTGAGCATATATAATATATATATATATACATCATATATATATATATATATATACATCATATATATATATATATACATACATACATACATATATATATATATACATACATACATACATCATATATACACATACATACATACATCATATATATTATACACATACATCATATATATATATATACACATACATATATATATATATATATACATACACATATATATATATATATACACATACATCATATATATATATATACACATACATCATATATATATATATACACATACATCATATATATATATATATACACATACATCATATATATATATATACACATACATCATATATATATATATACACATACATCATATATATATATATACACATACATCATAAATATATATATACACATACATCATATATATATATATATATATATACATACATCATATATATATATACATACATCATATATATATATATATACTGTATATGTACAGATATACACATATAGATGTATGTATATGGATGTGTACGTATGTAGATACATGCATATTCACACACATCTCTCAGCATATACCTGTGTACTTACACACACACACACACACTTACATGTACTACTAATAAAATGAATGTTTAACATATGCGTGTGCGTCTTACATGCACACCCACATGAACCTGCATGTATGAATATGTATGTCCCGAGTAAGTCTCTCACAAGCGCAGCAACCAAGTTCTTGTTTCTTTTTACCTATATATTTATTTAATCTATTTTTTTTTTGTGGCTTATAAATTTAATTATTATTTATCTTTTTACCCTCAATTCTTTCCCTTTCATTTCTATATTTTATTTACAAATTGAACATTTCACTACTATAGGCATTATATATATATATATATATATATATATTTATATATGCATGTATATATACATGTAGATGTAGGTATGTACATATATGTTTGTATGTATGCATATATTTTATTTATTACACTATATATATATATATATATATATATATATATAGTATGTATATGCACACTTATACACAAATATAACTACAGTCACATACATATAGAAAAGGGATAAAAAAACTGAATTTCATTAATGTATACACACACATACACACATGTATAGCCATGTGTACACAGAATTATATTATACTCCATTAGGCATACATACAGTTACAGGCACCATCTTGTAAATGCATGCGTGCACACACACACACACACTTACAGAGAGATATCATACACACAGTTACAGTCAGTCTCATCCATATATACACATACATACATGCAATCAGTGGTCATTCACTTTTCTATAGACTCTCTCTCTCTCTCTAACGCACAGAGCCATAGAGAGAAAACCACACAGAATAGACAATAAAGCAATATACTCACACATACACACACACACATTCAAGTGCAGGTACACATTCATAACCAGTTATATATATATATATATATATATATATATATAAATTAAATTAGAGATAAAACCTGTAAGTTTGGATTTACTCCCTAATATTATTATATATTATTATCATCATCATCATCATCATTTAGCGTCCGTTTTCCATGCTAGCATGGGTTGGACGGTTCTACTGGGGTCTGTGAAGCCAGAAGGCTTCATCAGGCCCAGTCAAATCTGGCAGTGTTTCTACGGCTGGATGCCCTTCCTAACGCCAACCACTCCGTGAGTGTAGTGGGTGCTTTTTACGTGCCACCCGCACTGGTGCCAGACAGAGCTGGCAAACGGCCACGAACGGATGGTGCTTTTTATGTGCCACCGGCACGAGGGCCAGGCGAACACAAACACACACAGTCAGTCACTGAGAATCATATATATACACTTAATCACTCAAACAGTTATATACGTTGATAGAGAGGTGTATGAGCGCACACGCACACACACGCATAAGGTATGAAAATTTACTTACTTTCATTTTTATACTTAAGTGTATACACATACATGTATATGTGCATATTACTTATATACATGAATGCGTGTGCATGTACTGATCAATGTGTCATTGTGCACATGTATATATGCATACACATGTACAAATGCATTTATATGTTTATGTGCATGTTATGTGTGTGTGTGTGTGTGTGTGTGTGTGTGTAATAAAAAGCATAAATAATAATAATAATAATGATAATCTTTGAAGATCAAATTTTTTGATTTGTTCTTTTAGTTTTTATTATTTTTTTTTGGTTTTGTTGTGGTTGTTGTTGTTTAAGTAACTAGCAGGGAGTGGAGCAATAACACTTTTGGTCTGTGAGTCAGCAGAACAGGTAAAGACTGGCACTGAGTATGATAGCAGCAAACATGTATTGCCACTCAAAGAGAGAAATACCATTATTAGCAGAAGAGGGGGGTCGGTGAGGGTGACAGAAGAGGGAAGCCAAGAAGAAATATAAAAGAAAAAATAAAGGAGAAAAAACATTAAAAGGCAGGTGGGAGAGACAGGAAGAGTATGGAAGTGTGTGAGAGTATATCTGGTGGTGGAGGTAGTGGGTGGGCATTAGGGTGGAGAAGGCGATGTTAGTGGTGGCTTGACAATCTATGGTTCTTTTAAGCTTGGTTTAAAAACTCACTGTGAAAGGAGAGTATGTATGTAGTCAAGCTACAAGGTGTACTAATACAGCCATACGTCATGCACACATGTCATACATACATGTACATGTTATGCATAGGTACACATGCATAGGTAAATGTTTTAATTTCCCCCATTTTAGCGTTCAGTGGTTTAATACTTGTTTATTTTCTATTTGGTTCAAGTTTAAGTTATATTAGGTTAAAAATCAGATTGTGGCAGCAGAAACAAAGCAAAAAAATTTGAAATCCAATCAATAAAGGTATATCAATAATAATAATCCTTTCTACTGAAGGTACTACAAGGCCTGAAATTTGGGGGAGGAGGATAGCCAATTATATCGACCCCGGTGTTTCACTGGTATTTAATTTATCGGCCCCAAAAGGATGAAAGGCAATGGTGACCTCGGCGGAATTTGAACTCAGAATGTAACGACAGGTGAAATACTGCTAAGCGTTTTACCTGGTGTGCTAACGATTCTGCCAGCTCGCCACCTTAATAATGATAAAGTTGATGTAGACCGGAAGCACACCTGTCAGGGGCTATGGAGTTCAAGGCTAAAGGCAGAGAGTGAAGGCTTTAAATTGGCTGCTGAAGGTCAGAGCTTATTGACCTGGAACTATGAAACCAATGCAGTGAAAACTGTGTAGACCCAAAGTGTTGATATTGCCACAATGGGATTGACTACCTAATCTCTGGGTACAAGGTTTTAGCACCTGTGGAGTACAAATGAAGACATGACAGAGTTGGCCAATATCTACATTGGATAATGTGTCAGCATTATAAAAGCAAAAACTACTGACAAATGGTACAAGCATCACCCTGAGGCTGTAACTGAGGGAGAAAACGTAACGATTCTTTGGGACTTTCCAGTAAATACGGATAGAACCATCAAAGCAAATAAACCAGATATTGTTGTGAAAGACCAAAAGAATAAAGTCTGTTTATTGATTGACATGAGCATACCCAGTGATCGTAATATCTCGGCAAAAGAATTTGATAAGCTCAGAAAAAATAAAGATGTGCTAATCGAAATTGAAAAGATATGGCATCTCAAGATGGTTACAATACCAGTGATTGTAGGAGCACTTGGAAAGACCAAAAGAGGGACTGGAAAATATTTAAGAATGATCCCTAGCTTACCATCCATGCAGGAAGTGCAAAAGATTGTCTTAACTGGTACTGTGAAGAGCATCGTCGCTGTGAATTTTCTTTCCTATTTTCCCATTTATTTTCTTTGTTTACTTTTTCTCTCTTTGTTCCTCTTTTTCTCTATCATATGACCTTGTAAATGAACAATCTGGTGTGTTTATTTTAATGGCTTATCAATGTATACAGTGTGTTTTCCTGCCCTAGGTGTCAGGAAGTCACTCGGCAAGAAATGGAAACAGAATTGAAAGAAGATGGTAACGATCATAATAATAATTATGAAGATTACCACAACTGGCCTAAACACCTACCTAAAAAAACTCTGATTGATGACTGGATGTTAAAACTTGTCTTAGAGCACGAAAACAAGAAAACAATAGACTCAGTAACAAAACAAGCAAAGAAATATCCAAGTGAATTCCAAATACAACAAATCCCAGAATTAGATGTAGTGGAAACAAGCATAGGAAAAGCTAAACGTCAAGTAAAACCTCTCGATGGCAAATACCCAAAGAGGGTTCATAATGCCAATGTTGACAAAGCCCTTACCCATCAATGGTTAGTGTTTTCTGGCTTAAAATCAGAGACAGAAGGGTTTATAAAGCAGCCCAAGATCAATGCCGACCTAGAAGGAGCTACCAGGACAAAATGTTAAAGAACGGCAGTAGTTCAACTTGTTATGTATGTAAACAACAAAATGAAACCATTTGCAGTCTTCTTGCACCTGCAGAGTATCTCAACAAGTATGACAGAGCAGCACAGTATATTCACTGGGTAATTTTCAAAAACTTGGACCTGCATCATGATGAAAACTGGTGGGAACACAAACTACCTCTAGTGCTTGAAAATGACTACATCTCACTCCTTGGGAACTTCACTTTTCAAACTGACAGAAAGATTGATGCAAATAAGCCAGACATTATATTGAAGGATTTCGGACAAAAATCATGTCTCCTCATTGATATGACTACTCCAATCGACATAAATGTATCTTCCAAGACCTACCAAAAACTAAGGAAATATACAGACCTTGAAATAGAAATTGGTAAAATGTGGAACCTCAAGGCTAAAACAATACCTGTTATCATAGATGCCCTAGGAATGATAGCAAAAGGGGATGATTGCTACCTAGCTCAGATATCTGGAAATCCAAAACTGGCAGAAATGTTTTAAAATAGTGCTCATAGGAACTGCTGATATCCTATGTAAAATATTGCCTATGTCATCCCAAATATTGAAACAAACTTATGACTTTCTTATGTTTTCTTAAACATTCTCTCGGACAATACTTTGTGCAAAAGTCAACTTGTACAAATACAAAAGTCAAACATATAATAATAATAATAATAATAATAATAATAATAATAATAATGGTTTTGAATTTTGGCATGAGGCCAGTAATTTTGGAGAAGGGGGTAAGTTGATTACATCAACCCCCCAGTGCTCAACTGGTACTTATTTTATCAATCACAAAAGGAAGAAAGGCAAAGTTGGGCTCAGTAGTAGTTCCTTTGGGGGGTGGGGGGAGAAGACAATAACCTCAAACCCTGTACCTGACCAGTATTTATTACATGGATCCCAAAAGGATGAAAGGCAAATTTGACTTTAGTGGAATTTGAACAGAGAACATAAAGTCAGGGAAAATGCCACTAAGCATTTTGCCCATACTGCTAAGTATTTTATGGATGGAGACTGTGAAGAAGCCTGTCTTGTGTGTGTACGCATGTGTCTTTGGGTCTGTTTATCACATACGTACACACTTATCCCTACTTGACAACTGAAGTTGGTTTGTTTACGTCCCTCATATCTTAGCAGTTCAGCAAAAGAGATCAATGGAACGAGTACCAGACTCACAAAAAAAAAAAAAATAAATAAACAAACAAGTATTAGGGTTAATCTGTTTGACTATGAACTCTTCAAGGCAGTGCCCCAGCATGGCCACAATATAATGCCTGACACAATAAGAGACAAAAGATATTCAACCCTCCCTTTAGCTTTTGAATAGAAGACATCAGGTCCTAATGATAATAATAATCTATCAGTTTCATGTCTAAACTAGCCAGATCCAGCCTCTCACACCTACCCTACAATGTCGTTCTAAAAAGTAAACATCATTGAAGCTAGAAGGCAATACATGATTAATTTTAAATAAAAGAGAATAAATAAGCGTTACATTTGACAGTAATCTGAATGGTAAAGGCTTAAATTTTGTTGTTATCTGAGGGAGGATCATTATTATTATTATGCTAGGAAGAGAAATATATATATTTAAAATTACATCTAGAGTAATGGGGGACGCGGGGGGGGGGGGGGGTAAAGAGCAGTAGAATCAAAGCAGTCATTAAAAAGTACCCCCAGCTAACTTCTTTTATTCTTCTCAGTCACCCACATCCCACAGTTGTCTTGTGTGTGTGTGTGTGTGTCTCTTATCTCTCCTTACAACAACATTTTTAAATACACAAAATAAAGTTTATAAATATACAATAGAGAGAGAGAGAGAGAGAGAGAGAAGAAAAAGGGAGAAAAAGAGAAAGAGAGAGAGAGACAAAGGAAGGAAGGGAGGAAGGAAGAGGTATAGTTGTAGTGATACAATGAATGTGAAGCCCCAGAGGGTATGCCCTCCCTCTACCGGCTTTTCCCACCTCCCACTCCTACAGTAGGTTGTAAAAGTAACTGCCAAATCTTGACAGCTAAAGTCAAGAGGTTAAGTGGCCCTCAATTCAAACAATTAGCAGCATATAATAGTTAAGTGACTGTTTAATGGCAGCCATAACATCAACACCACCAACTGTTAAGAAGGGGACCACCACCACCACCTATCATACACCTGGACCTTCACCTCCAACACCACCACCAAACACAATCTTTAACAATTTCTTCCAAACTCCTAACAACTGTTCCCTTACACTCTCTAAGAACCACCACAGAGTCTTTAATGGCTCAAAATGCTAGAAATAGCAACCAAATCTCTTACTTTCTCTCACCCTCAAATCACTCTACTTACTTACAAAAAAATATAAGTATTAGCATACATTGGATAATACTGTTCTCGTAATTTCCCCCACTGCCTCTGCTTGTGGCAGGACGAACACCAACATGAGATAGCTGCCTCCATGGAATTCAATCTTTGGTAAGAGCATTCAGGGAACCTATAATTAAGACCTGTTCCTGCTGTGATGTTATTCTTCTGCCTCTTAGATTGCTGATCTTTGTTTCTCTCTCTCTAAAGAGATCTTACTGATGCCATGAATCATTCGCTTAACCCTTTATAGGATGATGGGGTTCCTTGGGACCCCAGCAAATTTTTAAAGTTATGCAACTTTTATATTTTATATTTAAATGATTTTATATTTCATGACTTTTATTATGCACATACAAATTTAGAGTTAAAAATTTCTAGTCATATGGATGTTATAACATAAAATATGGCCTTCTGTGAAATTATCTTTTTCCGTTCTTTTTCCAGATATTCTGAAGAATTCTAAGTCAATTTTCATCATATTTGTTCATTTGTTTAGGTATGAATCGATATACTTTTTTTCTTCTATTCTATTTGTTTTATTTTATATTTAGTGCTTTATGTATAGTTTATAAAATTATTTCAAAAAAGGACAAAATTTCTTGTTCTGTAGCATGCACTCATACATAAAAATGAGATTAAATAAATATTCTTTTAATACAGTTCTATATTTAAGAGATGAGGAATTATGTACATTATTTACATTTAGCGGATATTTGTCCTCATCTTGTTTGTTGTTAACAAAACATTTCGGCTGATATATCAGTCAGTCTTCGTCAGGTGTCTTGGGGAAATTTCAAACCTGGGTTCTCATTCCTAAGGTAGTTTTCAATATTATTATTATTATTATTATTATTATTCAGGTCACTGCCTGGAATTGAACTCGGTATCTTGGGGTTAGTAGCCCGTGCTCTTAACCACTACACCATATGCCCACGGGCACTCTTAACCCTAAGATTCAGAGTTCGATTCTAGACAGTGACCTGAATAATAATAAAAACTACCTTAGGAATGAGAACCCAGGTTCGAAATTTCCCCAAGACACCTGACGAAGGCTGGTGGGTATATCAGCCAAAATGTGTTAACAACAAACAAGATGAGGACAAATATCTGTCAAATGTAAATAATGTAAATATTCTTTTCTACTCTAAGCAAAAGGCCCGAAATTTTGGCGGAGGGAGTAGTCCCCAGTGATTGACCCCAGTGCACAACTGGTACTTAATCTAACAACCCTGAAGGGATGACAGGCAAAGTCGATCATGGCAGAATTTGAACTTAGAACGTTAAGACAGACGAAATACCACTAAGCATTTTGCCCCAGGAGTGGCTATTTGGTAAGTAGCTTGCTAACCAACCACATGGTTCCGGGTTCAGTCCCACTGCGTGGCATCTTGGGCAAGTGCCTTCTGCTATAGCCCCGGGCCGACCAATGCCTTGTGAGTGGATTTGGTAGACGGAAACTGAAAGAAGCCTGTCGTATATATGTATATATATATAAGTGTGTGTGAATATGTGTGTGTGTGTTTGTTCCCCTAGCATTGCTTGACAACCGATGCTGGTGTGTTTACGTCCCCGTCACTTAGCGGTTCGGCAAAAGAGACCGATAGAATAAGTACTGGGCTTACAAAGAATAAGTCCCGGGGTCGATTTTGCTCGACTAAAGGCGGTGCTCCAGCATGGCCGCAGTCAAATGACTGAAACAAGTAAAAAGAGAAAAAAGAGAGAAAGAGCATACTAATGTTTCTGCTAGCTCACTGCCTGAGGATAGCGTGGAAAATGTGCCAAAATAAAAGGGAACCCCAATGGCCTTTTGTATAATTTCAACCCCACCAGCCCACTAAGGGTTAATGCAGCCAAGCAGTTTGAATCTTATATTTTTGAGGACAGAGGAAAGCGGTTGATGGCAATTTGTTCTAAATATAGAAACAGAGAAAATCATGTCTGGAATAAGTCTGATCACAGTTTAGCTGGATGAGAGATTATTAACCTGTTGAATGTGTGTGCACACATGTGTGTGTGTGTGCCTGTGCACACACGCATGCGTGCTTGTGTGTGTGAGTTTATCTCACACCGCTTGACAACTGGTGTTGGTTTGTTTACGTCCCCACAACTTAGCACTTTACTAAAAGGGAGACGAAACAGAATAAACACTAGGCTTAAAATAAGTACTAAGGTCAATGTGATTGGCTAAACACTTGAGAGAGAACAATGCCCCAGCATGGCCACAGTCCAAAGACTGAAAGCAGTAAAAGATTGACAGCAATAAGAATAGCCGCTACCACCATCACCACCACCACCACTGCTGCTGCTACTACATTATCAACCACCACCACCACCACCCACTTACTATCTGCAATCATATCACAATTAAGAACAATTATCATTTCAATTCACCACTCTTACTATCAGCCATCATAATACCACAATTAAGAAAAGCTGCCCCTACCACTGTCACCACTATCAGTAGTAATAACAAATGACTACAACTACTACTACTACAACCATCAACACTGCGAACCAATAATGAAAATCAAATAGGATTACATGTACACTTTACTTCAATACAAGGTGAGATGACCATGGTTAGAATGTCTTTCATCATAGGTTTACTGCCACCATAATCACACAAAAAGCACCATGACACAGTCACTCAAACTGCTGAAAACAACAGCCGAGTGTCCTTGATATTAAGCCCAACTGTCCTAAAGGAACTTAAAGGACACACTAGATAGTATGATTATAGATACACTATGTCTGAAATAGAAGATGGGATGGTCATGGTTGGAACATCTTTCATTATAGGTTTACTGACACCACAACTACACAGGGGGCCCCGCAACACAGTCATTCAAACTGCTGAAAACAGCAGCCAAGTCTCTTTAATATAAATCTTAACTAGCCTGAAGAAAGTTAAGGTACACTGGGAAATGGTGTTCTAAATACACTATTATATGAAATAAAGATGGGATGGTCATATCTGGAATGCCTTGGATTGAGGCTCTCTTCAATCAGGACTGACCCAGAGCTAAAACAAACAATACTAATACCTACTATATATAAGTACAGTGATCCCTTGACTATTACAGGGGTTACATTCCAAAACACCCTGTGGTAGGTGAAGATCTTTGAAGTAGAAACAGTACTGTACTGTAGGACAAGTGAGACCATAACCCGTGGCCTCTACCTGGGATGTAGCCAGTCCACTTATGCATACCTTTCCTTCTTGGGACACAAAACTCTACTTGTGAAGACCTGTTGAGGCAAGTGAAAATCGAAATCGATCAACATCAATGGAAATTGCAGCTGTGATACCAGTGCCGGTGGTATGTAAGAGAACCATCCGAACGTGGCTGTTGCCAGCGCCGCCCCGACTGGCCTCGTGCCGGCGGCATGTAAAAAGCACCATCCAATCGTGGCCGTTTGCCAGCCTCATCTGGCACCTGTGCTGGTGCCACGTAAAATGCACCATCCGATCGTAGCCGTTTGCCAGCCTCGTCTGCACCTGTGCCGGTGGCACGTAAAAGCACCCACTACACTCACGGAGTGGTTGGCGTTAGGAAGGGCATCCAGCCGTAGAAACATTGCCAGATCAGACTGGGCCTGATGCAGCCTTCTGGCTTCCCAGACCCCAGTTGAACCGTCCAACCCATGCTAGCATGGAAAGCGGACACCAAACAATGATGATGATTTTAATAATTTATACATATTTATTTTATTATAAAATGCAAAACAACACCACAGAGGAATCAATGTAAGCTTAAGTAATAAACCATAATGGGTGAACTGCAATATGGCGAAGGATAACTGTATCTCAATATCAAGGGGTCAATGTAACAAGGAAGTCTTCATATGGAAACTTGATCTCCAAGAAATAGCAAGCAAATCTCCAACAAATCACCATCTTAGTAAATGACAAAGTCGGGCAGTGTAGTCCTGGATTATTGGAACACAGGAAAAACATGGAATGGTCACAAGTGGAAGACTTTTGATTACAGGTCTGCTGGATCAGAAACCCCTTTTATATAATCACACCTACCAAACAATAACCTGGTCCTTTTCCTTAAACGCCGACTTTGAGGAATTCTTGATTTTGGAGATTATTTTCTCTTCTCAAATGGAGCCAATTTTAATTGCCATTTAGGGATAATGATACAGTCTCCTAGAGTGCAGATACTTTTAATAAGTGAAGAATTTATATTGCATAGTATTTGATGTGCCAGCATTTGTCTATGCTGTTCATATACATGCCGCAGGTCACTTAGAGTTATTTCCCTTTGCTCATTTTTGTTTAAATTATGCAAATTGCCTAGGCCATAAATGTATTCTACTCTGATTTCTGTAATTCTAAATCCTTTGGCTACTGGAGATAAGGTCAGATAATTGGTGTGCTGATGATGGCTATTGCGGCAGAAACATGTATCTAATGACTGTCTTATCTCCAAACAAAAAGCCTGTGCTTTTTCCTTGATGGCATGTCAACTTGGTAAAAATTCTTCATATTTGAGATTATCTTCCCTCCTCAATTGGAGCTGATCCCAATTGTCATTTGGTAATTTTGATACAGGTAATTTTAGACACAGGTAATTTTGATAAATCATGAATTTATGTTGTCAGGTATTCGATACACCTGTATTTATCTATGATGCTCTTATACGCGACACAGGTCACTGAGTTATTTCTCCTATTTCGTCTTTGTTTGGATTTAGTAATAAATACCACCAGGTGTGTCAATTGGCAATCGTAGGGTCATGAGTTCAATTCCCAGCAATATGTTGAGCCTTTGCACAAGACACTTTTATTTCACATTGCTCCAGTCCATTCAGCTGGAAAACATGAGTAGAACCTGTAATGCAAAAGGACCAACCTTGTCACATTCTGTGTCACACTGAATCTCCCTGAGAACTACATCAAGTGTGTGGTAAGTAGCTTGCTTACCAACCACATGGTTCTGGGTTCATTCCCACTGCATGGCACCTTGGGCAAGTGTCTTCTACTATAGCCTCGGGCCGACCAAAGCCTTGTGAGTGGATTTGGTAGACGGAAACTGAAAGAAGCCTGTCCTATATATATATATATATATATGTATGTGTGTGTGTGTATGTGTTTCTCCCCCCCAACATCGCTTGACAACCGATGCTGGTGTGTTTACGTCCCCGTAACTTAGCGGTTCGGCAAAAATAGACCGATGTAATAAGTACTAGGCTTACAAAGAATAAGTCCTGGGGTCGATTTGCTCAACTAAAGGCGGTGCTCCAGCATGGCCACAGTCAAATGACTGAAACAAGTAAAAGAGTAAAAGAGTATCTGTGGAGTGCTCAGCCACATGGATCGCATCAACTGAAACCCTTGTCCCCATAACCAACAGAGCACCAATTATAAGTACCTGGAGACTATCACCTCTCCCTACTAATCTACCAGCAGTGGTGGTTAAGTGGGAGGCCTTGAAACTATCAAAGGTTCCACTGGGAGCAGGACCCTTCTCCTTCCTTATTGTCCATCTTATTTGCAGGTCAAGCCAGTCCAACACCACCATTATTCTGCATGTAGAAGCCTGACTAAGGTGAATAATGAACCAGTTAGCCACAGGAGTGGTGGGCAGGGTTAGATAAAGAAAAAAATATATAAATAAATACAGACAAATGAAACAAAAACAATCACCATTAAGTCTTTTTCCACAAAGACTTAATGTGGTTTATTGTTTTCACTTTTGTGGCTTCTTGCTCTCTGCCTCCCCCTCCCTCTCTCACACACACACACAATCATGTATAGACACCCAACACATGCACCTAGTCTCCATCATAATAACCTTTCTTCTGGCTCTCCTTTGTTGGGTCCCACTTTTTTTATGGGATCACTCACCCTCTCTCTCTCCTCACCTACCACTATTTTCTTCCTTTTATTCTTTTCTCTCTATCTCTCTTACACTCCACTCATTCCCTATACCCTTCCTATTCTTCCAAATCTCCACTTTTTATCTTTACCTTTATACACACACACACACACACACACTCTCTCTCTCTCTCTCTCACTCTTCATAGCCTGTCTTTTACTGGTTTTTGTCACCACTGCGGCCATGCTGGGGTAGCATCTTGAAGAACTTCAGTCTGGTACTTATGTGATCAGTCCCTTGTGGTGAACCACTAAGTTACAGGGACATAGAGAAACCATTACCAGTTGTGAAGCAGTGGGGTGGGAGACACACACACACACACACACACACACACACATACACATAACAGGCTTCCTCTCAGTTTCCATCTAGCAAATTCACTCACAAAGCATTGGTAAGCCTGGGGCTATAGCAGAAGACATTTGCCCAAGGTGCCACACAGTGGGACTGAAACAAGAAGCAAGCTTCTTACTACACAGCCATGCCTGTCCCTATAAGGAAGTGGCCAGCAAGCTACAACAGAAAAGAATTGAACCTTGCACCTCTTAAATTCTAATTGAATGTTCTGCACCATTGCACAACTTTGTCATTCATTTTTCTATCTTACCATGAGTTAGGTCATTTCTATAACAAGATGCTCTTCCTGTCCTTAAGACATGTTTCCAGGAAAGGTAATCCTGCCTCATGGCTGGACATGTTTACATGGAAAATTGGAAATGAAGGAAACCTCAGGCATCAAGGTAATCCTTGTTTACAACCATTATGTAATGTGAAGACAAGAAGACATAATTCACCTTCCCCTGACCTGCACACATACAACAGGCTTCTTTCAGTTTCTATCTCCCAAATCCACTCATAAGGCTTCGGTTGGCTCAGAGCCATTGTAGAAGACACTTGCCCAAGATGCTACTTGGTGGGACTGAACCTGAAACCACCATCAAGCCTTCAATGCATATATGTGTCATACAGATATGAACTGGAGACATTTAGTCCTGTAATGTCATACATTAACTACACACTCATACAGCCTCTAGGAAGGGACCTCTACATCTGCTTGAATTGCTAAAACTAGCAACCAAATACTTTTCAAATCACATCTGTCATACGTAAAAAAAAAAACCCCAAAATAACCTGAACTGACACAACTAATGTAAATCAGTCGCAAATAGACATTAAAAGATGGAGTGGTCAGGGTTGGAACTCCAAAATTAAGATAATTCTAATAAGACCTTCTAACAAAAGCACAAGGTCTGAAATTTGGTGAGAAGGAATTGGTTGTAGGGACACAGTGTTTGACTGGTAATCAGTTTCCTTGGTGCTGAAAGGATAAAAGGCAGAGTAGACCTTAGTGGGGTTGGAGGGTTTGCAGAAGCAGGTTAACATAGGTAGAATACTCTCTCTCTCTCTCTCTCTCAATCAGGAGCTAAACAAGACATTCACTGCTAAATTTCATAGAACACTTGGGTTGGCAGAGGAGGCGAGCAGTGGGGAGAGAGGATGAGGATGGATTCATTATATTCATGAGGGTCAGGAGTACATAACCTCAGAGTTGTCAAGTTGATTAAGTACATACTAATAGAAGACTTGGTTTCTAACTGCACAAGCTTCACCTTTAATAACCAGGAAAAAAAAAAAGGGAAAAACTCAGGACGAAGGAGCTTGTCTTGTATCTACAAAAATCAATACTTTATATACACACACACACAAATATATACATACACACACACATATATATATATATACATACACGCACACACAAACACATTTTTATCAGTTTAGTCTGGATTCTCCCTTTCCATTAACTTATTTCTTTCGCACAGACTTTTGTCATATCTCTAATTAATTTTTAATTAGTTCATCAAGCACTTTCTGTGAAAAATACTTCGTTTAGACAAGTTAAAATGTGCCCTGTGAAGTACATGTCTATCTATTTTCTACACATATTATATATATATATATATATATATATATTAATATATATGTATATATATGCACACACACACACACACACATACATATGTATATATATACAGCCACCAACCCTATACATGTGTATGTATATTCCTCTCCCTGAGTTGTGCATGTTTTTATTGTTCATATTTGTTCTTGAAAAGTCATTTAGTTTTGGGGTGAAAAAAAATTAAAAACCATATTTTATTTTATCTCTTCTTTAGTTTCCACGCTGTTACATCATCAGCCCCAACGCCATTCCCAATACTAACACTATCACAAATACCATCACTACAATAATCATCATCATCATCACCAGCCTAACTTAGCATGTTCTTTGAACATTTTAAAAATAAAGATAAGAACTTATTTTGATTTTATAATTTATTTAAAAAGAAATGTGCTTTTTTTTTTTTAAATATAAAATATATAAATAAAGACAAAATTGAAATGGTATTCCTTTAAACTTAACTCCAGATACAACAGTAATAGTACAAACAACAACAACAACAACAAAATTAAGATAACGACAACAGTAATAACAACATTAGCATCTAAAATTTCATCAATAATAAATGCTAACAACAGCAGCAACATCAAGCAAAATGAAGATAATTCTAATAAGACTTTCTAACAAATGCACAAGGCCTGAAATTTGGTGAGAAGGAAATGGTTGTAGGGACACCTTAGTGTTTGACTGGTACTTAGTTTCATTGGTGCTGGAAGGATAAAAGGCAGAGTAGACCTTAGTGGGGTTGGAGGGTTTGCAGGAGCAGGTTAACATAGGTAGAATACTCTCTCTCTTTCTCTCTCTCTCTTAATTCAACAAAAAGGAAGGAATAAGACAATGCAATGGAACTAAATAGAGAGAAAAGACTGACTAATTAGCATCGGAGTTTTCAGGCTGGGACAGTCAGAGTTGTGATAGTCTTCAGAATAGAAATGAGAAATAACTCTTACTGGCATTTAAATACAAATGTACGTGTGTGTGTGTGTATGTGTATGTATTTCTATATGTATGTGCGAGTGTAAATATATGTGCATGCACACAATATGCTAGTAATGTAAAAATTTGTAAGGCAGAGTAGACCTTGGTGGCGTTAGAGGGTTTGCATTCATAACGTAAAAAGACCATCACAAAAGATTGCAAGGCACAGGAGTGGCTGTGTGGTTAAAAGGTTTACTTACCAACCACATGGTTTGAGTTTCTTGGCCAAGTGTCTACTGCTATAGCCACAGGCTGACCAAAGCCTTGTGAATAGATTTAGTAGATGGAAGTGTGTGTGTGTGTGTGTGTGCGCTGGTTTCTCCTTGTCTGGATATTGTGTAATCATTGTAAATGAACATTCATTTCAAATATACTTCAGAAACATGCTTGGCCATGGGAAAATATCTTATTTGGAAAGAAGTGAGGGTTAGCGACAGGAAGAGCATCTGGCTGTAGAAAATCTACCTCAATGAACACAGTCTTAACCCATACAAGTATGGAAAAGTGAAAGTGAAAGAAGGTTGGCTGAATTGTTTGAATGAGGCACAAGCCAAAAATTTGGAGCCAGATGAGTTATTCAATTATTGACCGTGGAAAGAAGAAATACAAAGTCAGCCTCAATGAAACTTGAACTCAAAAGCATCAGATCAAATACTGTGAGACATTTTGTGTGGCATGTGAATAATTCTTCTAAACCATCGATCTTTAACCGTTTCCTTCCCCTATTTCTGTTGAAATAGACTCCTTCTGCTTTAATTAGTATTGAAGCTAACGAAGAATTTACTAAAATAACATTGTCATTATCAAGCTGGTGTCTGGAACATGAAATGTTGATGGAAGGTTTTAAACTAGATCATCATCATCATTGTTTAGTGTCTGCTTTCCATGCTGGCATGGGTTGGATGTTTCAACTTGGGTCTGGGAAGCCAGAAGGCTGCACCAGGCCCAGTCTGATCTGGCAATGTTTCTACGGCTGGATGCCCTTCCTAATGCCAACCACTCCATGAGTGTAGTGGGTGGATTTTACGTGCCACCAGCACACGTGCCAGATGAGGCTGGCAAACGGCCACGATCGGATGGTGCTTTTTACGTGCCACCGGCACGGAGGTCAGGCGAGGCTGGCAACTGTCACGATGGTGCTTTTTACGTGTCATTGGCATGGAGGCCAGTCGACAGGAAACTTGTATCATAAAACAAGTGGGGGTGGTGTCATAAAGGTTAAATAGAATCCTAAGGTCCAGGCTCAACAATAATTCCTAACATAGGCACAACTTGTGCAGAAATTTTGAAATTTTGGCACTTTGGGCAAGTGTCTTCTACTATAGCCTCGGGCCGACCAAAGCCTTGTGAGTGGATTTGGTAGACGGAAACTGAAAGAAGCCCATCGTATATATGTATATATATGTTTGATTGTATGTTTGTGTGTCTGTGCCCCTAGCATTGCTTGACAACCGATGCCTGTGTGTTTATGTCCCCGTCACTTAGCGGTTTGGCAAAAGAGACTGATAGAATAAGTACTGGGCTTACAAAGAATAAGTCCCGGGGTTGATTTGCTCGACTAAAGGCGGTGCTCCAGCATGGCCACAGTCAACTAACTGAAACAAGTAAAAGAGAAGAAAACAGCTGCAATCAAGAGAAAAGCAAAGGCCACAACTAGACACCTGGTACCTTAACGAGTCTGGAAATGCAATGTATGTAGCTTCCACATTAGCATGTATAAAAGAGGTGCAGGCATGGCTGTGTGGTTGAGAAGCTGGCCTGCCAACCACCTGTTTAGGTAAAGTCCCACTGTGCAGTATCTTGGGCTACTGTCCTCCACTATAGCCCCAGGTCAACCACAGAACCTTGTCAGTGGATTTGGTAGTCAGAACCTACGTACAAGCTTGTTGTGTTTGTGTGTGTGTTGGTTTGGACTAAGGTAATTCACTTCATTCTGATTTTCAGAACTCTGCAGAGGATTCGTGCAATTCCAAGCAACATTGTTCACCATTGTTTTCTGCAGAGGCTCCTATCTTCATATTTACCCCGACTGTTTCAACCTTGTTTGTGAGCTTAGTGACTAAAGTATTCAGCTCAAGGATCATATACATTTCTTTACTACCCACAAGGGGCTAAACACAGGAGACAAACAAGGACAGACAAACCGATTAAGTCGATTACATCGACCCCAGTGCGTAACTGGTACATAATTTATCGACCCCGGAAGGATGAAAGGCAAAGTCGACCTCAGCGGAATTTGAACTCGGAACGTAACGGCAGACAAAATACGGCAACACATTTCACCCGGATCATATAGTTGAAGAGTTCAATTCCCAGCATTGCATTGTGTCCTTGGGCAAGACACTTTACTTTACTTTGCTCCAGTCCACCCAGCTAGCAAGAATGAATTGTACCCACAATTCAAAAAAAAAAACAACCTTGTCACACTGTGTCATGTTGAATCTCCCTCGGAACTACATTGAGGGTATGCGTGTCTGTGGAGTGCTCAGCCACATGCATGTTAATTTCATGAGCAGGGTGTTCTGGTGATCGGGTCAACTGGTACCCTTCTCATAACTGATACACTTTCTTTAATGATCACATGTGTGGGTGCGTGTGTATGTATATTAAGAGACATGAAACTAGGAATGAGAGTATGTGTACATGTATATAGTTTGCTTTAGCAATCAGAGCAAAGGCCATGCAGCAACTCTACCTTCAAACTGAACACGCGTATATATGAATTAGTGAATGTATGTATGAATGAATGAATGGATTTTTTGGTGCACATAGATACACATATGAATGTATGTATGTTTGAGCATGCATAGATATCTGATGCCTGTATCTCTCTCTCTCTCTCATACACACATATATATATATATATGTATGTATGTATATACAGGCACACATATCACATACTTGTATATTTACATATATACCTACACACACACACACACTTATATATATACATATACACACACTTGTATATTTACATATATACCTATACACACACACACTTGTATATTTATATATATACCTATACACACACACACACACTTGTATATTTACATATATACCTATACACACACACACACACTTGTATATTTACATATATACCTATACACACACACACTTGTATATTTACATATATACCTATACACACACACTTGTACATTTACATATATACCTATACACACACACACTTGTATATTTATATATATACCTATACACACACTCACTTGTATATTTACATATATATCTATACACACACACATATATACACACACACACACACATACATACATGCACACATACACAAAACAAACTAAGAAATAAGAAAAAAAAATAATCTCCAAGACACACCAAAACCAAAAAGCAAACTGAAGCTAAACTTAAAACTAAACGGAATGGAACGAACCAAATCACCAAAACAAGAAAATAAAATCCCAAAACAAAAGAAATTTCAAAGAAAAGCTGTGGGAAGGAGGCGGAGAGGTGGGGGTTAGAGTTCAAGAGCGAAATAAGGAAACATCGTTGTGGCAGGAAGAAAAAGTAAACAATCCTGGAAACGGTCTTATCGTAATAATTTGCAGATGGCACAAATCCCAAAGGGTAAGAATATAGCAACAACAATACTAACAACAACACTAAGGAAAAAAAAAAAAAATTAGCAGAAACAAAAGAAAATAAAAATAAAATAAAGTATTCCTCGTTACAACCATAACATTACCCCCTCCCTTTTGTTCATCCACCTCCCTTACACATACATAGAAAAACAAACAAACATGTAAATATAAGACATAAAACTAAAAAAAAATGCAAGTGCATAAAAGAGACAGAAAGAAAAAGAACAGAGTAATGCAGGTCTTTTCTTTTTTGTTAATATTTTAACAATTTAATTTTTTTTTAAAGTTTTTTTTTTTATATTTCCAGAAGTGCTGTTTTCTTTTATTTGATGTTTTTGTAGTTTTTTTTTTATTTGTTTTTCATGTTTTGTATGTTTGGCATTGTTGTTGCTGTTATTTTTTTTTTTGTTTGAAATTCTAACAAAGAGAGAGAGAGAGAGAGAGAGAGAGAAATTTTGAAAGATGGAAAGAGAGAAAAAAGGTGAAAAATCCCTAAACCCTTTTTTTTTTTTTTTCTGTAGAAAACATCAAAACTATGTAGACAAATAGCATTTGAAAGAATTGAAGGAATGATGTGTGTGTGTGTGTGTGTGTGTAATATGCATACAAGCTGTGAAAGACATCTCGAATTTTATATATATGTTCAAATATGTGTGTATAAGAGAGGGAGTGTATTTGTGTGCGTGTATATATATATATATATATAAACTGAAAGACACCTACACAATATACACAAAAATCACTGAGTATATATGGGCATGTAACGTGTATGTATATAAATCTATACACTCATATGTGTACGTATGTATGTGTGTGTGTATGGAAGTTGAGTGTTTATGTGTATAAATATGTATGTATATCTATATATGTACACTACATATAAGTTTGTGAATGTATGTGAGCACATACAAATGAATGTATGTATATTTGTAAAAGTATATATACATATATACACATACATATATATACACACACATATATACACATATATACACACAGATATATCTATTAGTAAAAGTATATATATATATATATATGTGTATGTACACACACATACATACATGTATATTTGTAAAAGTATATATATATATATTGATAACAAACAAAATGAAGAGCCTTACAGAACCCTTTTTTTTAAAATTTATTTTGATTGTTTTTTTTATTCTGTAGTCTTAATCACAGAAACAATCAACCCCCACCCCCCCCCTACGTCACCCCTGCTTCTCCCTGCTTCCCTTCTGTTGTTTCTTCTTAAATTGTTTCTTAAAATTGTTGTTGTTCTTGTTGCTAATGTTACTGTCAATGTTGATATTTACCTGCTCGTTATCAACACCCTTATTATTTTGGACAGCACAGGATAGCATCGGATGCTGGAAATAATCTGCAGAGTGTCGGAATGAACGAAATGCCTTATTATATAAACACAGTTAAGCGACGTTCCCTACTGTTCAGAGTTCAAATCTTGCTGAGGCTGACTTTGCCTTACAGCCTGTAAGGGGTTGCTTGCTGACATATCTTTCGTGGTTTACATGCTTCAGTCTCTGGACTTGTGGTCAGGCTGGAGCACCACCTTGAAAGGGTTCTGTTGGTCATATTGATCAGAGTAATTATTTTTAAAGTCTGGTACTTGTTCTATCAATCTTTTTTGCTGAACAGCAAAGTTACAGAGATGTAAACAAACCAACACTGGTTGTCAAGTGGTGGTGAGGAATATACACATACTGAAGACAGGTTCCCATACTGATTCCATCAACCAAATTCACTCCCAAGACATTGGTCAACCAGCGGCAGTAGAAGACACTTGCCAAAAGTGTCTTGTAGCAGGACAGAACTTGAAACTAGTCTTGCAAAGGAAGCTCCTGCAACCCAGGTCTACTGAAGTCTCTTTACATGCCAGTAAATGTGTGATGGGGGAGGGGGGGACCCACAGCTAGGTTTCTAATCATAAAGTCTTAGGTTCAATTCTCACACTGAAAGACATGTGTCCTTGTGCAAGAGACTTTGTTTCATTTTCTTCCAGCCCTTACAGTTGGCAAAATGAGTATAAAGATTCAGAAAGTGTTTAGACAGCAGTTTGACCAAAATCTTTCTTCTGTAAATCATATAGTTGTACTATACACATAATACAAATACTCAGAGTTATAGCTAACTATAATTGTGTGTGTGTGTGTGTGTGTGTGTATATATATATACATATAATTTCATTTTTGCATTTGGTTTACAAGATTCTTTATGTGAGTTCGTGTGTTGAAGCATATTTTATTGTGTCTGGGAAGAGTCATTCTCTTTTAGTGTCTTATTAATTTAACAGTCATTGGTCTGATTTCCACTCATTAACTTATTTTTACTAAAATTTTCATTGCAACTAACAACCTTTTCAATAGTCAACGACTATTGAAAAGGTTGCAAGACACAAGAAGAAGTTTAGTAAAAATAAATAAGTTAATGAGTGGAAATCAGACCAGTGAGTGTGTTAAATTAATAAGGCACTAAAAGAAAATTACTCTCCTCAGACACAATACAATATAAATATATATATATGAGAGACACAGAGTTACCTATAATTGTGTAAGCATATAAAATCGAAGTATAGAGTATTATGATCCATTTCAGCCAATCTCACCAATCAGTTTCACACTGGGTATTAAGATAACCAGATGTTAGGTAACACAGCAGTAAACTGTTCTCCTCAGAGGTGGCAGGTATGGAACATGTATGGGGGCTGTTCTCTGTTCCTAGATGTGAACAGGAAACTCTTACCACTCAGCCACACCCGTTTGTTTATGTGTGTGTGTGTATTCATATTAAAGTGTAACTTGGCCTCTCTTATCATCAAATCAGGACTTGTACCATTCAATAAATGGAGGTTGGTAAAATAAGCATCGGGATCAATATGATTGACCAAATTCTTGAAGCTGAGGGAAAGCCTTTTCTTCGAGAC
>NC_043012.1:24228836-24283836 GCF_006345805.1 Octopus sinensis
TGAGGTCAAATTTGTCTTTTCATTCTTTCAGGGTCAGTAAAATAAAGTAGCAGCAAAGTACTGGGGTTGGACATAATTAACCAGCCCCTTCCCTTAAAATTGCTGGCCTTTGTGCCAAAATTTCAAACCATCATCATTATTGTTATGGTGGTGAACTGACAGAATTATTAGCCCCCACCACCACCAGGGAAAATGCTAAGCAGTATTTCATCCGTTTTTATGTTGAGTTCAAATACCAACCAAGGTTGACATTGCCTTTCATCCTTTCGGGGTTGATAAAATAAGTACCAGTTGTGTACTGGGAGTCAATGTAATCCACTAGCCCCCTCCCCTGAAATTGCTGGCCTTGTGCCAAAATAAATGAAACCATTATTATCATTATTGCTAAGATGACAAGCTGGCAGAATTATTCACAACATAAAAAATGCTAAGCATCTTGTTTGGTGTGCTGAGAATTCTGCCAGCTTATTACCTTAATAATAATAATCCTTTCTACTAAAGGTACAAAACCCAAAAATTTAGGGGAGGGGACTAGTCGATTACATCGATCCCAGAGTTTCACTGGTACTTTATTGACCCCAAAAGGATGAAAGGCAAAGTCGACCTTGATGGAATATGAACTCAGAACATTCACACAGATGAAATACCTCTAAGCATTTCACCCAGCGCAATTCTACCAGCTACCCACCTTAATAATAATAATATAGAATTGTTTTTACATATTTTACTTTCAACTTATTCTTATGAATAAGTATTTAACTCAACTATTCAGACTCAGACTGAGTCCTCAAAAAGTTATCTGGTGCCTATCAGCCAGAAGCATTCCATGTTTTAGCACCACCCTCCTATACACTACTCCCATTCACTCTTTAAGAGACGGGCATAAAGAAATGACATCATTTAGTTATAAAAGAGCTGTTTGAGAAATTCATGCAAAAGCCCCCCAAGTCTTCAGAATCAAATGGACCATTATTAGCAGACAAAATAGGAGAAATATGGAGGTGGGATGGGGGGGGGGATTAAAAAAAAAAGGAAAATGAAAATGTTTTACTGTTTGGTACTTGACCAAACTGGAGTAAAAGAACTGTTTTAGATGCCATGTTGTATAGAATATATATATATATATTATATATATTGGCATTCACAGAGATGTAAATCTCAACGAAATTTCTAGATAATGTGATAGAAAAATCTGCAAATGTGCATACATGGTCTTACATTCAGAGATTGCGCACATGAATGTTTATAAAACAGTTATTGTGCAGGCGAAACTATCAACAGAAGCTAAGCTAAGCAAGAAAGCCACAAAGATGCCTGGCAAAAATATTACCTCCATACATCAGAGAGTTCCTAAATAGCAATCCTGGATTTAAGCTTGTCATTTATTTGGTCTGGTTTCGCTTTTTTTCTGTTTGTCTTTCATTTTTTCTTTTCTTTCTTTCTTCCTTCCTTCCTTCCTTCCCCCCCCCCCAGATACTCCACACATTCAGATTTACATACACATTTCTTACCTTATTCCAATATGAATGCCTAAAGAGCAAGTCTTAATAATATATATAGTTGGTTGAATAGAAGTAGGGAGGGAGGGAGAGGAGGGTTAGGTGTAAAAAAAAAAAAAAAAAAAAAAAAAAAAAAAAAAAAAGGGGCCGGTTGTGATGGTGGAAGATATTTTTAATAGGCAAGTTCTAATATATAACTACCCTCTTTTTCGATCATCCCTGTAGTTACGAAGAAAAGCTTATAGGACCGCAAAGAAAAAAAAAATGATTACAGCGAGCATGGTATGAAGGCGGAGGGGTGGGCGTTAGAGAGAAAGAGAGAGAGAGAGAATATATGAATATCATAAATACAGAAAGTGTTGTTGTCTGCACAAGTGCAATAAAAATTGACAATTTCATTTCGAATAAGGATAGCAGACACTTGAATAGAATGGAGCAAGAAGAGATGAAGACGGTGTAACCGAATTGTTACAAAAGGCTGCGGAATCAAATTTGATTTCTTCTGCAGCTGTGGCCAGGTGTTACAAAGTTCGCTTCCCAACCACATGGTTCTGAGTTCAATCCCATGGTATGGCTCCTTGGGCAAGTGTCTTCTACTATTATAGCCCTGAGCTGATCAAAGCCTTTTGAATGGATTTCATAAAGGGAAATTAAAAGAACTCTGTTGTATATATATACATCTACACTGTGTGAGGCCAGGATGGTGGGGAAGGAGGGGAGAGACACTCCTGCTTGATAAATACTGTTGGCATGTCTATGTTCCCATAACTTAGCAGTTCAGCAAAAAGAGTGATAGAATTACCAGGCTTAAAAAGAGAAAACAAAAGCAAGGGGGGGGGGGCTAGGGTCAATTGTTTGACTAAAGTCTTTTAGGTGGTGCCCCAGCATGGCCACTGTCCAATAACTGAAACAGATTTATCTCTAACAGAAATGTATTAAATAATGTTTTGTTTTGTTTTTGCAAATTTTTTTCTTCATTGGGTGTAGATGCGTGTTTTGTAGACAAAAATGGAGATATTCAACGTTCCGCATGTGTATCCTAGTTTTAAAAAGGCGGCATACATCATAGACCTTTCAAAGGTGAGTAAAAGGGGTTGCCAGCAGAAAGGATCTTCGGCCACAAAGCCCTGCTTTCAGAAACCTGCCCAACTCATGGCAACATGAGAAAATAAACGTGTATGGTGGAGGGTAAGGCTGTCCAATTAAGAAGCTTGCTTTGCTACCTTGTGGCTTCAGGCACAGCACATTGGACAAAAGTCTTCTTTAGCTCAAGGCAGACCAATACCTTGCAAATGAATTTCCTAGACAGAAACTGTGTCAAGTCCATTGCGTATGTGTGTTTCTTTTGTCCCCTACAATAAATCAATTAGCAACCAATGTTGGTTTGTTTACATCACTGTAACTGAGCAGTTCAGTAAACAAGATTGATAGAATAAATACCAGACTTATGAAGTGTAAGTACTGGGAGCGATTTGTTCAACTAAACCAGAGGTTCTCAAATCGTTTGGGCCCCCCCACCTTCATGGCCACAATACCTCATTGCCCCCACCCCTATTTTTATGTATAAATATACATTTTATATTTTACTAATTTATATATACTATGAACCATTTGATATTTAATATAATACAATTTGTGTACAATACTATAATAACATAAATTCATAGCGTCCCCCGATCCACTTCTTTCCTCCCAACACCTCCTTTTTCTCTACCGTCCCTACTCCACCCCCTTAGGCACCAGCACCCACCTGGACTGTCTCAACACCCACTGGGGGGAGGGGTGATAGCGTCCACTTTAAGAACCTAAGAACTAAACCCTCCAAGATGGTGCTCCAGTATGGCCGCAGTCCAATGACTGAAATAAAAAGATATATCTTGTATCTTATTTCAGCCATTGGACAGCGGCCATGCTGGGGCACCATCTTGAAGGGTTCAGTCAAATGAACAACCCAAGTATTTTATTTATTTGTTAAGCCAGTTCTTATTCTATCAGTCTCTTTTGCAAAACTGCTAAGTCACAGAGACATAAATAAACCAGCACTGGTTACCAAGTGGCGGCAGTGGTGGTGGGACAAACACAGACTCAAAGACACACACACACACACACAAAACTGTGTGTACTTAGGTGATTAAGCCAGCTACAATTCTAAACAGTACTCAATACATTTAGAACAGAGTAAATCTTCAATGGAAATTGTACACACAAGCATATCATACACATACATGATTTTATAGGCGTACACACACACAATATATATATCTACAGATTTATGTTTTAGTCTGATTCAGTACCAAATCAATAACAAGAAAAAAAAAATGAAATTTTAACAATTTACTCCAAACCAACAGACTAGTTGCAGAACTCCTTAGGCTATTGAATTAAAAGTAGGAATGAAATGAGTTCTGTGTGGTGCTTATGTAGTTCTATATCATGGGAGAAATATAAATATAAATATATATATATATATATATATATATATATGTGTGTGTGTGTGTGTGTGTGTGTGTGAATTACATATACACATACGAATATACATGCACACATGCACAAGTATATATACGCATACACATATATAAACGTACACACGTCAACATGCGCCTGAGAACAATCACATGCCTCGACACCCGAGTCTTGAGGAAGACTGCATTTTGTACCTCTTATTTACCATCGTGGGAATGGAAATCTGCAGAAGATGCAGAGAAATATTGAGACCAGGAAAGGTTTAGATGGCTAGCACTAGTCTTAAACAATTTTAAAAAGGTGGAGTGGGGAGAGACGGAGAGAGAGCTTGGAGAGAACAATTATTTATAACAATGTCATTTCAAAATAAGAAGAAAAAAAAAGAAGAGGGAAAAATATGGAAATTTTCTAATTTATTATTTTAAATAATAAATGTATATTAAATGAAAGAAAAAAATGTTTAAACCATTCCTTTTTGTTTTTTTTTTTCCCTTCTTTTTTTTTTTTCTAAATTTTAATTTTAGAGAAGAAATTGCAAGGGATATTTCGCAAACGTTGAATGCTGGTACTGATTGCTTTTGTGGTTCTGCAATATGGTGTATAGCAACAGATGTGCAACAGGAAGAAATAAAATAAGGAATTAAGGGGGGAAAAAAAAAAGAACAAAAAAATTTTTTAATTTAAAGAAACTATGTAAATTCTATTCTATAATTCTTATAAATTAATTTTTTGTTTTGTTTTGTTTTGTTTGTTTTTGTAAAAACAAAACATGCGTTGGGGGGTGGGGTAAAGAAAGATAAGTTTGCAAATTTGCCAAGTGCACTGAAGAGATTGTCAAAGAGGCTGGTAGAGAGAAAATGAGAGAAGAACGAACAGATAACTTCACAGAAAGAATTACAATGAAAAACTCCATTCTATAGACATGCAGAATCTTGCACAAAGAACAAACAAACAAAACAAGAGAAAACAATAAAGCAGCAGATTCCCAATGAAAATTATGCTTAAACTTTTCCTTAAAAACAGTAAAAGAGACAAGTGTATAGAAGAGGAAATTTCAAGGAAATAAATAGTTAAGGAAAATAAGAAAAAAAATAATACTTCGGAACAAGAAGAGGGAATAGGGGAGGGACTGAATGAGAGAGAGAGAGAGAAAGCAACTAACTTTAGCAGTCATAGAATTTGACTGAAACAGTTCTTAGAGGAAATGGTAAATTATCTTTGTTTAGGTTGAAGATGGATAACAAAACATTGAGCAAAGTTTTAGAACTCGCCATGAAAACAGTGAAAAACATTCTCTCTCTCAGCAGCAGAGATATAAAAGCCAGCACTTAACTAGACAATGATCAGAAGCTGCAAACAATCAGTAGATTATGAGCTGAATTATCTGAAAAGTAAACTTTCTTCTTCATCAGACAGACAAACAGACAGGTAGATAGACAGGCAGACAGACAGACAGCCAATGTTCTTTATGTAAGACAATCTGGCTCTTTCTTTATTTCTCTATGTGCTACCGTTGTGTGGAAGTCGACGACAAATCCTTCACAGACAGCAACAACAGACAGCAAAGAAGATCTTTATATTTCAACCAAGAAAATAATAATAAAAATAATAATCCCTCATTCACACAATTTCTGTTCCGTCAGCAGCAGAAGCTTCATTTTTCCTTTTTTTCTTACTTTTCTAATGTGACATGTTTCATTGAACAAAGAATAAATGATGCTAATCTTTCACATATAATCTAAATTGGTTTCATGTAAAAGAAAGATCGCTGCCTTCATTTTGTGCATTCATTTATAACAAAAAAGTTACTATTTTTTGTTGCTGTTATTATTATTATTATTATTATTATTATGTCTGCATTCAAACAAAAATATTTGTCTTTTTCTTGTATTTCCCTGATTGAATTATTTATTTTTCTTTAAACTTTCACACATACTTACATGTCAGTACAACCATACATATCTTCTTGCAAATGTCCTCTGCTTAGTTTGAAGCGTTGAAAAAAAAAAAAAAAAAAAAAAAACACACACTAACAACTCTGGCAGACTTCCAGATGAAATGAGCTAACAAACAAATGAAAATTAAGAGAGAAGAATTTTTTTTTTTTAAATTCAAGTAAATATATAAAAAAAAAAAAAAACCTAAACTTACGTAACTTTCATCATTAGGTTTTTAAATGAAGAAATACTTATTTCATCACAGGAACTATTCTTAGAAAATACAGACATAAAACGAAATCTATCATTTTTATGTTTTACTCATTTCAATCATTGGACTGCAGCCATGCCGAAGCACCAACCACTTTAAGGGGATTTTTTAGTACAACAAACGAATTCCACTAATTATTTCCCAAAGTCTGGTTCTTATTTATCAGTCTCTTTTGCCAGACTTCAAAGTTATAGGGATGTAGACAACCCAAGACTGGTTATCATGCACCACTGCAAGAACAAACGCAGACACACCTTCAATGGTCTTCCTACATTGTCTATCAACCAAATCCACTCTTAATTATAGCAGAAGACACTCATCCAAGCTGCCTACATACTGCCCACTTTGCATTGCTAATTTGTTCAACGGTGAAGTAATTTAGATACATTTGTCAAGTGCAAAAAAAAACAAACAAAAAAAAAACAAGTTGCTAACCAACCACATGGTTCCGGGTTCGGTCCTACTACGTGGCACCTTGAGCGAGTGTCTTCTACTATAAGCCTCGGGCTGACCAAACCCTTGTGAGTGGATTTGGTAGATGGAAACTGAAAGAAGCCTATTGTATCTATGTGTGTGTGGGTCCGTGGTTGTCCTTCACCATTGCTTGACAACCAATGCTGGTGTGTTTACATCCCCGTTACTTAGCGGTTCAGCAAAAGAGACCAATAGAATAAGTACTAGGCTTACAAAGAATAAGTCCCGGGGTTGATTTGTTCGATGAAAAGCGGTGCTCCAGCATGGCTGCAGTCAAATGACTAAAACAAGAATAAAAGAAACCAATAGTTTAATGTGTTGTGTTTACTCTTCACTGGGTATTTCTATAAATAAATTTTGTGATTACACTGGTTTTCAATATAATCAAAATTGTAAAGGTTCTTATGAAGTGCCCTGAGCAAAGTGTTGAAAGATTGTTGTGAGCCCTGCAACACCATGTTGTGGCTCGCATGGTGATGTCTCAGTAACTACGTTCCACTGTAATCATGGTCACTAAATGCTGAGCAATGGAGCAAAGTTGGCATCTTCAAGTTGTGGTGCTGGTGCCATATGATAGTTTCTATGGAAGGTCCACAAGACCAACACACATCCTAGACCAATATCGGCAATCCTCCCAGCCTGCTAAACATTGGGGGCTCCAGCACATAAGCCCTTACTTTTAATGGCTGCTGTGCATGATTGTGGCTTTAAACTGGTTGATACCCGCTCCCTATTCTCCTGAATTGGCCCCATCTGACTATCATCAGATGAAAAAACTTTTGGCTGGGAGCTAGTATTGCAGTGATGATGATATCATGTCTGCTGTTGATGAGGATTTTGACCAACAGGATGAAAGCTTCTTCCCCAATGGAATCCAAGCACTGCAACACCAATGGAAGAAGTGAGTAGACTGCAAGTAGGTGGGGAAGAAGGACAATGCTGAAAAATAAACCTCATTTGATCACATTCCGTGATAATATAATTGGTCAGCTTGTGAACTTTTAAGCTGGCTATCATAATAGCTTTGGTCACAAAAAGAATATTTCTATACTTATAAAGATATCATTTTCATAAAGACTTGACAAATTCCACTAGTGTCTTGTGTACTGTTTTGTGGTGGTTTGATTTTCAGCAACTGCAGAACTGTCAACTCAGTATCTGTGTGGCTAAGAAGTTTGCTTCTAAAAACTCAGTTTTGCATGGTGCTTTGGGTGAGTGTCTTCTTATATAGTTCCAGACCAACAAAAATGTGAGTGGATTAAGTATATGATAACAGAGAGAAGGTTGTTATATATATATATATATACCTCAGAGTAAGCACATAAATGTGAAATAAGGTAGAGAAATAGTACTTGAATACCAGAGGTAGAGTAACATGCTTTAAATTCTCAACCAAAACTGTCCGACAAATGGGAACGTGAAACTGAGTAACCGTTTTTGTGATGTCTTTGCAGCTTTATTAATAAAGTATATGTGGAATCCAGAGTAGAGGGAGACCTAGGAAGACATGGGATGAGGTGGTAAAGCATGACCTTTGAATGTTGGGCCTCACAGAGGAAATGACGCAAGACAGAGACCTCTGGAGATATGCTGTGACTGAGAAGACCCGGCAAATAAAGTGAGATCACAGCTGTAACCTACACCAGTGTGGCATAACGAGCCAACTCAAAAAGTACCCTTGGATCGTAGGGCAATGTACGATGCTTGAGGAGACCTATTGAGTCAAGTACATCAACATCAAAATGAAATGAAATCAAATGGAAATTGTAGTTGTGGTCCCTGTGCAGGTGGCACATAAAAAGCACCATTCCGAATGTGGTCGATGTCAGCCCCCTCACCCCAACTAACTTCTGTGCTGGTGGCAAGTAGAAAGCACCGTCCGAACATGACTGATGCCAGCACTACCTTGACTGGCCCCTGTGCAGGTGGCACATAAAAAGTACAATCCAATCGTGGTCGATGCCAGCCTCCTCTGGCCCGTGCCGGTGGAGGCTAGAAAAAGGCACCCACTACACTCTCGGAGTGGTTGGTGTTAGGAAGGGCATCCAGCTGTCGAAACATTGCCAGATCAGACTGGAGTCTGGTGCAACCCACTGGCTTTCCAGACCCCAGTCGAACCGTCCAACCCATGCCAGCATGGAAAACAGATGTTAAACGAGGATGATGATGATGTGTATGTATGTATGTATACACTCGTTTGTGTGTGGATGTATTTACTTCCTTGTTTTAGCATCATTCATTACCAGTATTCTGCAAAACCAATTCTAGTTGGGGCTGGTGGTAGTGAAGTATTACTCTGCTTGAGAACAGGCAAGTGTTGGCAACAGAAAGGGCATCCAGTCATAGAAAATCCACCAAAGTAAACTCTGCCCAATCCATCCAAGCATAGAAAAGCAGACATTAAAAATGATATACTTTAGAGCCAACCAAGGACAGATGATGATGATGATAATGATGAAGGAAGAATATAAAATTAAGCAATTCTGTCCCATCCCAAACCCCAAAGACAACTAAAATTTCAATACTGCAAGATAATAATAGACTTCTTGATTTTAGAGTGCAGCAAGCCATTCCAACTTAACAGCTAAGGGGACTGGGTCACAAGGTTTGAGTGTTGTGTTCACGGTCACAGTCCAGTGAACATGGATGCAAAAGCAAACAAATCTCATCGTTAGATGATTGTCGTGTTCACCAATTAATGCAGCTTTTCACACTCTCTATGTAAATGAAAACCATATCCTATCACTTTATTTTCATACTGTATAATTTTTGTCTATTTATAACTTACTAATTGCTTTGCTTTGATCAGAAATTTCCCAGAATTTTTTTTCCATTTCTGATTTTTTACAACTAACCAACACAAAAAAAGAAAAAAAAAAGTTCACTCCTCTTGGAAAGAACTCACAAAAGTCAGAAGAAATTAATATTAAATGGAAGGACAACTTTTGAGTTTGTTACTGTAGCTACTTTTATGATTCCTTTAGCACTACTTGGGTGAAGTACAGCATAGGTTATGCTTAACTGGGGTCTAATAAGACCGAACTCTGTGCAGAATTGTCTGCCTTACTTGCCAAAAAATTAATAACCCTTTTCTCTTTTACTTGTTTCAGTCATTTGACTGCGGCCATGCTGGAGCACCGCCTTTAATCGAGCAACTCGACCCCGGCACTTATTCTTTGTAAGCCCAGTACTTATTCTATCGGTCTGTTTTACCGAACCGCTAAGTGACAGGGACATAAACACACCAGCATCGGTTGTCAAGCAATGCTAGGGGGACAAACACAGACACACACACATATATATATATATATATATACGACGGGCTTCTTTCAGTTTCCGTCTACCAAATCCACTCACAAGGCTTTGGTCGGCCCGAGGCAATAGTAGAAGATACTTGCCCAAGGTGCCACGCAGTGGGACTGAACCCGGAACCATGTGGTTGGTAAACAAGCTACTTACCACACAGCCACTCCTGTGCCTTTTACTGCAGAATTTAGATATATTCACGCAAAATTTCATTACCCATAATGCAGTTTTATATACCACTCTCACTTTTCTTAAGAAATGTCATGTTTGTAACTATTTTTGTGTGTCAAGCTAATTGATGCAATGGGACTTGCTAAAAATACCAGTTCTGGCTTTATTTTTGAAGATATTTAACATTATAACCAACATAACTATGAAATTTAATTCTACAATAAAAGGAATTAAAAAGCTACCTTCTCAACTACATGGCTTTGGTTTCAGTCCCAATATGTGGCACCTTGGGCAAGTGTCTTCTACCATAGAAATGGGCTGACCAAAGTTTTCTGGGTGGATACGGTAGACAGAGCCTGGAGGCAGCCATTCATGTACAGTGGAATTTAAAACAATAAGTTACCCCCTCTTCAGCACACTATATCTGCTTAGATTTTTGTCTATGTTCTTTATTAAATATGTTTACCCCTATTTAGGTTATTGTGAAAAATCCCCTTTTATCTGATTAGTGAACTACTTTCAACTAAGAGCAGGCTCGCTTCTGGCACCATTCTCACAGCTATCATAGTTTATAGAACCAACTTTTTGGAAACAGCATCTCCTTTCATCTAACCATTCTCTTCAGGTAGATCTTGAAGTTCATGAAAGCATGGGTGAAGAGAAAGGTACCTATCGATCTTCAGTCGTTCAAGTTTTTTTCTGCTATAGAATCTTGCTATTTCTACCAGGCAGTAAAAGCTACCTGTCCTTCTCTGCCAAGAAAGGTGATGGAATAATATGGACTCAGATGATCACTGGTTCCAAAGCAACAGAAGTTGTTGGACACATTCCTGCAAGTCATAGGGCCAGGTGTGGGTGAGTGGTTAAGAAGTTTCCTGTGCAACCACATGGCTTCCGTTTCCATCCCACAGCACAGTATCTGGAGTAAGTTCAATGATATCCCTTAAGTTAAGTTAATTTTTTGGCTCAAAAAGCAAGGCCATGTAGGGGGGCATGGAATTATTTACAGGGTGGTGTTCATTCAAAGAGTTCAGGCCATTTGTGGTCAAGGGAGACTTTGAACCGAGCGGTCGTTGGCATCTTCACTATCTCGTCCGGCAGCTCATTCCGCAACCCGGACGGAGAAAGCCCCTGTCCTTCGATTGAGATGAAATCGTCGCAGATAGAGCTTTTCGGAGTGACCCCACAGCCAACGCTCTGGAGCAGACGCCAACCAATTCCCTGTGAGTAAGATTGGTAAATTGAAACTGTGAGGAAGCACACAGTATGCATTTGTGCTTTTACTTGGCAACTGGTGTTGGTTTGTTTACACTCTTATAACTTAGCAGTTTGGTAGAAGAGACAAAACAAGAACCAGACTTGGAAGGGGGAAACACACACACACACAGGTACTGGGGTTGATTTGTTCAACAAGAGGCTTCCAAGCAGAAGCCCCAGCATGGTCGCAGTCCAATGACTGAAACAAGTAAAAGAAAAGGTAAGAGCAATCAATCCATGAGAAAACAAAAGACGAAAAAAAAAAAAATTAAACAAAAAAATAAAAACAGATTTGATCTTAAAACACAAAAGGATGTGAATGTATCTGAAGGTATTCTTTCCGAGTCTGGCACTAAATTGCCCTTTTCTGCCAATAACAAAAACAACAATTACGTGAGGACAGTATTGGAATTATTAAAAACAAAAAAATAAAAACAGATTTGATCTTAAAACACAAAAGGATGTGAATGTATCTGAAGGTATTCTTTCCGAGTCTGGCACTAAATTGCCCTTTTCTGCCAATAACAAAAACAACAATTACGTGAGGACAGTATTGGAATTATTAAAAACAAAAAAAAAACAAAATAAAATAAAAATTACACCTATCCCTTTTCGACTATTTAAAAAAAAAAAACATTTAATCTTATTTTATTCCCACCCCCCTCCCTGCCCCTAATGTTGTAATGTCAGCACCACAACAACAACAACAATAATAAATAACACTGAAAACATTAATAACAGAGTGTCTACTTCAGTAAGTACAATATAAATAATGACAACGACAAGAAGAACAAGAACACCAATAATAATAAGTGCAAGTACTTACACAGAAGCAAAAATAAAACACCAATAGACACCTAATTCATGTAAACACTTGCATTAAATTTTAACAAGTTCTCATTCTATTATATATATATATATATATATATATATATATATATATATATTAATTATATACACACACATATATATATCTACCTATTATATATACACACATATATATATACTTATATACACACATATATATATACTTATATACACACACATATATATACTTATATACACACACATATATATATACTTATATACACACACATATATACTTATATACACATTTATTATATATACATACATATATGTGTGTGTGTGTGTGTGTATATTTCCTAGTATTTAGTTTGCTGTTCGTATTATTATTATTATTATTATCACTCTCACTACTCTTATTATTACCATTGTTATTGTTCATAATGCTTATTATATTATTATTATTATTACTATTATTTACCATAACTTGTTTATCACTGATATTTGTAACGACAGTTATTTGTCGCTCTCGGTATTATTATTTTGTTTCAATTACATTTTTATTTTCATTTCTTATTTTTTTTTGCGAAAGCAAGGGGAGAGAGAAAATTTATCATGGGAATGTTTGGAGGTGCATGTGTGTGTGTATACACAAATTTTTTTTAATTTTTTATATATATATATATATATATATATATATATATATATATATATATATAGCTTTCTAACAAAAAAATTAAAAGAATTAAAAATAAAATTGACAAGAGAGATACAAGTTAGGGGGGGAAAAAAAAAAAAAAAAAAAAAAAAAAGGAGAGAGACATATTTCTAAAAATTGTTCAAATTGTTGTAGGGGGAGCAGGGAGAGGAGACAAAACATCAACGATACAAAAACAACCAACAGAAACAAAAGTAAAAAAAAAAACAAGTATGATTTAATTACCTACAACAGAGCCTCTTATGACACTTCAAAAGATGGTTTTTGTATTCAACAGTCTCATTTAATGTCTTTTGTTGTAATTCTTCCTATATTTCTACTTATGTACCTACATAAGAGAGAGGCAGTGTGTGTGTGTGTCTACATACAAAAATATAGATACATGTATCTATAAATATATTTGTGTAGATATATATATATATATATATATATAAATACATGTGTGTGTGTGTGTGTGTGTGTATATATAAATAGATACATGTACAGAGATGTAAGTCCATACACACACACACACACAATGTGTGTCTTATGAACATAATCATATAGAGAGACTTTTACATACATTAAAAGTTCATTTATAAAACTCACACACTAAAAAAAAACAAAAAAAACTCATATTTATCTATGCACTTTTATACATACATACATACATAGCGACACATGTGGGTGTATACATTATACATACACAAACATATTCAGAGATTTTTTTACATTACACATATGTGTTTATTGTTAAGTTTGATTTTATGATACGCAATAAAGTGTCTATGATTACAGGTTTGGTTATTCTTTACATTCGTACACAGAGAAGTGTATAGAAGGTTTGCGAACATTTGCTTTGAATGTATGAGTGTGTGTGTGTATATATATATATATATATCTCCACACACATTGCATACAATCATATAGATGCACCAACACATACAAGCTTATACATCATTCCACACACCATCAAATTTAAACACATTTAATTGCGGGTATCAGTGATACATAGCTTCATTTAAAAATCACACACACACACATATATATATCCATAACATACACACTCTTAATTATAGATATACATATATTTTTCTGTACACAGACAGTACAATTGAAACACATAAGTAGATAGTTATCTACTATCGTGTGTGTGTGTGTGTGTGTGTTTGTAATAGATAACTAACAACTAATGGTGCAAAAAGACTATACTTATCTGTCGCTCATTCTAATTTGCTTTCACACCATACTGACAAACCAAAACCTACAAAACCAACCTCACTCACTCACTCTCCGATTGCTTCTTTTTAAAAGGAACCTTACATTAATGCATTTTAAGAGTAGAATAAAATGAAAATTAAAGCACCAATGAATTATTGCAGTGCAGCAGTGAAAGGATAAGGTAAGAGAAAGGTGTGGTGTGTGAGAGATAGAGCGAAGAAGGGGTAGAGGAAAGAAAGTGGTTGAAGAGGAGGAAATACTGTGATTGTTCTTCAGAGTTGTTGTAAGTGTGAAACTGGAATTCAAATAAAATGACAGAATGATATATGGTGACTAGGAATGCCCTTTGTCTGCTGGAGGAACTGAAACAAAACAGATAACAATGATTTCTTACACAGGCATAAGGTCACAAATTTAGTGAAGATGCAGACGGGTGGGGAGTGGGTGGTGGAAATGGGGGAGGGGAGGGACGAAGACTGACCCCTCTCTTTCTCATCTTTGTTTACTCTCGCTGTCTGCCTGCAACTTTGCTTCCCAAATAACAGGCAACTACAGGTATGTCAAATACCATACAACAAAAAGTTCTTCATTTATTAATTCAATTCAATTTTTATTGGCTCAAAAAGCAAAAGCAAGGCCATGTAGGGGGACAGGGAGGGTGGTCATACAAAGAGTTCAGGCCATTTCTGGTCAAGAGAGACTTTGAACCGAGCAGTCAAATTATCTCCAGATAATTAGTTATAGAGGATATTTTATAATTAACAAATAGTTAACTAAGACCAGAGCCACTTGAAAAGGGGACATTAATCTCAAGTTTCAAGTCTTCTCCAAAACTGACATGTCATCCAGGAAATGGACAAGCCAATTGTTTGGAGATAAGAGGATAGTTGTGGATTTGTGTTTCTGGCTAAATAGCCTTCATCAGTACAACAATTGTTCAACCTTATCTCCAGTCTGACAACATTAAGGACTGGACAGGGTCACAACACAGTGACCCTGAACAGATACCATCAGTGGTGATGGCACACTGCAAGTGTCCAGAGTTGAATCTGCACCAGCAAAGGGAATTTAATGACGATGGATCTCCAGTGGCCAAAGGACTTAGACATATACAAAACAGAATAGAAAATGGTCATGGCCTAGATTATTCATATAATTTAAACAAAAATGAGAAATAGCTAAAAATGGCCAGTGGCCAACCCTAGAGCCATTTGAACAGCAGAAGAGAGCAATTAGACAAAAGGTAGACATCAGCAATTTAACCCAGCCAGCATCTCTCTCCATTCATAACCATTAACAATTTATTTCTGATTCAGGCATTACCTTTTTTTTTTTTTTTTTACTCAAGTTCTTTGGATGGTGGCCATGCTGGGGCACTGATTTCAAATGTTTAGCAAAAAAAAAAAAAAAAAAAACTATCCCAGTACTATTATTCTATCAGTCTGTTTTGTTGAACTATGTTACAGAGACAAATCAACAATGGTCAAGCACTGGGGGGGGGGGGACAAACAAAACACACCCACACACAATGTGCTTCCACATGGTTTCCATCAGCCAGATTCACTCACAAGGCATTGATTTGGTCCAAGTTTTGGAGTAGAATTGACCATGGTGTCATGTAATGGGACTGAACCTGAAACCACATGGTCAAGAAGCAATGTCCTTAACCACAACCATGTCTGCACCTGTGAATAAATATAATACAGAGACCATATTTTTTTTTTACAAATATACACACTTTGTGCCAATAAGTTGAAAATAGTTTTTTTTTAAATTTAATTCATAAAATTGCCGAAGGAATCCTACCAATTTTTCAACACAAATAACAAAGAAGGAAGCAGAAAGGTTTTGTAAAATGATTTTATTCTTCAAATGTTACAAGGATTTCCTTGAAACAACAAGTTTTAATGGAATTTAATCTTTTCAGTTGCCAACTTTTAACTTTCACCAAGAACAAAATAGATATGGAGGAAAAATCCAAAAGTAACCGTTCCATAGCATGAATGTCAAGGTTTTCCATCAAATATTTTCAATAATTTATTACAATATTTCAATTAAATTCTAGTTCAGAGACATAATTATTTGTATCATGTCTTTTTAAATTACAGCTACGATTGTTCTAATTAGAAGATCTTGTCATCAAGTTGAGTCACCTGGTAGGAGATCCAGAGGCAGACAGAACGAGATGGTTGGTTAATATTCGCAGTCTTAGTCACACTTGGGAATTCAGCCTGAAAGTCTAATAATGGTTGCTTCTGAAAGAACCCTATAGACGAGGTGCTTGACAGCTTTAGCTTCATGACCCTTCCAGGAATCGTGGGTGGAGAATATAGGTGGATTATTCATTTTTACTCACATATAAGTGGTACTCCTGTTTAGTGTTAAATCTTGATACAAAATTTTTTCCTTTCAGTTTTAGGTTTGTCCAATATGAACAAATAAATATAGTCCTTGACAAAGATTACAAAGCTGGTTTCTTTACCAGCTGAGACATTTCACTATATATATATATATATATATATATACATACATACAAACACAGAGTTTCACAAATGCTCAAGGCAACTAATGAATGCTTTAATGCTTCAAAGCGCTGTTCCCCAAAATCATTGCACGTCTACGTCAATCAGAGTATTATATCTTCCTAAACAAGGTATTAAGATAATCTCTTACCAAAAGCTTAACATCTATTACTTAAAAATCACAAAGTATCATTTATTAGAATGGCTGTGACAAGTATACCAAACAAGAATTAAGCATCTTCATTTTAACATCTACTTCTCCATGCTGGCATGGGTCAGATGGAATTCTGCTGAGGTAGGTTTTTCTACAGTCTTATACTCTTTCTGGTTTCCACCCTCACCTGTTTCCATGGTAAACTGGGAAGGAAGGACACCATTTGCATGGCAAAGCCACAGTGGTAGTAACACAAACTCACACATATGCACAATGATTTCTTTTGGTTTTTGTCAACCAAATCCCCTAACAAAACTTTGTTTAGTCCAGGACTAGTGCAGAAGACACTTGCGCAAGGTGCCACACAGCAGGACTGAACCCCCAAACCATGTGGTGGGGGAGCAAGCTTCATAACTACATAGCTACAAATAGTCACAAAATTATTAATTCAGACACAGCATATCCAAAATACTGGAACAGGAGATTATTCTGAAGGACTTTTAGCACTCAAATTACTTTGTTTTGAATTAATTAGCCATTATTTTGTAGCTTTGAGATTTCAATGTGATTGATTATTTTTAGAATGACATTGCCGAGTAGGTGTGAAAGGCCAGACCTGGCTGGTTTTATCATAAAAGTGGTAGAATATTTGAGCCAGATATAACCTGTTTAACACTTTAGCATTCAGATTATTCTATCAAACATAATGCCTATTGATTCCCATTGATTTGAATTAATTATGCATTATCTCATATCTTCAAGATCTTGATGGTGTAATTACTTAATGTAGAATAACATTGTAGGGTAGGTGTGAGAGCCTGGATCTGGTCAGTTTGTACATAAAACAGATTAACCATTTTGGCCAGTTTAAATACTAAAGGGTTAAAACAGTTGATCTCAGCTCTCTAAATTTTCAAAATCCCTACATCATTATGTGTGTGTGTGACCTAATTATATTTTGATTTAGTATTCAGAACATTCCTGGGGTGTTTTTGTCAGGTTTTTGAATAAGCATTTGATTTCCAGTTCTATCTATTTGGCTATTGTTGTTAACATACTTAAACGCTAGAACACACACTGTTCCTATTTTCTTGCTATTTAACCCAAGGTTGGCCATTATTATACAGACTTACAAAGACAAGCCATTTCTTATCACAAATTCTTCTTTCAAGGCTGTAAGGGTGTGGTTGATGGAGGTTTGGCTGTTTCTAAGAGGTCAAACAACTGCACTAAAACTTCCAACTTTGGTTCACCATTCTATTGGAGATTGAATTTCCAAAAACAATTTTATTTTGTAATGTCTCTGAGGGAGAAACATTGACACAGATTTCATATTAACCCTTTGGCATTTAACCTAACTATAATCAGTCAATATATTTTATGTTCAAATTGGCCAGATCCAGCCTCTTACACCTACCCTACAATGTTATTCTAAATATAGACCATTACCATTTTAAAATCTCAAAGCTACAAGACATTTCATGATTAATTTAACCCTTTGGCATTGAGACTACTCTGCCAAGTGCTTGTTTAATCACATAGTTTTGAATTAATCATGTATTGCTTTGTAGCTTTGAGATCTCGATATTATTTATTTTTAGAATGACATTGTAGGGTAGGTGTGAAAGACCAGACTTAACCAGTTTGAACACACAACAGAAAGAATATTTACACCAGATATTGCTGGTTTAAATGCAAATGGATGTGAATAAATAATCAGCATTAGATTTGACAGGGTAATCTGAACGCTAATAGGTCAGATGGACACAATTCACTCAGAATGAAGGTGAACGATTTCACTCCATGCCCTTCAAGAGACTGGCAGAGTGATTAATATACAATCTCATTCATTCTTCTCCCCTGTAAATTTGCAGCTTTGTGACTAACAAGCTTATTATTATTATTGAATGAGAGAGCAGTGCATGCCATTAAAGTGATACTGGGGTACAAATAATCAAAGCTCAATAAACTCACCATACTACCCATCTGATAAGAGTACACCAGGCACATGCATCACAAACATATGTGTGCGACATGGTGATCTCATATCAAGATAAGCAATGCATGACCTAGCAGGTGGGGCCCAGTAAGAATTTCCTTCAGGTCAAGTAGCCCATCCTGCTCGTCCATGACTAAAGGTTCTTTAATGATGTTGAACAAAACACCCATGTTTCCAGAGGTGAATTATGCAAATTCCAAAGAATTTCTCTCAGCACATGGCTATGATGCGTCCCCACTATTTCTGCTCATGATCAGAGATATACATATTGTTAGCCACTAAGGGACATGCTAAACTGGTTAAGGTTAAATAACTGACAAGCAAATCTGTGGCATTGAGCAGAATATTTGCTGTAGCCCATCTTTTATACCAAGACAAAACATGTATATAACACTTCGAATCAGTTAAGATCAGAAGCCATGAGAACCGGTGCCTGGTATTGCATCAGGGCAGTTATTATTATTATTATTATTATTATTATTAGTGCTATTACTATAATCCTGTCAAAAAGGGAATGTGCAAGTGAGACATCTAACTCTAGAAGGAGACGATTTGGCACAGCTGACAGGATATTCAACTGGTTTTGTCAAAATTATGTTCTAGTGCTAGAGGCAAATACAGAGAGAGTTAAAGAGAGACACAACACATTACACATACAATTATAACTGGATGCTCACACACGAACAGAGAGAGAGAATAGAGAAATGTGAGAAACATTACAATGGTCGATGCCATATAAGTTTTCAATCAGCAGTGCCTTAACAACCGTGCCAGGCTGTCTCATACTCCTCTGACTTCAAATAAGGACTGACTCTGACAATCTGTCCAACCCATACCAGCATGGAAAATGGATATAAGATGGTGATCATCTCCCAAAAACAGACAGTTGGGATGAAGTGAAGTAAAGCTGGAGAAATTATTATATGGCACATCGACCCACCAATTATAGTGACACCATTGGAAAATACTTTAATATCAAGGCTACTTCCATATATATTTACTTCTATAACCTACATGTCTATTTTGCTATCAATAGATTCATAATATTTTCTACAAATCCAGAATCCCATAGTCATGGAAACAGAAGTAAACATCTAAAGTAAGACATTGACACCTAATTAGCTAAGGATTTTCTCAAGGTCTTTTCCACAGTTTGTTATTTTACCAACCAGCTGTTGGCTAAGAAAGAATGGGAGCCTGCACACACACACACACACATTTCAATAGCTACCCAAATGCCCTTTCAGTTGCCAGCCTTCACCTGCTTCTCCAGAAGACTGGAAACAAAGAAGACCACACACACACACACACATACAGGGCTTCCACACAGTTTCCATTAACCAAACTGATCAGTCTGGGGATATCATGAAGAAAAAAATATATTTCTCAAGTGCCACACACTGGGGTTGAGCCATGAAACCACACAATTGCAAAGCAGGCTTCTTAACCACAGAGCCATGCCTGCACCTACATAAAAACAACAACATCCAATATCACAATTATTGAAGAAACTAATATCTTACTCCCCACTTTGCTTCATGTCTACTGAAGCTCTTTCACAACCATACGGTGTGTATTCCATGCAAATCCTAGCAAGCAGCTAAAATGATTGACATCTGGAAAGGCATCCAACCATAAAACAGTCTCAAAATGTCCTGTTCAACCCATGCCAGCATGGAAAAGCAAATACAAAAATGATTTCACTACTATTCTAAAAGCTTATGACATCATAGAGTTGAAAAATGTCTTTACTAAGGATCCTGAGATTGTCAAGTTGGGCTGCAAAGAATCTTGTATATTTGCATTCTCCAGACAAACCAGGCAACAGAGTAGGCAGATTGTTGTTCCTCACTGGAAAATTGGGACAAGGGTGAATGGATCTTAAGAAGTCGGGCCACAAAAGCTGTCAGGAAACAAGAAAGAAAATGGCCTGCCGAAAAATGTTGTGCCACAGATTGCAAACTTGTTCGATTCAATGTCAGGGTTAGCAAAAAGAAAAAAAGACCTTAAATAATAAAAATAGGGGATGATGGAAATAATTAGTTCCATTGCTTCTAATGAAGCCATAGAGTGATAATGGCACTGATAAAACAGTCATTAGGTTAATGATGCAATAATCCAAATTCTTCATCGGATAATCCACTGATATTGTTTATAATAATAATAATAATAAAAAAACAAACAACTCAGGGTGCAAATATTAGTTTATATTTTTTGTTTGTGTTTTTTTTAAGTGTTTTGTTTATTTTGCTTTTGTTTTAATGTTTCCAAAAAAAAAAAAAAAAATCTTCCGATTTCTTTGTCAGCAGATCCGACTGAGTAACAAAGAAAGCGCCGTTGATTAATTCCACTTCTGGTCTTTCAGTTATGTCCCTATTCCAAAAGAGAGAGAGAGCACCAACCAATCTCTCTTTCTCAAAGAGTCTTCGGCAAGATTCCTTTACAATCACCTGAATTAAGAACAGACCAGGTTATAGAACAGTGTAGCAGAGCAGCAGCTACAATTCTCTCGAAAAATAAGCAAGGCACAACAACATTTCACATGTGTCTACCATGCACAGACACATACATATACACAGACACACCACAAAATGGTTGAGCATAATGTAAACAACTGCAGATATAAAATTAGAGACACAAAAATGTATGCAGAGAATACACACACACAAATACATACATACATACATACATATATACACACACATATATATATATATATATAGCAATATATGACTTTCATGAAGTGCATGACAACTAAACTAATTAGTGAGTTTGACTAATGAGTTTTTCTCATTATTTGCAAATATCAAATGGAATGTATCTTAGTCTAGCACACACACACACACACAGAATGTTGTCACACATTAAAAGATTACATGTTAAAATATTAGTAAGAAACACTAGTTAATCATTGTGTACTTAGAAGAATTACTAAAAGTAAATAAAAGAAGCTAGCTAAAAATCAACTAAAAATCTCAATATTTCAATATGTCGTTTTCACAAATACACACACACACACACACACAAGCCTGCAATTTTTCTTTCATATTTACAAATGTCAGAATATACAGCAATGCTCTTCTTTACAAAAAAGAAGTTCATAAAATTAACCAATAGTACAGTGATTATGCAAAGGATAAAAATAATAAATATAGATCTGCAAGTGCTTACTAGTGCAGTGGAATGGACATTAAGTTTGGCTGTGAAGATAGGAACCTCGTGGCCATAAATAGTGAAGTTATCAATGGCATTGCATTCTTTGTGTTCTAAAAAGACACAGTAAATGCTTATTCAAGATATTATATATATATATATATGTCGACCTCGTGAGACCACTTGCATTTTTTTCCCTTCTGTCCTCCCACCTCGGGATCTTTCTTTCTTTCTCCTATGTTTCCGACGAAGAGCTCCGCTCGAAACGTCATACTTCCCTTTTTCCCTGAGCGCCTAATAATACTTTAATTGTTCCACCTCCTTGCGTTGTTGTCTTTTTTGTTTTCTGTTTGGATTAACTTTATATATATGTATATATATATATATATATATATATGCAGATATTTTAGTAATTTATTTATTATTATTAAATATAATAATATAAATTATTGACACGCTTTTAAGTTATGAAACAATTTGTTAGGATATTTGAATTTTTTTATAGTTAAATAAAATTTCAAAGTATTTCTGTCATTTATGACTTTTTGCTTCCCAACCTCACGGCTTTGGGATCAGTCCCATTGTGTGGAACCTTGAGAAAGTGTCTTCTACTAAAGCCCCAGGCTGACTTGAGTTTTGTGAGTAGATTTGGTAGATGGAAACTGAAAGAAGCCCATTGCATATATGTGGGTTTGTGTTCCTCCACTACCACCACTTGACAACTATTGTTGTTTTTTTTTTTTTATCCCAGTAACTTAGCAGTTGGCCAAAAGAGACTGATAGAATAAGTATCAGACTTCATAAAAAATTATTTTAAAAAAGTATGGGAGTTGATTTGTTTAACTAAGGAAGTGATGCTCCAGCATGGCCAGAGTCCAATGATTGAAACAAGTAAAAAGAGAAATACCATATCATCCCTAATCTGTGATAAGTCAGTCTCCCAGTGGTTCCTTAGATAAAGCAAACAAGAAGGACATTTTTTTATCATAAATGGGAGCAGCCTTTATTATCTCAATATAGAACTGCAACAATTTATGGCCAGCATAATGAGATTGTTGGCAAAGAAGAAATCAAATAATACTGATTTTCATGACCTCGGACAGCCTGGTAGTTTTTAAGAATTTGTATCAACGATTGGTAGCTACTAGCTGCTGAGACTCTGCCAATCCAGCAAAGATCCAGACAAATCAAAAATCTCTAGTCTCTTAAACTCCAACCCGCCCCACCTTCTCGCAAGAAGACTCGTATTGCAGTAAATACAAGCCAAAAGGATTATACTGACATCTGAACCAATTCTGGTATTTAATCTGATGAAATGCTAGTGAATTAGGATGCAGCCAAATGTTTGAAAGCAAAACCTGGTTGGTATCAGGGTGCAGGTATGGGGTTACACTATTGAAAAGTTTACTTCACAAACATATGCTTTCACCTTAGGCAAGTTCCTTTTACTAAAACTCAAAGCTAACTAGAGTGTTCCGTGAATTTGGTAGACAGAAATTGAAAGAAACCTGTGTGTGTGCGCACGCATGTGTGTCTCTGTATCTTGACATCCTGTGATATTCATAAATGAGTATCACTATCTTCCCAAGCAACAACATTCCTTTGATATTCAGCAAAAACATGTCTGGCCATGGGGAAATATTAAACTTGTTTGGAAACAAGCGAGAGTTGGCGACAGGATGGGCATCCAGCCTTAGAAAGTTCGCCTCAAATTCTGTCTGACTCAAGCATGAAAAGAGGACATTAAGACAATGATAGCATGGGTTGGACAGTTCGACTGGGATCTGGGAAGCCAGAAGGCTGCACCAGGCTCCAGTCTGATCTGGCAGTGTTTCTACAGCTGGATGCCCTTCCTAACGCCAACCACTCCGTGAGTGCAGTGGGTGCTTTTTACGTGCCACCGGCACAGGTGCCAGACGGGGCTGGCAACGGCCACGATCGGATGGTGCTTTTTATGTGCCACCGGCACGGGGGCACTGGCAACGGCTACGTTCGGATGGTTCTCTTACGTACCACGGACACTGGTATCACAGCTGCAATTTCCATTGATGTTGATCGATTTCGATTTTGGATTTGTGAATGTATCAGCATAACATTTGACAGAAAAATCTGAATGCAAAAAGGTTAAAGCAAAATCAGCCAAATTTGTGTGAAGGGACAAACACACATGCTATCTTCTTTGGCAGCAAAAAGCAAAAGGAAAATAATGATTCTAGGTCACTGGAATGCTGTCATGTGCACCAGACTCCTTCAGAACAGATTCATCTAAGTTCTACTGTGTGTGTGAACACATACAAACACACATTCCTCATTAAGTCATTAGTACATGTATGTGTATGTATGTCTCATACAAACAACCAGGAAAATTATAATTTATAATTCTTAAAAAGCCCAACCACTAAGTATGACTAGAGCAGTTTATTAGTATCCAGTTATCAAATTTATTTGAGAAAAATCACAGTTTTGATGCCGAGCCAAACCTAGTAAACAAGTCAGATAATTTAGTGTTTTATCACCTTAATTGATCTTGAAGGTATCTGTGCCAGCAACACCAACTCAAAATCTCACTACCGAACATCTTTTGCAGAGAAGGAATTTAAAACAAGTTATGTCAAAAGGTGGAACAATAAATTGGCTAGTAAAACAAAAAGGGAAAATATTTATTTCTGCAGAAGTCCAATCTAACCTCACATTATATAAATATAAATAATTTTATACATGCATATATAAATACAGACAGATATACACTTAGAAATAGAATAATAATAAAAAAAAAAAAAAAAGGCAGATAAGTGGTTAAGAGGGTTGCTTTACAACCGTGTCGTTTCATGTTCAGTCCCAATGTGCAACACCTTGGGCAAGGGTCATTTACTACAGCCTTGGACCAGCCAACTCCCAGTGAGTGAATTCAATAGATAGAAACTGTGTAGAAGCCTGTGTGTGTATGCACTTGCCCCCCCCCCCCATACCGCCTGACAACCGGTGTTGGTTTGTTTATATTGCATCAACTTAGTAGTTTGGCAAAAGAGACCAACAGAAGTCCCATACTTAAAAGTCGTGGTGGGGTGGAGGTAATTTGAGTAAACTCTTGAAGGCGAAAATGTCCCAGCAGAGAGAGCCATGGTTGGAACCATTAGAAAGTAAAAAGTAGTTTAATCAATGGAGAAGCCAGATATAGAAAGACGAAAACAAAAAGGACGACGGTGATGTGAAACATTATACACACCTTTGCTACTTGGGATTTTCTACATTCTACACCCAAAGTGTAGAATGTATATACATACACAAACTGAACAGTAATGGAATGAAGCATCGGTTTTGCACAAACATATGATGAGATATCACCATCATCACTTAACATCTTCCTTCCATGCTGGCATGGGTGGGATGGTTTGACAAGAGCTGGCCAGGCAGGAGCCTGCACTGGACTTCCTGGAACTGTTTTGGCAGGATTTTTACAGGATTTTTACAGCTGGATGCCCTTCCAAACACCAACCACCCCACAGTGTGGACTGGGTACTTTCAAGTGCATTGACAGGGTCACCAAGACAAAAAAGAATCATTGGACTGAGGCCATGCTGGGGCATCCCCTTGAAGGCCAAACAAATTGGCCTCAGTATCTATTTATAAACCTGGTACTTAATCCAGCAGTCTCTTTTACTGGATTGCTAAGTTGGGGGAATGTAAACAAACACACACCGGTTGCCAAGTGGTGATAGAGAACATAAACAAAAATATACATATGGAACAGGCTTTGATACTTTCTCCACCTACCTTGCTCAGGGACCCAAGTCCAAGGACTAAAACAGATCTCTCTCTTTCACAACTTATTTTTATCAACTATTAGCCCTTTAGTATTTTAACTGGCCATAATCTAGCCCCAAATATTTGACCTGTTTTATGTTCAAACTGACCAGATCCAGCCTCTCACACTTACCCCTCAATGTCATTCTAATACAAACACATCACTGAAATCTCAAAGCTATGAGATAATGCAGGATTGAATCAGGACAATGTAAATAAATAAGGATTACATGTGACAGACTCGGAGTGGCTGTGTGGTAAGTAACTTGCTAACCAACCACATGGTTCCGGGTTCAGTCCCACTGCGTGGCATCTTGGGCAAGAGTCTTCTGCTATAGCCCCGGGCCGACCAATGCCTTGTGAGTGGATTTGGTAGACGGAAACTGAAAGAAGCCTGTCGTATATATGTATATATATATATATATATATATATACATATACATATATACATGTGTGTGTTTGTGTGTCTGTTTGTCCCCCTAGCATTGCTTGACAACCGATGCTGGTGTGTTTACGTCCCTGTCACTTAGCGGTTCGGCAAAAAAGAGACCGATAGAATAAGTACTGGGCTTACAAAGAATAAGTCCCGGGGTCGATTTGCTCGACTAAAGGCGGTGCTCCAGCATGGCCGCAGTCAAATGACAAACAAATAAAAGAGTAAAAGAGTAATATGAAAGACCTAAACAGGAGGATTTGAACTCAGAACATAAGCAAATGCCACCAAGGTCCAATATCCTACTATTTTTGGCATTACACAAAGCAACTTATCTAATCCAGGGGGTGAGTGTAAAACATGCAAGTTGCAATTCACTTCCAGTTATCTAGAATACCCACCATCACAAAAAAAAAAACTAACGGATTAAAAAAAAAATAGGCAGTATAAAGCAAGAAAACTGATACAAGGGTCTCTGCATATCAAATATTGCTACAGAATTTCCTCTTTTTACTGCATGGTATTCTTTCTAATGTTAACCCCTCAACCATGAAATCAATGGTTACAGGACCTTAATTTTTTTTTGTTTTCTTTTTTGCCTCCTCCTTCTGCAGTTCAGTAAATTGATAGAGGTGTTCAATGATTTATCTAAATCCATGACAATATTGACAAAACGATTGCAAAACATCAAGATAAGCAAGATTAGGTAAAGATAGATAAAAGTTATCGAGCTAAGACAAAAAAAAAAAATTTTTTTTTAAACGCAAGAGGAAAACCTTTATCAGAGTTAACCTCTCTCACGGTCAATACTGTATCTAAAGTAAAAGTGGTGGTTTAGTAAATAACGGTAGTTTAGCCCCCAAGTCCACTTTCTTTGAACAGACCTTATGACAAACAGCATGCCACTAGTTCACACAGCCCAATCTGTCTTGCCTTTAAGACAGTAGGTAATGATGAGCTGAGGGAGATTTGACTACCATTTCTTGCAGGTTTTGAGCAACAATGTATAGGGTCTTTTGTCGGCTGTAGTAAATGTGTGTCAGGCGTTCATACCCTTCTACAGAGCAACTGGTGGCTTTCCAACGCACAACCAGCTAGTTCGAGTCACACAACAGTTCAAATTAAATAACAACTACCCCAACCTTACCAAGGAACTCTGACGATGCTTTTCTTAGAGGAACCTGACAGCGTAATGTACTGCATGAGAGAGAGAGAGAGAGAGAGAGAGAGAGAGAGAGAGAGAGAGAGAGAGAGAGGACATAACATTGACATGGACAGGTAAAGGTGGTGGAGGGCAAAGACAGTTAAGTAAAATGCCAAGATATCCAAGTAGAAGAACTTTACCTTCAGCAAGTATCTCCTACTAAAGATTACTGAAGGCGGCGAACTGGCAGAAACGTTAGCACGCTGGGCGAAATGTGTAGCCGTATTTTGTCTGCTGTTACGTTCTGAGTTCAAATTCCACTGAGGTCGACTTTGCTTTTCATCCTTTCGGGGTCGATAAATTAAGTACCAGTTATGCACTGGGGATGGATGTAATCGACTTAATCTGTTTGTCTGTCCCCTCTATGTTTAGCCCCTTGTGGGTAGTAAAGAAATAAGTATCTTCTGCTAAAGACCCAAGCCAACCAAAGTCTCATGAAGATTGGACAGATGGAAACTGAAAGAGGCCCGTTGTGTATATATGTGTGTTTGCCCTCCACCATTACTTCACAAGTGGTGTTGGTTTGTTTACATTCTGCAACTTGGAGCGTTCAGTAAAGAGAAATGCAAAGAATAAACAGCAGGCTTTAAACTAAGTACTGGGACCAATCTGACTAAACTTTTCAAGACATGCTCCAACATGGCCACAGACTGAAAACAAGGAAAAAGAACAAAAATAATATCTGTCCCTCACCCTTCCACGACCATATTTACCCATCCCGTTTCACTTATATTCACATTCATGTAACTTAAGGGTGCAACCAGACATTTTCACCCCCATCTTTTTATTTTCCAACAGGTAATAACAATTATGTCTTCCTACAGCTGTCCCTCTTATTCCCTGGAATAAAGCCATCTCTAATCAATACTATCTCACACCCGGGGTGAGGGAGGGGTCTTGTCAAGTAAGTAACTCTATATCTCTGGTGTTAGTACCATGTCAAAGAGCACCCAAAACATTGTAAAGTGGTTGGCAGCAGGAAGGGCATCCAGCTGTAAAAACCATGCTGAAGGAGACATTAGGGTTTGATACAGTCCTCTGGCTCATCAGCTCCTGCTGAAATGTCCAACCCATACCAGCATGGATAACACATTAAAGTGGTGTATCAACTGACACTGGGTCAGTTACAACAATAAAGGGGTTCCAGTAGATCCAATCAGCGCAACAGCCTGCTCACTGAATTAACATGCAAGTGTCTAAGCACTCCTCGGACATGCATATTGTTAATGTAGTTCTCATGTATATTCAGCAGGACACAATGTGACAGGGCTGGGCCTTTTGAATTACAACTCATTTTCACCAGCTGAGTGGACCAAAACAATGTGAAATAAAGTGTCTTGCTCAAGGACAGAATGTGCCATTGGGTATCGTACTCACCTTACAAATGTGACCCAAAAACCCTAATCACTAAGCTATGTGCTTTGACTAAACAATGAGGTGTGTATATATGTATGACTTTGTAAGCACACACCCCAGAGACTTTGTGCATGTAACGCCTGATAAAGTATGAAGTTTCTACCCAAATGATCATGCATGAATGTGCTTGTGAATAAATGCGTGCACATGAGGATCAGTAAACATGCATATGAGAGAGAGAGGGGGGGATGTGTGTGTGTGTGTTACCTGATAATATTTAAGTGATGTTCAAAATTTGGAACAGATGAAAAATAGATTTATAAGTGAAGTAAAAAAAAAAAAGACTAGAATAAATATAATACAAGAATAACAGTGTAAATATATGAAATATTAATTAATAAAATTGCTATTAGTCATTAAATAAAAATAATATAAAAAAAAAGCGTTGAAATAATACAAATGCGAAAAGTTCCAAACACACAAGCATTGTGCATTTAAAATGAAATTTTTAAACTATGAAAGAAAATGGATACTTAATTCTAACATCTACAATTATTATTATTATTATTATTATTATTGAATTCCTGAATATTCAAATTAAGTCACTTTTAGTTTTCACTAAGGTTTTTGTTTTTCTGCAGAAAACATGATAAAAATAATTCATATTTTTGGGAGTTTTTTTTTGTTTTTTTTTTTAAATTGTTGGCAGAAAATAATCCAGCTACCCCACCCCACCCCACACATATATACACAAACAAGGTGGAATGTCAAATTACACATACCTATTTATGTAGGAGATGGATTTTGTCCATAATATATGCATGTATATTCATGTGTGTGTGTGTGTGTGTGTGTGTGTGTGTGTGTGCAAGCACATATACACAGCTTCATAGAGGCAATTACAAATAGGCCTATTTTACATACACACACACACACACACACACACAGAAACAGTTCCTATTTCACACAAATACACAAAAGAAACTATACAAACACACACACACATTAACTCATACTTATATATACAGATACACAAATGGACATTATCTCTCAAACATACATACATACATACATACACATCTGTGCACATAAAAATTCCTTTATGTGCACACAATGCATATTTACGTGTATAATTGGGTATATAATTACAAACATGCACATACATAAATGTGTGTGTGTATCATTGCACATAAATACACGCATCAGATAAATGTTAAGAAATGTATTGACTTTTTTATGTGTTTATTAAATTTCTTTTACAGTAAACGAGAAGAAAATTAGTACGTAGATGTCACAAGAATTATATTGGTGCGAACGATGGAACAACTTGTTAAATAATTTTTAATATTTGACACTCCTACCACCACCTTCATTGCAAGCAGCGTCTGTGAAAATTTAAGGAGCGGGGAGAGAAATAGATGGAGAGACAAAGGCGGGAAAAGAGGGGAAAAATGAAATGGTAGATAGACCTTTTCTTTTTCTTTAAAAAGGAAGATATTTTTACCTCCCAAAAACTGTGTGAAGGTGGGTGGCAAAAATGGTTAAAAATGACAAATTATGGTATTTTCAAAAGCCTGTTGGCAGATTAAGGAGAAAGTCAATGAATGTTATTGCACATCCATACATATTAATGATTTCCTGTGGAAACAGAAAGGATGGAGTTGGGGAAACAGAGAGAGAGAGAGAGAGGGGGAAGCAAAAAAAGGATAGGAAAGGGTTGAAAGGTGGGGGAACGGGGGATATACAGAAGGGGTGGGGGGGAAACAATGAATGGTATCAAGAGAATATTTCATGCATTATTCAAATATATTACAGACAATACATAAATATCACATACACTCACATATAAACTCAAGTACATACGTGGGTGTGTGGGTGTGGATGGATATATATATATATATATATATATTATATATATATATATATATATATATATATATATATATATATATATATATATATATATATATTATGTATGGATGATCATAGAAAACAGAACTAAATAATTAAAGTTTAAAATAAAAACAAGATCGTAAAAGTAGGACATAAATGAGCCTATAGAATTAAATAAACAAGGAAACCAATTCTGCTTCATTGTGTGTGTGTGTGTATGTGGAATATAATTATTACATTGAATAAATATGCTACAATTGTATGTAAATGATCCATCCACAACATAGACATCCATTTTCTTTCTGCTGGTTTTTCTTTAACCTAATTTCTAAGAATCTTTTTTTTTTTTTGTTCATGTTCTTGTTCTTTGCAAAAGGTAATAAGTTGCTGAAATTAATTATCGAGATAGAGTACTTGTTTCAAGAAAGTACAAAAGGCTTTGCATTTTATTTATTTCAAAAAGAAAAAAAAAATAATCAGATGTCGTGGTGTTCAAGCCATTCCCAACACAACAAAAGTGAAACAACAAACAAGCCTCTTAATAAGGGCTGAAAATGCAAAGACCACTTTCACTCATAAATTACCAATTTGTTATCAACTACTTAATCCTTATATTACCATAGTTCTATTGAAATAGTCGTTATTTCAATTTTTTTGTTTTTTAATAATTAAATACTAATTATTTAGCTGGTGTTTGAAACATAAATTAGCATGAAATTTTGATGGCTGGTATGAATTTTTATCATTTTAATCCTTTAACATATAAATCAGCCTCTCTACCTGTATTTTGTTCAACTGACTAGATCTGGCCTATCATACCTACTTCACAATGCCATCCTGAAAATAAATGCTCCATAAAAATCTCTAAGGTAGAAGATAATGCATGATTAATTCAAAAACAATGTGAATAAATAAGCATTACAATTTTTTTCATGGGATCGAAAGTAGTTTCAGGTGGGTTTGTATCACAAGGATTAAAATTATTGGTGCCTCAAACCAATTTTTATCTTTGGGGTATTTATTCAATTTTACATCAAATCGTACAAAAGGAAAAAAAAAAAAAAAAAAAGACAGGTGAGGGAACAACAAAGTGTATTAGTTTGACACTCAGGGAAAATAGAGTCTTTGATATATGTAAGTATTTACTTGTACCTAGTTTTGTAGTTGCTTAGTTCCAAGTCAACCTTGACTGAGTAGACCTGTTGACAAAGAGACTTCAACCTCATTGATCCTTTTCCTGTTTTCCCTACCCCCGGGATGATGCAGCCCTCAGGGTTTAAGAGGTTAGCATTCATTTTCAGTGAAGTTTGGCTTTTGTCTTCTATTACAACTTCATGGAGCTTTGAGTGTAGCTTGTAGGTGTGCATACATGTGTGCATGTAGGTGTCTGAATGTGCATGCTTTCATATGTCACATTTCTCCCTCCAATGAAGGTGTCTGTAATAGAAGGGTTATATCTTAAATGATAGAATCTTTCAATGAAAGGGTTTATCATTTTATTCCTTAAGGAATAAAATTCCATTTTCTTTAATTATTAATATTACAAGTTGTCTGAGAATGTTGCCCGCAATAGCCATTTTACAGTATCCATTCCTCTAAATAGCTCAAAATGAGAAATAATGACACCCCACAAAGCCATTTTTTTTAAGACTGATAAGAAGGGTGGAAGTGAACCTCAGTCCAGTTATTTGTCCCAACCAAGGTCTTTGTATCAGTGATATGGTGGACAGTGGATTAACCCTTAAGCATACAGATTACTCTCAAATGCAATGTGTATTTAACCATATGCTTTTGAATTAATCTTGCATTATCTTGTAGCTTCCAAATTATAATGTAATTATTGGGAGTGGGTGAGATGCCAGATCTGGCCAATTTCAGCATAATACAGATGGCATATTTGTGGTAGATATAGCTGGTTTAAATGCTAAAGGGTTGAGCCTACAAACCAAAAACATCAAGTCCTAATGAGTTTTCACACAGTATCCATCAACAAAATTTCACTAACAGGTTCTTTGGTCAATCTAAGATTGCTATGATAGATGGCAAGTTGCCCAAGGAATCATGCCATAGTTAAGTTAAGTTAATTTTTTAGCTCATAAAACAAAAAGCAAGGCCATGTAGGGGGACATGGAGTTATGTACAGGGGTGTTCATGCAAAGAGTTCAAGCCATTTCATTTTGAACCAAGTGGTCATCGACATCTTCACTATCTCGACCGGCAGCTTATTCCACGGATCTTATTCCATGAGATGGTACCTGAAGCTACATAAATCACAACCACGTAGCCATACCTTGTATGCTTCAGAGCTCGAGATATGCTATAGTTTCATTGCTTTCATTTCTTGCAGGGACAATATCAGTGAATAAAGAAGGATTGCCAGCATCGCCTGGCCCCATGTCGGTGACACGTAAAAGCACCATCCGTTCGTGGCCGTTCACCAGCTCTGTCTGGCACCTGTGCAGGTGGCACGTAAAAAACACCCACTACACTCGCGGAGTGGTTGGCGTTAGGAAGGGCATCCAGCCGTAGAAACACTGCCAGATCTGACTGGGCCTGACGAAGCCTTCCAGCTTCACAGACCCCAGTTGACCCGTCCAACCCATGCTAGCATGGAAAGCGGACGCTAAACGATGATGATGATGATGAAACTCAGCAAACAGGGCAGTAAATATATGGTCAAAAAAAAAAAAAAAAGCAAAGAAAAGGAGGAAAAAAACACTGTTGGCATGGTGACATGTGGTTAGGACCGAGTCCCATAAACTACTTCAACTTAGCTAAGCAGATGTTGAATGTAAAAAAATGATGAATGTGTTATCATGAACCACAAAAGAAGAGGGTCAGTTAATTTGATGAGTCCTTTTCAGAAAGTAAATAAAATGGAGCAATCAAAAACCTATATTCAATAACAGCAGAGAGTTGATTGATTGACATTTCCATCCATGACTCACACCCCTCTCTAATACTGCCACCCTTTAAGATTTAGGGACCTAAAAGGAAATTAGCACAAGTCATTTACAAAATAAAAAGCAAAAAATGGAAGTAAAATGTAGAGCGATGAGGGAGATTTGACTATTATTTTCAGAGTCAATGCTGTGATCTATTCAGTACATGCTAGAGATAATCTTCTAATGAGTCAAGTAGCACTATGTCTGCAAATATCAGTGAGCTGATCACACACCCACAGATTGTGATAGCATTTCCACAATGGTTGCACACATCAATCCGGTTCTCCTGATTGGGGTCGCAGCTCCAGTATAACACATATTTGCTAAGACTGCCTCAGGAAAAAAAAAAAATCACAAGGTCGATTCTTCATGCTTAGCCAACTGGCAGGGGACCTATGGGTAGACCAAGAATGAGATGGTTGGATAAACATCCATAGTGTTAGTTGGTCATGCTTGGAAATTCAGCAAAAGGGTGTAATGTGGGTTGCTTCAGATAGGTCCCTAAAGAGAACTCTACTACCATGACCCTTTCAGGAACAGCAGGCAGCAAAACTGGAAAGTTATAAGACAGAAGTTCCTATTTTGAATTCTGTACAGTGTAAAAAGATAAATGAAAACAGGAAATCTGATCGGAATACAAAGTATCAGAGGAAATCCTAAGGTTGATAGAATCAACAAAAACCCTTGAAGCTTGTCTCAACATGTCTATAGTTATGCAAGTGAAACCAGTCAAAGAATGCAAGTCCATATAGAATATCCACTGCATGCCGTAGCAATCAATTATGAGTTAATTAAAATGCAGTTGGAATAGTCTAGACAGTTGCCTGCAGGATTGGAAACGATATTCAGTTAATATAAAGTTGAAACTGAATACATATACACACGCACACAGAGAGAGAGAGCAAAAATAATCTGAAGAATTGTAAATGAATCTGTCTTCTAAACTATGCTTTATAATAAGCTAAGTTTTCTTCTACAGTGGTTTACAACAGAATGACACCAATAGTAGGTTTTACAAGTTTGCTCTATTCACATGGAATAATTAGTTACTAAGATCTTAATTAGGTAATATCTGATTAGATGTCCCACACCTGCATGGCTGAGGCAAAAATCTTTAATTAGGTAATATCTGATTAGATGTCCCACACTTGCATGGCTGAGGCAAAAATCTTTGAGGAAGATCTTTCTTCGATGGGGTGCTCTTCCCATCACCAACCTTCTCGTGTTTCCAAATTAGGTAATATTTCCCAAACTTGTTTGTTGGATATGAACAACACAACGGACAGGCATAAGAAAGACTACAAGCCAACAACACTGCTTCTCTGAAAGTGACATTTTGTTTGAGATGGGAACACAATGTGACGCACACACACACACATTTATAAGGGCTTCCTTCAGTTTTTGTCTATCAAACTCACTCACATGGCTTTGGGTGGCCCTAGTTCTACAGTAAAAGATGCATGCTCCAGATGTCATGCAGCAGAAATTAACCTGAAACTATGTCACACACACGATCCCTACAACTAATCTTTCTACTATAAAGGCAAGGCCTGAAATTTTTAGAGTAGGGGGATACTTGATTACATTGATCCATACCTGGTATGGAAGCGCGTGGTTTAGTGGTTAGGGTGTTGAACTCACGATTGTAAGGTTGTGGTTTCGATTCCTGGACCGGGCAATGCATTGTGTTCTTGAGCAAAACACTTCATTTCATGTTGCTCCAGTCCACTTACTTGGCTGGCAAAAATAAGTAATCCTGTGACGGACCGGTGCCCCGTCCAGGTGGGGATTTTCTACGCCACTGAAACCAGGAAACCAGCCCTTATGAGCCTGGCATGGCTCGAGAAGGAACATTTTTATTTATATATAACTAGTACTTATTTTATTGACTCCAAAAGGATGAAAGTTGACTTTGGTGTTATTTCAACTTAGAATGCCAGGAGAAACACCACGAAACATTTTGTCCAGTGTGCTAACGATTCTGCAAGCTTAGCACCTTGCATAAAGATACATGTCTATACATGCACACATACGATGGCTGTGTGGTTAAGAAGCTTTTGAGTTCCATCCCACTATGAGACATCTTGAGCAAATATCTTCTGCTATAGCCACAGACCAACCGAAGCCTTGTAACTGAATTTGGTATGTTGATGTCCTCACAACCTGGCAGTTCAATGAAAGAGGCTAACAAAATAAGTACCACGCTTTAAAAATAAACATCGAGATTGATTTGTTCAACTAAAACAATTCAAGGCAGTGCCCCAGCATGGCTACAGACCAATGACTGAAACAAGTAAAAAGATTGTAACCTGGGTCAGAATAGTCAATCTCCATCTCATTTATAGAGAAAATGTGAATTTCATAGCAACTGTTTATCTTTTACTGGTTTCAGTCATTGGACTGTGGCCATGCTGGGGCACCACTTTGAAGGATAAACAAATTAACATCAGACCCTACTTTTTCTTCCTTTTTCTTTTCAAGTCTATAACTTATTCGGTTCTAGGCTGACAGAATACAACAAGGCTAGCCCTTTAAAATACAAGTACTATTCATTTTTGCCAGCTGAGTGGATGGGAGCAAAGCGAAATAAAAGTGTCCCATTCAGAGACACAATGTGCTACCATATCAAATTCATGACTTTATAATCAGGAGTTGAATGCCCGAATCTTTAAGCCATGCAACTTCACGCATACAAATATGAGAGGTGACACCTAGTGCTGAAACAAGTGGTGCATGTAGTGTTTATTAACACTACATGGCCAAACTAGGGTACATTTAGAATGTATGTCCCCTCTTTACTGTTATCTCAAAAAACAAAGGGTATCTATTAAAATCTGATTTGTTATCTATATTCATTTATATACGATAGGTATGCTTTGAGGAGACACAAAAGTATATAATGCATAGGAGGGGGATAGCAAGGAAAACAGACATTAAAAGATAATTATATATCATCATCGTTTAACATCTGTTGTCCATGCTGGCATGGGTTGGATGGTGTGACCAGAATAGGTAAGCTGGGGAGCTGCCCCAGGCTCCAATCTGATTTGGCATGGTTTCTATAGCTGGATGCCCCTCCTAATGCCAACCACTTTACAGAGTGCGTTGGGTGCTTTTACATGGCACTGCATGAACGCTTTTACGCATGTGTATATAAAGATAAAATATATACACACACACACACAAATTATTTTTCCAAGTGTTAACAATCAACCTGTTCAGAAATATCCTAAAAATTTCGAAGATTTTAAATATAAAAAAAAAAAAAATTGTGGGAGTTGGAAATAATTATTTAAAAATTCCATACAATGAACTTGCAATCGTAAATATTTCAGCTCCCGAGAGCTTTTTTTACAAAACCCTTCAGATTTGTTTGTATCCCTTATGATAAAAGGCAGATTTTCTCTGCCTGTTACCATGTTTGTTTTTAATACAATTCTACAATATAGAATTTCTTCAATTGGAATTTACCTATGATTTTTCGAAGTAGATTCGATTGGGTCATGGCATAAAGGTTTTTCAATTTGACCCCCAATTAAGCAAAAATTCAAGAAAAGTAAATATTTTACGATTTGCCTCTCTCATTTCAAATGCTTTACTCATGCTATTACCACACTTTCTCCTACTTTCTCTTTGCAAGTGTAGCTTAAACCTACCACACTTTCTGCTACTTTCTCTTTGCAAGTGTATACCACTATCATATCAGTCCTCTTTCTACCACTCTTGAATCATCAACATCACCACACAAAATGATTTTATCATTTGAAGACTTCATCTAAATGTTCAGCCAACGAGGACATCTATGTGGTTAGTTTTGCCACTAGAAAGAGCAAGAAGAATATTTCCAAACTAAATCCTTTTCACTACTTAAAAAAATAAAATGTAAAAACCTGATGGATGTGTGATAGTAATGCACTTTGAAAATAAGACAAGTTGGCCATTTCTGGAACATCTTTGATCATAGAGCTGCTTCATTAGAAACAAACAAAGCAATTATTTCAAGTTTGTCAAGAGAAAAGGATGGAACCAGGTTACTTTTGTTCTAAAAGGAAGACTAAAATCAATATAGAAATCATTAGAGATCAATATTTAAAATTAATAACTGTTCTTAATTTCTTTTAAAAATTATACAGGTACAACACCAACTCCCTGGACACGGATGGTCTGGAAACTCTTATAATCTGTTCCAGTTTATGAGCAGAAACCTCAGGTCACCTGGCTATTTCACTGGTACCAAAAATAATACTGTTTTAATAAACTCATTTCATTTATACTAATGTACAGGTACCTGTATTTCATTTAATTCTTCAAATAAATTTAATTTTTATATAATAATATTATATAACATTAGCTTGTTATACATTAGAGAGGTGGAGTGAGTGAGAGGAGTAAAGAAGAAGAGAGGAAGAAGTAAAAAGTGATTAATATTAATACACTTAGGCCAAATGTGTCATGTGAAATGTGTCATGTGGTCAGCTGAAAATAGAGGTGAAGAATGAGAGAAAAAGAAGGAGAGAGGAAAAGAGGAAGAGAGAAGTGGTAATGATGTGCAGTGAGGAGGGGAAGGAATACTTCTGTGATTAAAACGTTAGCTGAAAGGAAAAGTGGAGAGGTGGATAGGGGAGGCAGAGAGGAGGAGAGAGAAAGAAAGAGAGAGGCAGGTAGTGGGGGTGGTGTTGTGAAAATTTTTTTTTATTCATCCAACATTTTTTTTTTGCAACCATTGCTTAATGAATAAGTGCAATTGTTTGTAGTCTGCTCACTTAAAAAATTGATACTTGTTTATAAGGTTAACTTAGCCTAAACTCTGGATTCCCAAGAAACGTGATTGCAAGCTGCCCAAGAAAGGATGCGCAGATATAGAGGAACAGCAAGAAGATATAATAAAAATAGGAAAAAAAAGACAACACCGACGGAGACACGAGACAACGAAAGTAGATGAATGTCAAGAATATTCAAAAGAAAGCTAAACAATAAATGCTATAAAAAAAATTGGTCCTCTTAATTTTTTCCATTCTGTGGAATTTACATGAGTCCAACTAGTTTGTTTAATTTCGTGTGTGTTGACCAAAGTGACCAACCCTAGTTCAGAAAAATCAGTTAACAGCAAAAGCCTGTGAAACTAAAGATTCTGCTAAAACAATGTTGTTCCCAGTGGCTGTGTGGTAAGTAGCTTGTTTACCAACCACATGGTTGCAGGTTCAGTCCCACTGCGTGGCACCTTGGGCAAGTGTCTTCTACTATAGCCTTGGGCCGACCAAAGCCTTGTGAGTGGATTTGGTAGATGGAAACTGAAAGAAACCCGTCGTATATATGTATATATATATATGTGTGTGTGTGTGTGTTTGTCCCCCTAGCATTGCTTGACAACCGATGCTGGTGTTTATGTCCCCGTCACTTAACGGTTCGGCAAAAGAGACCGACAAAATAAGTACTAGGCTTACAAAGAATAAGTCCCGGGGTCGATGTGTTCGACTAAAGGTGGTGCTCCAGCATGGCCACAGTCAAATGACTGAAACAAGTAAAAGAGAGATATCTAAGTCTCTCTAAAGGAGACTATGGCAGAGGTACTGGATAGTTATCGACAAGCTAACATGGCAGTCCAGAAAAATAGGACGAATGCTGCCGTTGATTAGCTCCAAGAGGCCATCGCCTCTAATTAGCTATGTGACACATGTGTCCATTATAACCTTTATAACAGGGGAGGTCAGTCGCTTCCCCTTGCAGGACTCGTCCTATTTTTCTGGACTGCCATGTTAGCTTGGCGATAACTATTAATGTGTTACCTGTATATGTTCAAATGATAGATTTTTGTAGAGAAGAAGTCTTAATATGTGTGTTTTTATCTCCTATTCTTCACTTGTTTCAGTCAATAGACTGCAGCCATGTCAATTAATGGTTTAAGCTAGCTCTTTGGGGATATTTTTGAGTGGGTAATCTCCATAAAACTAATAATAGAACTTACAGAATTTTCTTTGTCATTCATCCTATGTTAAATCATTAGTATTCTTTCAAATATAGGCATATGGCCTAAAACTTTGTGGGAGGAAACCAGTTGATGAGATCAGCCCCAGTGCCTTACTGGTACTTATTTTATTGACACTGAAAGGATAAAAGGTAAAGTCTATCTTGGCAGTCTTTGAAATCAGAATGTAAAACCAGAAGAAATGCAGCAAAGTATTTTGTCTGTCACCTTGCTGCCTTTGCTAATCATTAATATAATCTATATTCATGAAGATTTCAGAAAACTTTTCTTTCTTAATTAAAAAATTTGCCAAAGAACAAGACACACATGCACACAATTCAAAATATCTAGACTTTTCTACGGTTATTTGTCAAATGAAACGCACCAACTCTGAATTTCACTTAATTCTTACAAAGATGAAACGTGGAAGGGATTTACTAAAATAACTTGATAGTTTTTTTATGTTATATTGGTATTTGGAATGTAAATTACCAGAAAAGGATCTTGCATGAAATTACAAAAGTTTGGAATTAAAGATTGATAGCATATTCACACTGAAATATTTTGTTTTTTTTCAGTTAGTTTTAAAAGTAGTAAAGAATATGCTAAAATAATTTCATCATAATTAAGCTGACATTTTCGGAATATAAACCAAGATGAAATTTTAATAGGAATTTTTAATTTAAATTACTTGACTCTTTAGCATTTAAACTGACCATATCCAGCCAAAATATTCTACTGGTTCTATGTTCAAATTGGCCATTTCCAGTTACTCATACCAAATATCATTCTAAAAATAATCACAACACTGAAATCTCAAAGCTATATAATAAATCAATGTGAATAAATAAGCATTAATTTTGACAGAATGTGAATGCCGAAGGGTTAAAAAGGGGGAAGTTTATACATTAAAATCAGGGGTGGTGTTGGGCAGTTTTGGGTGGGTTAAGTTCAAACCTGGTTAACAGCAACCAAAATTATGAATGGTTGTGGGTCCATGAAAATAACACAAACAAAACAACACACAACTTTCTAAAGAAAGTTGTTCAAATACCATATATTTATGCTTTATTTTCAGTTATTCAACCCATAGACTAAATATTGACTTTTCACAAAAGTAACTTAAGCTTCTTTTTTTCTGAAGACTAATATTGAGAGAATCAGGTTTTAAAAAACAGAAATAAAGAAATAAAAAATGGCAAGGAGGCTATCTATTCTCACTTGAAAGTAAAAACAACAACATCCCTAACCTTAAACTTATAGAGCTGACAACATTAAAACTTTGACAAGACAATGTTTTTTTTTCTGTGTGACGCTTCTTTACAATCTACAGAACTTCAAAACAAAACAACAAAATATGGTAAATAAAACCTGGTCCTTTTCATATCACTTCCAACATGACAATCCTTTTTGGAGAAAAACATTTTAGTTGTTTTTTTTTTTTTAGTTTTGTAAGTTCTAGATTTTATTTTATTTAATCTTTTCTTATTTTTTTTTTCACAAAAGGAGTCGAGAATAAGGATTTATTTAAAACTAGCTTTAGTTTGAAGAATCCTTCAGTTTAAATATTGCCCCAGTGGTAGCAAGGGAATGGAATAGCAGCAAGCAAGCAAATTCAATATCAAGAAAAAAAATAGAGAAGGTGAAAGCTATGAAGAAAAACCAAAAAAAAAAAAAAAAAACCCCACTCCTCTTGAATTTGTGATGAATGTTCCTTCCACCACCACCACCAAGTTTCTTATGAAACAGCATCACAGAACACAGCAAGTTTGCTTTTAACATTGAGAAACCCGGTTACATGCAATAGTTTATTGGATTTACTTATAAAAATCAAGAGAATCTGACAATCAGTAGACATATTTTCCAACTTAGGTTTATATGTATGTCATTTCTGATCCTGATCCCACTCTAAATTTTAGGGAGACATCAAAATTTTCAACCCCTAAGATTTTTTTGCCTTTACAAACTTAGTTACATCTAGAATATATTCCTTCCCCCTGAGGAAAGGGCTTTCCACAAAACTTTTTTTTTTAAACTAAGAAAATTTATTATTATTATTATTATTATTATTAATATTATTAATCAGCAAAACTTACAGAGTGACTCAAGGGTCAAGAGTGTCATGCATTGGTTGGTCCCATGAGAAACTAATTTTAGCCAATTAGTAATAATAATAATAATAATAATCCTTTCAACTACAGGCACAAGGCCTGAAATTTTGGGTGAGGTGGGGGACAGTCGATTAGATTGACTCCAGTACTCAACTGGTACTTAATTTATTGACCCCGAAAGGATGAAAGGCAAAGTTGACCTCGGCAGAATTTTAACTCAGAATGTAGCGACGAGTGAAATACTGCTAAGCATTTTACCCAGCATGCTAACGATTCTGCCAGCTCACCACCTTAATAATAATATACTCCTGTTTTGAATTCTGTTCTCTTGTTTGTGTCACCTGACTTAAATAGCAACAGTTTGAAAACTGAGTAAAATGTAGAAATGAAAATGCAAAATAATACACCATACATAGAGAGAGAGAGAAAAGATGCATGGTATTAATCCACTGTCTCTTTTCATTGGAAATAAGTGAGCTGCAAGCAAAAATGAGAACCTATGTGGTGTGGTCACTAGACCAGCAAGAAATACTATCAGCATTTCTTACAAATGACTTTATAAGTGAAAAAAGGAAACAAAAAGGATAGATTTGAATCTTATATTCTTATATGAGGGGATGCTGAAAAGTTCCTGGCTTTAAGGGTATCATGAAAGGCCTGGTTGGAGGCTTAACTTTCTAAGTTCTTTTACAAGGCTTAGAAAAACTGAAGGACCGCTGCAATAAGTGAGTGAATCTAAGTCTCACTTGAATAACACTTAAAAGACTTAGTTTTTATTTTAACCAAGCTGAATGATCAAATACAAGCTCCTTAGAGGTGCAAATAATATTAAGAGCATGGCATGACTTGCTAACAGAGTCACTATAATCAGAAGCATTCTTAGGAATCTATGATAAAAGATTCAAACACCATTTAGATAACGGGTATTTTTCTGTTTGGTTTTCACTTTCCAATTCTTTTCAAATTTGGTGTATTGATGTAGTTTTCTGTGCTAATTATGGAACTGAAATTCATTTTTGCCATAAATTAATAAATAAAAAGTTAATAGCTTTTAAAATTTTGGGCAATTTTAGCCAATCATAATCCAGAGACACATTTGTGTCCATTTTCATAGTAATAAGCTAAGCTGCAGTCTGCTTAAAGCCATGTACCTATACTTTGAATTTCCATTTTTTAATTTTTGCTACATAAACGTATTAATTTGTTTTTTTCAAATTTGGCCTTTTGATGTAATTTTTCACTTATTTCAAATAAATTATAGAAAAATGTTCACTAAAAATATGCAACTAATTGATTAACCCCAGGTCATCCACTGGTCAGACTGACCCTAACACTAAACCTTAATTCTAACCCTCAACCTAGGTGCATCTCAAACTTTTGTTTTTGAATTTCTGCAATTAGTTGTTTACATAAACTGAACTGCAGTCATATAATGTAAGAGATTTTGGGTCATTTTTTTTTTCTTTAGTTTTACACATAAAAAATAAAATTTCTTTTCATTGATAATTTTTTCCTTTCTAGCATAGTTACTAGAATAAGAACAGGCTGGGCGATGTTTAGCGAGCTACTACCTGTGTTAGTAGTGAAGGGCTTATCCATCAGAATGAAAGTCAGGTTGTATGATGTTTGTGTACGAACAGCTATAATACATGGGCTGTGGCTACTGAGGAGATGCGAAGGCTTGAAAGAAATGAAGCCAGTATGCTTCCCTAAATGGGTAATGTCAGTGTGCATATACAACAGAGTGTGATTTGAGAGAAAAGCTGGGTATACGAAGCTTCAGATGTAGTGAGCAAGAGAGAAGACTGCACTGGTGCAGTCAATGCATATGAAGACAGTTGCATCAAGGTGCTGATCTCTAATTGCAGGTAGATGGAACACGTGGAATGAAGTAGTGAGAAAAGATCTACAGACACTGGGACTCACAGAGGGGATGACAAGAGACTGAGACTCCTGGCAGTTTGCTGTGCTTGAGAAAACATGCCAAGCTAAGTGTGGTTGTCCTTGCATACAGGCTTGTCCCCTGTAATGCGCTCCAGCTAAGCATTCCTAATCTTGCAGGCTTGTGGGTGCTGGAGCATCTGTGCCAGTACTGCATAAAAGCACCCAGTACTTTCTGTAAGGTGGTTGGTGTTAGGAAGGGCATCCAGCCACAGAAACCATGCCAAAAACAGGCAATTGGAGCCCGAGCAGCTCTTCAGCTGACCAGTTCCTGTCAAACCGTCCAACCCACACCAGCATTGAAAATGGATGTTAAATGATGATGATGATTGCCTCTTCTAACATTTCATTCAATTATTTATTCCTCAAAACTTCATACAACTTTCATCACAGAAAATTTTCACTTGATTTTAAAATTTCAAAAAAAGTGTAAGCCAAACAGAAAAGATCCACTTTGTTCCATACTATTTTGTTCATATGCCAGCACCGCCTCGACTGGCTTCCGTGCCGGTGGCACATAAAATACACCAATCCAACCGTGGCCGTTGCCAGCCTCGCCTGGCACCTGTGCAGGTGGCACGTAAAAAGCACCCACTCACGGAGTGGTTGGCATTAGGAAGGGCATCCAGCTGTAGAAACATTGCCAGATAAGACTGGAGCAGCCTTCTGGCTTCCCAGATCCCCGGTCGAACCGTCCAACCCATGCTAGCATGGAGAACGGACGTTAAACGATGATGATGATGATTTTTACTATAGATGCGGGAAAAATACAGACATACCTCAGCTTACATCGGAATTCGGTTTTCCGTAAGAACTCAAAAAACCATGTAACACAGAAAAATATTTAAAAAAAATTTATTTATATCTGTTTCAACAAATGGTCTGTACATATTCTTTTCTACTTACCTACTCTAGGCACAAGGCCCGAAATTTTGGAAGGGGGGTGGCTAGTCGATTAGATCAACCCCAGTATGCAATTGGTACTTAACTTATCGACCCCAAAAGGATGAAAGACAAAGTCGACCACAGCAGAATTTGAACTCAGAATATAAAGACAAAATACCTATTTCTTTATTACCCACAAGGGGCTAAACATAGAGGGGACAAACAAGGACAGACATAGGTATTAAGTCGATTACATCGACCCCAGTGCAGAACTGGTACTTAATTTATCGACCCCAAAAGGACGAAAGGAAAAGTCAACCTCAGCGGAATTTGAACTCAGACAAAGTGCCGCGCTACGCATTTTGCCCGGCGTGCTCACGATTCTGCCAGCTTGCCGCAAAATACCGCTAAGCATTTCTGCCAGCTCGCTGCCTGGTCTGCACATATTTTCACATGTATTTGATTCGACTTTGCACTCCAGTATTAAATTTTAGGCATTTTTCCCTTTTTTTTTAATATTTGTATGCTTTTAAAAAACGTCGAACTTCAGTTGAGTTTTTCTCCACAATTTTCTTTAAAACAACAGTGTAAAGTTGAAAAAGACTTAAATTGAAATGACTTTGGTTGAGGAATGCACGTGGTTCGGTTCAGTTTCAAAGACACAAATATTACAAAGAATTTATTGGTTTGTTTTTGGTCAGAACATACAGTTAAAATACCGGCATACTTGCTCATAAGATATTGGAGTATTTTCAACAAAATCGTTTTTCTGGTGAAGGGGAAAATTATTTAACTGACAATTCCATTAAATTCTTTAAATATTTGCTTCAAAACGATATTTAATGAAACATGAATTTGACAGTAGGTTCAGCTCAATATTTACCCCATTTAAACTTATCTAAAAATACAAGGCATCACAAAGTTGAAGAGAAAAATCGGTCATAAAATTTATGGCAATAACGGAACCATTTGTTGATGCGTTTCCGTACAAAAGTAACCATGAAAAGCCATAAATTGTCTGAAGAAAGAACTTGAATGGTGTGGAAAGAGCATCCGTCCCCTGTGGACGAAAGAAGAATTATTTGTGGTCAGTCAGAGATAACATTACGTTGTGCCATTTAGTGATAAGGTTACGAGTACTGAGAAAGGTCCATTGACCGTTGCTCATAATAAATCTGATAAGGAAAAATCATTCACACATTTGAAACACAATTTCTGTATCTCAGCAACTAGATGTTGAACACTCCATATCAAATAATACAACTTGTTCTCCCTTCACCAAATAATTCAAAGATTTGTCATGAAATCCGACTGAGGGCATGCAACAATAAAATGCATTTGCTCATGATAAATTATTTGTTTACACACCCACACAGTGTGTGTGTGTGTGTATTCAAATAATTTGAATAAAGACTCATACACATAAACAGCCATCAGAAAGATGAGAAAGGCAACAAACATTTTAAATATCTTATTCAAATGAAAGAGGAGCATGGAAAAATAGCATAGGATACAAAATTAATGAAACGCGACTAAATCTAAAAACTCAACATAAAATATTCTCTTCACGAGCGGCCGGAGTGGTTTTTCTTCCTGATATATTTTATGCATCACAAAGTTAAAGAGGAGAAATTAAAAGTAGTCTTTACACATTTTGTTTCAATTGAAACATTTTTTTTTTTTTTTTTGAAACTTGAAGATTACCAAATTTGATATTAGTGTGGACAAAAAAATTATGTAGAATCCAATAGAGAAAAGAATATTAATGGTTAAACACCAAAAATTATCCAGATATTTATTGGGTCAAAGTTGAGGAAAAATTTCTTGAAAAAAATGTACCAGTCACCTTACATTTCAAACTTTCTGAACTTCAACAACAACTACATAAACTATACAGACCAATTTTTACACCCAAAGAAGATGAAATGGTACCAAATAAGGAATACAATACTTGCAATGTAATTGGTTGAAAACTGGTGTTTTTAAAATTAAAACTAAATTCAAAATTTTAATTTTGGAACATGATTCATAAAATAAGACCAGCTTTCAACTGAATAAGTTTAAAAGTAGGAATGTATGTGTGTATGGCTGTGGTCAAGCCAAGGTTATTGCTCAGTCATGCGTTGGAAGAAGGAATTTGAGCTAGAAACAATAACTTCTTTCTGTCACTATCTTTTTATCTTTATACATATTTCATATACATTTTCAAGTGTGTTCTGTTGATTTCCTATTTCTCTACCGTCTGGGTTTTTAATTGAATTGGTGTCTCTAAGGTGTCAAAATCTATGCTTATTTCTCATAAAAGAGAAGACGTTACAATTCTAAAGAAGTTCACGCCTGATAGTTGGGTGGGTACTATTTAAGAAGAGTGGTCCCGGTGCGCGCACTCGCACATCCACGCTAGCTAGTCGTGACTAGTTGATCCTACAACGACTACCTAGCAAAGTAAATAAAACACAAAATAAATATTGTTTTTTACACAAAGTATATAAAACAAAAAGAGTAAGGATTGACTAGACACGGGAGTACGCACACCGGGACCACTCTTCTTAAATAGTACCGGTGGGGTGTCCCCTGTATTGAGTGCTACATGCCCTTCGTATCTAGCGGGGCCCGGGTCAATTGTCTGCACCGCCACCCTGTTAATCCGGGCCTGTTCACACACACACACACACACACACACACACACACACATATATATATTAGAGAGGGAGAGAGAGAAAAATATAAACACCGAACTTCAAAAAATTACATTCCATAATTAGAAATTACTACATATGCCATAATTAGCAAAACAGTGTACCCTATAACATCCTTATTATAAAACGATAAAAATTCCTCATTATAATCCAATAACAAATTTAGTTTTCTTCTTTGTAGAAATATAGAAGAAAAAAAAAACCCACAGAAATTTTAGAAGAGAACAGTTATGCCAACGTGGACTAAAATTGGTTTTTGTAAAACTTGGTCGCTTTGTGGCAAACGAGGTTCATAAATGTAAACGTGAAAACATAATACGCGTGCTGTGAGGGTAATGTTTTGATACTATAAATACCGGCAAGGAGTGAGTCGATACACGTGGTATTTTGCGAAGCCAAAATCTTTGAAGAGTAAACGAAAAGAAAACAAATGTGTGCACACCTGTAAAACCAAATAGAACAGCGAAGCCAAAGCGTAATAAAGTAATTCAATAAATATGTAAATTGCGTTGAGAGTTTTGAATACAGTAAAATTAAAAAATTCCAACGTTAACAGTTCATAAGAAAGGTAGAAAAATAATAATAATAAAGATGATACAAGTATCTAGGGGTGTCCTTAAAGTATTTTCCCGGTGAAGATAATCTTTATTGATTTATCGCTCACAAGCCGGAGATCGATATTAGTCAATAGACGTAGGGAGATGAGAAACTAAACAACAGACATGTGCGTTTGACAAAAGAACGTCATCACATAAGCACGTGGTGTACGGTGAAAGCGTGTAAAGAACACAACTGGTCTTCTCCAATAACAGGCATGGAGTATCATACTTAAAAATTCAAATTGCAAATTGAACTAAAAATGAGTAAATGTTGTAATAATTACCGAATATCGAACAGCTTAATTTGTTTTCCGCTTAGAACAGCAATTGAATTTTCACATGTCTTGATGGAGGCCATGTTTTCGGTTAGTGGGGTCACAGGGGTTGTGGGGCCGCTTAAATAGTGATAAACAGTCGCCTAACACTTAAATGATTAATTGTTCTTGTTGTATGATTATTTTCGCATTAGTTTACTGAAAAAAAAATGGTGATATGGCAATTACTTGTAACTAAAAAAATTCAACTAAAATTAAAAATATATATATATAATCAAAATTACAACCGTATTTATTTTTATTTTTCCGTAAATTTGTACCCTCCCACATTAGGAACTCGGCCGCTTACTGTTCGGATAATAACAATACTATCTCACATGTGAGTTGTGAAAAATGTTCTCTTATTCACAACACTGCTGCGGAGTTGGAAGATTTTGTTTCATTGACGAGTAATAAATACTACTGATTGATAATAAAATGAACGTAGTAAAATTACAATACTAGAGTTACTATAAAATTATTTCTTTTAAGAGAGAGAGAGAAAGAATAAATAAACTATCGTAGGATGACTAAACTAAATGCCATTCAATGTTAATATTAACATTGATATTATTAAAAGTAACAACGATGTTTCAAAGGATTCTAATAAAGGAACAAACACTGTAAATATCAGTTTAATTAAAGAATACAAATAGATTTCCGTGCTGACATTTTATCACACAAGTGCGCTTTATATATATGTATATGTAAAAATGCATACATACACATATTTGTAAGAAAGAGAAATGAAAACTTATTATAACGCATACGTGTAGAGATTGCATATTTTCATTCGAAAACCGTCCTTGTTTACAAATACGTTACAGTCTATAAAGATGTGAATGTTTACATACACACGTTTATCTATGCACACCAATAAATGTAGTCATATACCTTCATTCATTCATGTTACCTGTATGTTAACATACATATTCATATGTATACATTCATGTAGTATGCATGCAAAAATTACCTGTACATTTATGCATGTGTGCATGTATGAATGCAATACATACATGTATGTAATTATATGTATGAAAGTAATAAAGTTAATGTCTGGTCATATAATACAAATACACACATACAGTTATATAATAGGTATACGTTGATATATGTGTGTATGTATGTTTGTATGAATGTGCGCATATATACTTTTCCAGTGTCTTATCAACACACACCCTTCTCAATTCCACACGCACGCACACGTACAAACAAACATGTCAATTATCTATTTTTTTTTTCACTCTTTATAAGCGCAAAAGTTAATTTTTGTTAATATTTTTATGCCATTTTATTTTCTCATTTTATTTCTTGTCTTCTATTTTTTTTCTATCACTTGTTTCTCTCAAAGAATATATATATGTATTGTTTGTTTTTCTTTTTGTAATTTTGCCTCTGATTTTTACCCTCCTTTTTTCGCGTAAGTTTCTTGGCGAAGGCTGCGAAATAAGAAAAGATAATTGGCGTTTTTCTCAATCGCGTCGTGTTAGTTATAGCCAATGGGGCGGAAGCAATGTTTATCATATGGTCATACATAATAAATAGGTACTTTAGCATGGGTTGATACCAAAACATGGAGCGCTTCCACCGTGCAGGCCGGAACGAAGCAACTTGCAACAGCTGGGCGAATTTATTGGCAGCAGAAGACAAAATGGAAATGTTTTACATGGCACGAGAGGCAGTAGTGAAATATATGGGTTTGTGATTTGCATTTTTGTATATTTCATGCCTGTTCGTATATACGCAATATGTGTGTATGTATATATATATACATACATATATATATATATAATATATATATATATATATATATATATATATATATATATATATATATATGTATATATATATGTATATATATATGTATATATATATGTATATATATATATTTATATATATGTATATATATATGTATGTTTGTATATATATATATATATATATATGGACATATACATATATAATTGTATGTGTATATATATATATATATATATATATATTATATATATATATATACATATACTTATATATATATGTGTGTATATATATTTATATATGTATATACATATACATGCATATATATGCATATATATATATGCATAAACACATGCATATACATACACTCATACATATACATAAATGTATCTCTACATGCATACACACAGACACACACATATATATGCATGGATATATGCATATAAATGTGTGTGAAAATAAAGTATATAATATATATATATATGTACGAGTATAAATGTACATATGGTGTGTATGTATGTTTGTGTGTATATGCATATATATACAGTAATTTGTCTGTATGTATAGAAATGCATTTATACGTGCATATACATTTCTATATATGTATGTATGTACATATGTATATATATGTTTATATATGTATATTCATTTATATATGTACATATATGTATACACACATACATATACAAATATATATATGCATATGTATATACATATATAGATATGGATGTTAAATATGTATGTATGTATGTATGTATTTATATATATGTATGTGTGTATGTGTGGGTATATATATATATATGTATGTATATATATATATATGAAACATGTCAGATAATCTGCCCAGTAAAAAACTTATTAAAACTTATTTCACTTTGTCCTAATTCTTATTATGATTTAATAACATTGTTTTTTTATTTTTTGATTATTTTCGTTGTTATCTTTTTTTCCACTTGACAGTAATTCTGTTATTTTGACGAGGCACAATACATCGTATTCATAAGAAAATTATGGGATGTTTTGACAATCATGCCTAACCTTCGCAAAGGAATGAAAGTTCTGCAAACAAATAATAGATAAACTGCATTTAATTCGATTTCAGTCGACCCAAGTTTGCCTGTCAAATTTCTAGGAATCGGTGAAGTGCTTGACTGTCAATGTACGTAAACTGTATTTAGTTTTATCCCTCAACATTCTGAGTTCGAATCCTGCCTAAACCAATTTTACCTATCAAATATCTAGGGTCGATAGTAAAATTACCAGTCAAGTACTGAAATTAAGGATCGATTATTTTGATTAGGTCTTTATTTTATCGCTACCATCAATAACCATTATTATTCATCATTATTATTAGTAGTAGCATCATTATTTCCCGGTGTCCTTTGGAAAGGCATGAACGTCAAAACTACTACCCTAGTCCCATTCCCTAAAAAATATATGAAATTTCTTTATTTGTGACGAGTGAATTCAAAACATTGTCATTTACGCAAATTTATATTGAATGCCGGTAACAGTGGGTCGCCTTGAAATTAAACACGCTCTGGCACTGGGTTCAAATCTTCTTTGTGTATAAAATAAATTTCCGTGATAAACGCCGGGGTACTCAAAAACCTCAACGTATTACTGGTAATTATTTAATTTTTTTTTTTTTTTTTTTTTTGCATAAAAAATAAATATCTAATGAGTAGTATTGTGTTTCGTCTTCTGAAAGCTGGTGAGCACTGTTTGTGTATGTATTTATTTATCGTAAGTCAATTAGCATGTTCGACGAGTGCGTAGTCGCTCGAGATGCTAGAAATAGCAGCTAAATTCCTCTCAACTAACACCTTATCAAAAGGAAGGGCACTTTGGAAAATTTTATCCTGGAACCATTGTCTTTAAATTAGAGGGAACGATTTGTTTATACATAGCTGGAACGCTTTCCTCATGGATATGTCTTCAGCAGAACAGACCCGGGGCTAAACAACTATTACCACCACCACCACCACAATAACAACAACAACAACAACAATAATAAGCGAGCCGGTTTCGATTCATTTTCGAAAACACTTCATAACTACGTCGTTATTAATGCCCTTGGGATAGGTATGAACACCACTGCTTAGCATTTATCGGCTTCCCCAACACATACACACACACTACCAAACATAGAGCCACGCACAATACTACAGAAACACACACATACACACGCTAAATATCTGAATCGTTATAATTTGGCAAAGAGGGAGAAAAAAAAGAAGCAAGAAAGAAAGAAGAGGAAGAAGAACTAAAAGACATTACTTACCGGCGAACCGATCTATCACGACACGGTATCGATTCTCGATCGAAACTATTTCCCTTCATACATATCGTTAACGTCGTCTGTAAGAAAAGGCACGTGCATCACAAAGTCCCCCGTTTCCCTTTAAGAATCGCAGTTTTCATTTCATGCTGATGTAAACAAACAAATTCTATTTATTTAATGAATTCCCTATCAACGAATCCACACGCCATGTTGATGTTATATAACCCCAGGAGGTCAGCACTGGACCAACAAGACTTATCATCATTGACGTTCCCGTCAAGACCATCCATTCGATTTTTTTCCTCAGACATTCTGAATCTAAAGCGTGAATTATATCTAATGTGCCCTTCCTTCTCTAAGAAAGTATGGTGTGATATGGAGGAAATATTGCTGTTATTTTTAGCAAACCTTGTTACGACTTAGAGGCTTCCTTAGCTGTTTCGTCTGCTAGCTAAGGTTTCGATTCTCGATGCTACTTTTACTTCACTTCGCTTGCTAGCTTACCAACGAAAGCCGTTGAGAAGAAAAAAAACGTAAATCTTACACCTTGTTCTTTGCGTAATTACAAACAACGGTCAAACTCCACTTCAATTCTTTGGAAAGAAATGATAATTATGACAACTATTCCATCAGGGATTAACCTCGCCTTACATTCTACCCAGGGACGGTAAAATAAGACTCAGTAACATTATGAAACCGGTTCAATTTGAGGATACACACTACTCTGAACGAACTTGGACTTTTGCTACTAAGAAAAGAATTCGTTATTATTAAAGAATTTTGGTTGGATTTCGAAATATTTTTTAATTGTTCACATTCGCACACGCGTCTCTCTTTTTTTTCTTTCTCTTTTTTCAGTTTCATTTTCACATTTTTTTTTTCTCTCATTCATTCATTCATTCATTTTCCTATCCACCTCTGTCTCTCGGCCAAGATTTCCCCAATCCCACAATTTATGTTTCGTAAATGACTAGCTTGTTAATTAATATAAACTATGTATGTAATCATTAAAATTATCTGCTGTACTTCAGAAAAAGTTTTTTTTTTAATCCCTACACACACACACACACACACACACACACATACACACACGCACACACAGAGGCACGCACACATATATGTTTATTGTCAACATTATTTCTGGAGACACCTAAGTTTCTCGTCAGCCGGTATACAAATATAAATAATATAAAAAGCATACACGTACGCATATATGTGACTTTAATATATATGGGAAAATGTCATTTGGGCATCTACAAAGCATAAAGATCTATCTATCTATCTATCTATCTATCTATCTATCTATCTATCTATCTATCTATCTATCTATCTATCTATCTATCTATCTACCTATCTATCTATCTATCTATCTATCTATCTATCTATCTATCTATCTATCTATCTATCTACCTATCTATCTATCTATCTATCTATCTATCTATCTATCTATCTATCTATCTATCTATCTATCTATCTATCTCATTTTAACTTTCTAAGCTTTTGGAAAAGTATACGATCTCATAGATTCGTACCTGAGTAATACCTACTTTATCCATACACATATACATATGTATGTACGTTATGTAATTTATGTATGTATGTATGCATCTATGTATGTATGTATGATATGCCTATGTGTATGAAAACCTTTATGTACGAATTCACTTGAATATGATAATGTTTTTTCAAAAGATTAGAAACTTGAAAAACTTTACACTTTAAGCAGTATATTGCATATAGTCGTGTGTCTCGGGATGTACATTGCCATCTACCTACATTCATACATACGCTCACATATACATACATAAATACATGCATATATATACATGTGTGTATTTATATTTATATATATATAGGCATACATACATTCCTACATATATATATACGTACATACATACATACATTCGTACATATATATAAATATATATATATTTATACAAGCATACATTCGTATCTATATATATATATTTATATAAATCCTATATTGGTATATATATGTGTGTATGCATGTATGTATACATGTGTTAGTGTAGTGTAACAATGAATAGCCACTTCTCTACATGTATGAATAATGCATATTGCTTTCAGTAACTATTTGCATGAGTTATTTCATACATACGCACGTTTAGCATACGGGCTCACGCACATAGATACATATATATATATACACATACACACATATACACTTATAAATATATATGCTGCATTTGTATATACGCGCTCGTTATATGCATGCATGTCTTTGACATATTTTTACTTTTCTTTATCGATTGGGACATATTTAGTTTTCATGTATGGTTGCATCTTAACTCTGTGTGTGTGTGTGTGTGTGTGTGTGTGTGCGTGAGAGAGCGAGACAGAGAGAGTTCGCGTGCGTGCGTGTCTGCCTGGGAGTGTGCGCGTGCGAGAGAGCGTGTGTAAGCGTAAATGAGTGAAAATATACGGTAATAGATAAATCGTACACTATACATATTCACATACGTACCTACCTACATGCATATATGAATGCATACGTAGCTGTGTTGATAGATAGATAGATAGATAGACAGACAGATAGATAGATAGATAGATAGATAGATAGATAGATAGATAGATAGATAGAGATAGATAGATAGATAGATAGATAGATAGATAGACAGATAGATAGACAGATATATATATATATATATATATATATATATATATATTGATAGATAGATAGATAGATAGATAGATAGATAGATAGATAGATAGATAGATAGAAGGACAGACAGACAGACAGATAGATAGATAGATAGATAGACAGACGTATGTATATATATACATCCACTCGTAGAAAGCTGCATGTGTATAAGTGTATGCACAGAAATACGAGAGCCCAGTGCTTCTTGACATGTATTTGACAAGA